>NW_026136712.1:2812500-3412500 GCF_905237075.1 Dicentrarchus labrax
CATCCCATCCCTAACCACCATCTGCTGTATCAGTCCATTTAGCTGCACAACTGCTCCTGGCTCCTGATGATAACATCACACACCCTCCACAAGTATCAACAGTGCTAATGGACAGTGGAATTATGTCGCTCACAGACTGTGGGGCCGTCCACATAATCTTGGAATTGACCCACAAATGGAAAAAAGACTAACATCTCTATTTTATCATTAATGTTTTGTAAACTGATTTCTTATGATGGACAATTTGATTTATTTTCTAAACAACAAGAAAGTAAAACATATCAGGGGATTTCCACACATATAATCAGTGTAAAAGCACACATTCTGCTCCAATGGCATATAAAATGAATCAAACTGAATGGAATATTTGATGTCAGCATAATCTTGCTATCCTGTATGGAAGATCATTTTAGCCAAAAATAAAATTCAAAGAGAAAATGAATGAAAAATGTAAAAAGATAACTTTATATCCTATAATTGTGCAGTATAATTATGTAATTCAAATCAAATTACCAAATTACAAAGGTCCAGTGTCCACATTTGGAGGAAATTAAAATTCATAATAGAAAATATAAATAAAATTCATAAGTATGTTTTTTTTGGTGTTATATTGTTACCTTAGATGAGCTTTATGATTTTTATTTACAGAGGGAGCGGGTCCTCTTCTAGTAGTCCTCCATATTGAACTGCCATGTTTCTTCAGTAGCCCAGAACCCACAAACACTGGCTCTAGATGGGCCTTTTGCATTTTTTGCATGTTTCACGGCCATCTCCTGTGCTTGGAAGGGGAAGGTGACGCAAGGGAGTTGCAATCTGCAACTACACTGCTAGATGCCATTAAATCTTACACACTGGACCTTTAACAAAAGATAATTTCTAAGGAAAAAACTAAATGATACTCATCCTCTATTTCTCCTAGATCACACACCACCACAAGAAGAATACAACCAGAGTTGAATCAAACATCACAGTAATGAGTTTGATTTCAGGTCCACTTCAGGGTATTCAACATTTTTTGGTTGTTTTTCTCTAGTATGATAACTTTATTTAGACTTGATTTGATTTATTATAATATGGAAATGATAATATGATATATATGATAATAGTCTATCAGACTAAATTTCCACCACAGATCCAGGGAATATATCATTTGTCCACACTATCACATTGTGAGGGTGGGGCCATCAATCTTTTTTGTTTTGTTTCTGGGTTCAGTGAAATGGAGCCGGCCCATTGAGGATCATAGTAAATTCAATCTACTGCACTCGGTATAATGTGAAAATCTGACACCAAACTGCAAAGAAACACAAAAAGACCAGAAAGAGCCAACACCAAAGCAGATAATGAAGAAGGCAACATGGAAGAAAACCCCAGCAGTCACAGTTACAATCTTCCACCACAAGAGGACAGTCTGGCAGCACGGCAGAGAGCTCCTGAGCCAGCCGCCCTCCTCTCTTGTCAGGGAGAAAAGCACAAGCAATGAGGAGCGTTCAACGCATTCACTGCCTTGTGTTCTGCTAAAGAATTGTTAGAAACGACAGATCCACCCTG
Source organism: Dicentrarchus labrax (assembly GCF_905237075.1). Lineage (NCBI taxonomy): Eukaryota > Metazoa > Chordata > Actinopteri > Moronidae > Dicentrarchus > Dicentrarchus labrax. The sequence goes on from NW_026136712.1 coordinate 2,814,052, forward strand.
AAATGAATTTGAAAGTGAATCCACATCCAGAGAAGTTGCAGCTCGAACCTTGCCAAGCCGGGATGATGGTTCTCTTCTGCCTGTCTCTGATGTGCTGTTGCAGGTGGATTATTGAGAAAAACTCCTGATAGCATTAAATGAAATGCCATTTTTTTCCCTCCCACTCAAGTGATCCTTACAGTGAATTTTCAATGATGTAGCAACCACAGTTGTGTGTAAGGCAGGAGGAGAGGAGGAGAGGATGACAGGTGCGCTTCTCTCTGATAGGATTTAATGTAATAGGTAGACACCGTGAGCTCGGCCTCATCGCTTTAGAATCACAACCATATTTATTGCTGCAATTTTGCCCTGGGCTCCACAAATCTCCTCAGGTGTAGGCTGTAAACAATGTGTGAGTATGTGCCTGTGTTTCAGACATGGAAGGACTGCTGAATGGGCCCAAACAAAAACAACTACAAAAAGACTCAAAACAATTGTAAATAAACACAAAACAATCACTAAGAAATGCAAACCAACTACAAAAAGACTGAAAGCAAACAACGAAGAGACGCAAAAAACTACAAAGACACAATATAACTGCAAATAAACGCAAAACCAGACGCAGAGCAACTGCAAAGAGATAGGCACTGATTAAAGACACAAAACGAAGACAAATACATGCAAAACAGCCAGAAAATGATTCAAAACAACCATGAAGAGATGCAAAATGACAAAAAAATACAATTAAAAGTGGTGTTTTTCATCAAGATAAATAAAATGTATTCTAAGAGGTACAACTTTCTAAGTAACTCTAGAAGTCACTGCTGTAGCTAGACCTAGAACGCATCTGTTGGTCAGGGTCAGGGTTAGCACTTACTGTGCTATTGGGTGGTACTATGTTGAATCAATGATAAGTAAGGTAGACACAACACAACCTTTTTGTTGACATTGTGTTGTTTTTACTCTGTTACAAATGCAACTTGAAATGTAGCAAAGTTGTTCTGGAATATGAAGTAGTCAGGAACAATGTGATATGTAATAATGTAATAATAAAATGAGCGATCAAAAAGTACAGATACTAAACTTTGTTACAGTGACCAGATAATGCAATTTGTTACTTCCACCCCTGGTTTCATGTGGGTTCAGGTGGAGTCCTTGGCTGCCACTACGTTGCTGTAGCAGTGACAGAGCAGCAAGGGTTATTGGCTGTGATGCTCCTGTGCAGGGGGGGTGGGAGGTTGAGTGATGCCAGCCTGTCAGCCCACGGCGCCTCATGCTTTCTGGCAACATCTTTATAATTTTGTTGTGACACTCGGCTTGTACTGTCAGCAACCACTCCCCCCCACCTCCATTCCTACCCCTTTGGCAGGTATCAGTGAAGCTAATGGTCTGAAGTCGTTTACAGCCAGCCCTCCATCACTCCACTGCTCTGTGGGCCTACAGGAGGGGATTGAATATATGTGGAGCTGTAGTTTGTTTTTCCTGCCGTGTGTGTGTGTGTGTGTGTGTGTGTGTGTGTGTGTGTGTGTGTGTGTGTGTTTGTCAGCCTGTGAGTGCAGCTATTTTTCTGTACGTCCCATCTGAGTGATGTGTGGAATGGCAGTCAAAAATCAATGCTCTGCTATTAGCACCAATGCCTCTTCCCATCCTGGACTTCCTAGCACTGATGTTTCCACAGCAGCGAATAACAATGCAATAACTGACAAAAGACCCGTTTCTCACTTTTTCTCTTAAAGGATCAGTTCACATGAAGAAATACTGTATATTTTCACTTAACTCCATCTAGCCAAGCAACCCCCTCTCCAGAAGAAAATTTATTTCAAAAGCTGCAGTTCCTCGGATGGCCACTTTTCATTGGTTGTTTTCATTCAGGCCCGGTTGATTCTTGTAAATACCATTAGGAGCACTAGGAGGAGCCAGAGGATCCTGATTGTTTCACAGATTATCTGTCTCACTTACCACTGTCAGGATATAGTATTTCAGCAAATATGACAAAACAGTTATTTTCAGAAAAGCTCCCTACTGCAGCTTTAAATTCTATTAAGGCTTAAAGTTAGGGGACTGGCTGCTTTGATTTAATGTTTTGTTTTTAGTAACCAGACTTTATTCATCCACACCTCCTCCACCTCTTTGCCCATTTTTGGACTAGCAGGTAGCCAGCGGAGTCAGGACAGCCAAGATAGCGATGTCCGGAACCGACCACACGGATTTTCACAACAGCTCTCCAGAAACCTATGGGTGACCTCACAGTGGCTCCGTCTAGTATTTATTATACAGTCGATGAAACGAACCACACAGGTACAGAGAATAGGGCAAGAACCATTATCTGTTTGTCAAAATGCCAGTGTCTTTAAAATGGGTGCTTTCTGTAATATCTGTAAAGGGCAGCTATGGCTTAATTAAGGTAAGTTACAAAAATTAATAAAAAGTGTAACATTGATTGCAGGTGTGACAGGATGAGGCACTTAATAAGAGTACTAGTAGCTACATACCAATCCACCACCTCGACCTCTACACCCTTTCTTTCTGCCTCGCAGTGGAAGTAAATCAAGAGGATTTTAAGGTTTTACTTTAAGATGTTGGCCTATTTCTTCAATAATAGGTCCTGTGGTCTGTGGATTATGCAGGGATTCTGGAAGGAGATGTTACTCTAGGATTTTTTTAATCTTTTAGTGCTGAGAGCACATCTTTCATTCACCTCCACTGTATTGTGGAGGCAGAGGTCCAAGAGACAGATCAGCTCAAAACCTGTGCAAATAAAATCAAATTGAAATCCAGTCACCACTCGCGATAAGTGAGAGTATGTTCTTTTTTTCATAATTTAGGTGAACTGACCCTTTAATTCCCCTGTGGTACATTTCTGTATACAGAATTCAGGCTAACCTCTTCCTCTTTTATCATATTCTGACAGAAACCCAGGCAACACGCAGCAAAGCTCATTCACAGCTCGTACATATTTATTTCACTTCTGAACATGGAGGAAATGGATATTTCACATCCTTCATCTTTCTAAAGACAAATGATGGAATCTTCCACTAATGGTATTTATGTTATTAACCCATTAATGTCCACAGTGGAATTCCCTTTACAGCATTCAATCCTTTGAACTCAATACAAATGGTCAGGCCGGTGTCCACGCCGGCATTTTTTTGACTTATTGTGATGTAATTTCTGTAAGTACCTTGAAATTATTTATATCTCTAAAATCAATACAACCTCAGTTAAAATGTTATATAAGCCAATAAACCATAATAATTAAAAAAAATGTTAAGTCATAAATATAAAAAATACAATGATTGGACCTATTGTTATTCAAAAGATTTCTAAATGTGGAAACATTTACAAAATATTATTATTATATATATTATTATATATTACTAAGTTATTTGAACTATGTATATTTTTTGGTAGGGTCTTTTTTACTTTCATTTTTTTAGCTGCTCCTCTCCTCCGCCCGTGCCAGTCAGCAGGCCAGAGCGCACAATGTGATAATGTTAAAGATGGAAGCCTTAGCTTTCCACTGCAAAAACAATGAATGCTTTAGCCATTATAGTTTTTATTTAAGATTGATTTACACAGGATAATGCAAAAATGTCTTGCTTTTAGAGAGTTGAAGTACTTGCTGAGCTAAGCACAAATCCACTGACGTTTTTCAATTTGGCTACAGCTTAAGCTTTTCTTAACATCCTTTCTTTAGTTGTAGGAGTTTCTTTTTGTATTGATTTTCAATGAATCTAGAACAGAATTTCAGATCTTCATTGTTTTTGATAAACAGACATATTCTGGACAGTTACAATATAGATCCATTAAAAAATTATAATCTGCAGCTTTTTCTTGGTCCAGTGTTTGCATTGTGCAGACCTTTTATAATGTATTCCTATGAGATAAAAGGAATAACCCCTAGTGCAGGGGTCTCAAACTCAAATTGGCCTGAAACCTACTCTCTTCTTATCAATCATTTGGGCACATTTGCAGGGAACTTTGACCTTTCCATTATTTTGCGCCAAACAACATACATGTTAATAAAATAAAATTGTGTTTTTATTTTGATTGTACATGAAGGGGTAGTTTAAATTGATATGAAACAAAAATAATACATTTGATATTATGTGGAAGGAAAGGGATTGAGGGCCAGTTTGAGATGCCTGCTCTAGTGACTAACAATTAAATATAGTATGATACATAATTGGCTGTATCTCAAAAACTACAAGGAGTTATATCAAATGCTTGGTAACATCAGATTCAGAAAAACAATTTCAGGCCATTTCAGTAATTTGTGGTTCGATCCAGTGTAATTATTATTTAATATAATATTCAACATGTGAAATTAATGTTGTATTATTGTTTCACTTTTGTTTTAGATTATTTTTTGGACTTTGATTGCCTTTATTTGATAGTGACAGCTGTAGAGAGACAAGGAGGTGGGGCAATAGAGCTTGGGATGGCATTCTGCAAAGGGGCACAGGTTGGAATCAAACCTGTGATGCTGGGGAAAGGACTTTGTACTTGCACTGTAAAACCTGATGAGTTAGTTCAACTCAAACTGAGGAAACCGATTGCCTTAAACATTTTAAATGTATTAACTCCAACAATTTAAGCATGAACAAATATTTGATGTGAGTACAACTAACTCATTTATTGTTAAGGTAAATAAGATAGATTAAGTTAATTGTACTTTAAACTACTAAGCATATTACACTCATGCAGCATTTCTCTAAATTTATTAAAAATGTGTTAACAGGATTTATCTGAATAAAGTAACACATACTTAAATACGTCTTCTTTGTACAAATGTTACCACTTAAATAGAAATTACTCAGTTTTCTTCCCTTAAAGCAAATTATTTAAATTAAAAGGAGTCAATGGAACTAACTGGAATTATATCACCAATACTTAAACTCCTGCACAAATGTAAATGCACTCAAAACAACTGAGCTAAACAAAGATTGGTAAACAAAGTTTGTTTTCTTTTAAAGGACCAGTGTGTAGGATTTAGTAGATTTAGCAGAAAGCAACTAACTGAATACTACTTGTATCTGTATTTGAGAACAGGCTGTGAAGTGTGTAGGAGAAACTATGGTGACCACAAAAAACGCATGTGTGTTTGGTTTGTCCATTCTGGGCTACTGTAGAAACAGGTAACCAAAACCCAATTCCAAAATGAGGTGTTTATACACTAATGAAAACATACCTAGAAATATTATATTCAATTTCTTCCAATAGATCCTCCTAAATGTTACACATTTATGGGTTAAAGCTGACGCCTTCTTCTGGTCTGACATGACATCTCATCAATATACCACCATGTCTAGCTTTAAGTATTGATCAATATCTCTATATTTTTAGGAGCACTTTGCTGATGCCTGGAGATTACAACCCATTTGATTGGACTAGAGGGGAGCTGCTACAGTACATTACAGCGGGCTGTGTAGAGCAACAGGCAGAGCCACTGATCCTCATTTTGCACATCCCTTGATATCAATTTTCCTGGTGCTACCCTCTTCACTATTCATAAAAGCAGGTGTGTAACCAGAGAAATCCATTTGTCGGCCTTTAATTGACCACGCTGAATGCAGCAGGCCATTTCAGACAGCTGTAAACTTTTAATGTCCTCTTGCTACTTATTAACTTTGTATCTGGTTGTATAGTGATTTATGCAATTGTAATAATAAAACCTCTGGGACTGTAGTTGAGATAGCAGAGGTACTGTGTGAATGCTGCAACTTAATGCATGGCTGTGTGCCATGTTCAGAGAGCTAGAAGCATTCCTGTGTGGCTGTGAAAGCCTTATGTAAATTATAGGTGCAGCACGCTGTACCTCACGTCCATGCATATGCATCCACACACTTACACGCACTTTGTGCAAGCGCCGTCTCCACCCCTACGATTTGTCAAGGACAGCAGAGGTTTCCATTAACTGAGCATTCGCCCCTCCTCACCCATGCCTCTCTACTCCACAAACCCTGCCTTTGTCTTCATTAGGCCCCCGTGACAAGCTCCCACCATGCCTCAAAGTGGGCCATTACCGGCCCCCAGAACACCACAGGGCTCTGCGCTGGGCACTAATAGCTATCTCCAGTAGCTACTCCCCTGTACTCCACTGGAGGCCAGGAGGTGGCTGAAGAGTTTAGTACAGTAGATAGTAGGATGAGGTTGTTAAGTTGTCTCATAAAAGCCTTTTATATGTACCTATCCACACGTCAGCCACTCCCTGTCCTATTGTACGCACGTAAGATCTTATTTGGCACCTGCAATGTGTGGAGGCTGGCCAATCTGGTCACTGTCTTGTCAAAGAGAGAAGGAGTAGTGCGAAGGGGGGAATAAGTTGCTGTATAAAGAGGTTTGTGTACTCCAGCAGTGCATTCAGATGGCAATGACAAAGCTGCAGGAAGTAAGTCATTTTCAATAGGAGTCACCGACACACAGTCACACACAATTCTGTGATACAGCGATGCGTCACAGCATGCGGGACTGAAAAACAGCGTATTAAAAAAACACTTTTCATGCTGTATGCAGTGAAACATCAATTATAATCACAATAGTAGGAGCTGTTTTTGTTCTCCTTCCCCTGAAGGTGCTTTCAACTCTTATTTCAATACAACTGAATATATTGATGCATCCCAAAATCTCATTTTACAAACAAGCAATGACACAATGATTTATAGCTAGCTTCAAGGTCCAGTGTGTTAGGATCTATTGTCAGAAATGGAATATAATATTCATAGGAATGTTTTCATTAGCGTATAATCACCTGAATACAAGAATTGTTGTGTTTTTATTACCTTAGGATGAGCTGTTTATCTACAGATGCTGCCTTCCACGGAGTCTGCCATGTTGAACTGACATGTTTCTACAGTAGTCCAGAAGGGACAAATTAAACACAGCTGCAGATAGGGCCCATTTTTTGTGACCACCGTAGTTTCTCCCACACACTTCACAGTCTGTTCTCATTGTGTGTTGATAGTGTAGATGCTGCAAAATCACACTTGTGAATGAAGTGGTGGAATGTAGTAACTACATACTACAGTCTTGAGAACAGCCTAAGGTATGTCCCACATGTCTGTTTTAGGCTACCTTATACTTTTACACCACTACATTTCAGTGGGAATTGTTGTACTTTTTACTTCACTCTGTGACAGCTAGGCCAACTAGTTGTTTAAAGTTTTACAGACAAAATACAATGTCAGCCTTTCATACATTATTATAGATTAAATAGATGTTTAAATTAGCCTCACTTTGACCAGCTACAATACTGCTTATATTAAGTTTTATAACTAGCTTCGGTAACAAAGACCACGCCTCGCCTCGCACTCATTTCCACTCAAAATGTACTAGTGCACACCTTATCTGCTCACCTCTTTCACTCAGTTTTCACATCCCTACCCCCAAACCCTTTCTTTCCTCCCCTCCTTATTCAAATACAGGAACCACTGGGGCTCTAAAGAAGAGATCAGAAGAGACAGACAGCTTCCCCACTCAGTCTCATCACCCACTCGGTTCTCTCCCACCATCCGTCCATCCATTCATCCATGCATTCACAAACCTGATTTCTCCCCCATCCATTCATCCCTCACCCTTCCTTCCCATACACCTTTACCCCTTAACCCTTGAGCCTTACCCCTCATCCCTCCATCCCTCTTACAGTTTATCATATTGGTTCACATTTATGCATAATGTACAACAAACCATTCTAATTCCATACATTCATTGGTGTGGTCTTTGTTAGTGAATGTTATATTATAATAAAACATTGATGGGGCCATCCTGAAAGCAGGACTTTTGCATGTAGAGTTGTCAGGAAAGAAATAGGTTTTCATCTCTGCATTGGCTCCCTGTAAAATGTAGAATAGAATTAAAAATCCTCCTCCTCACCTATAAAGCTCTTCATGGTCAGGCCCCTTCATATCTTAAAGAGCTCATAGTACCCTATTACCCCTCTAGAACACTACGTTCTCTGAATGCTGGGCTACTTGTGGTTCCTATAGTCTCTAAAAGTAGAACAGGAGCCAGAGCCTTCAGTTACCAAGCTCCTCTCCTGTGGAACCAGCTTCCAGTTGTGGTTCTGGAGGCAGACACCCTCACCACATTTAAGAGTAGGCTTAAGACATTCCTCTTTGATAAAGCTTATAGTTAGGGCTGGATCAGGTGAGTCCTGAACCATCCCTTAGTTATGCTGCTATAGGCCTAGACTATCGGGGGATTTCCCATGGTGCACTGAGCTCCTCTCTTCCTCTCTCTTTCTGCACTCATTCATGTTCCATTAATGCATGTTACTAACTTCACGTCTTCCCCGGAGTTCTTGTGCTTTCTCGTCTCGCAGGTTCTTGTCGATCCTGGTGGAGCCTCCTGCCATGGTCCTGCTAGATTGCCATTACCAATACTGTTGTTGCTGTGCACCTGTCTGTCTGTCTGTCTCTCTCTCTCTCTCTCTCTCTCTGTCTCTCTCTCCCTCTCCCTCTCTCTCGCTCTCTCTCTCTCTCTCTCGCTCTCTCTCTCTCTCTCTCACCCCAACTGGTCGAGACACCCACCTAGAGCCGAAGGATCTGTCCTAGGTTTCTGCCTTTTAACAGGCAGTTTTTCCTTGCCCCTGTCGCCAAGTGCTTGCTCATAAATAAATAATGTTATAAGGAGTTCGGTCTAGACCTGCTCTATTTGAAAAGTGTCCTGACATAACTTCTGTTATGAATTGGTGCTATACAAATAAAATTGAATTGAATTGAATCATACAATTTCAGTTTCAGAGTCGATATTATAGGACAGTTTATATGATTCTTATACATTCATTACATTTTCTTGTAGTAATCTTTTTTTTTAAATATCCTACAGTATAAAGGAACATTTCCCATTGCTGCCTACTTGCTGATATTGCTAACTTCCTCTCTGCTTGAGTCAGACCTTGTGTTTCTTCTCTCTACGTAAGTCTTCTCCTTGTCTCAGCGGCTTTATCTCAACCTGTCAGCCCCTCCACTTCCAGCCTGGATAGATAGCAACATCACATCCAGCCCTCTTCTTTGACAAATATCAATGATTGAGAGAGATGTTTTTGCGTCTGATATATCTCACAATGTGCTGTCAGAGTGGAGCATCTGACTGAGATAACCCAGGTTGTGCAGAAACATCAGCGTGCATGAGAGATTGGTTTTGTATTTGGGTTGTGAGAGAGCAAGTATGACAGAGAATGATAGACTGAAGCAGTGATACTGTAGGAGCAGTAAGAGATATCTGTCTGCACCCGGGCTGATGGGTAGTAGGTAGTGAGAGTTGTCCTGCCCTGAGCTGTCCACATGAACAGCACTAGTTGATGACTGATACAACAAACTTGAGCATGAATTCACCAACAGCTGAATGCATAGTCTTATTTGGCTCTGCATCCCCTGGAACCTGATATTCTTTGTATTAAACAGCGAGACAGAAACATGTCCTTATGGCGTGATGCTATCACTCCTTGATATTAATCCTTTAGTGTAAGAGATGCATTTTGCTGTGCAAACATAAAAAGGTCCATTGTTTTCTGCCTACAGCTTCTGTATTGTGAGGTTTTGGTACTTTTTTTCTGTCATAGTAAATGTAAGTTTGGAGCTGTTAGTTTCAGTATATATTTAAATCAGTGTCTAATATCTATAGCGTACTTCTGTTGAATCTCTAACCTTGCAAAGCAGCTGGACTCGGAAGACCACAAATTCCACAAGATCACATGAAAATCCATCCTGCCAGGCTTCAGTCTGTGCATGTGTGGCCAGTACCAAACCAATCAGCGTCCTCTGAGGAAGTACTGGCAGCTACAGGGGTGGACGCCAGGTGTGTCGCAGCAAGAAGACACTGTGCATTATACAACAATGGTGGCTGCTAAAGAAGCTAGCGTAGATGCTGCTAGTGTCAGTTATATCAGAAGATGAACACAGAACGGCACTGAAGGCTGTACTTGATGGAAAAGATATCTTTGCTTTTCTCCTGCTTGGCTTCAGTAAGAGTTTGCCTATTTTATATAGTTTGCTGATTTTAGTTTTGCCTGAGACAGATGCCTGTCCAGGCTAACTAACCTGCTAGCCCTCCTTCCATCAAATCCCGACAGAAACCCAACTCACAAAGCTGAACACAAATTTTACAGTCTGACTATTTTGTGGACTTTCTGTGACATCTAGTGGCAAATAATAATTTCTGAATTCAATATGGAAATGAGTGTCCCACACATCCTTCATCAAAGGCAAATCAGGGCCCAGCCTCTCATAAAATAGCACCTTAATATTAATAATACATTATTTCTGTAGTCTTTTTGTTTTGGTACATAATGTTATTCTATTTACTGTGACCACTTCCTATAACTCTGTGTTCCTACGGGTATTGATGGTGTTCATGTGGTACTTAGTGAAAGGTTTATAGGGATATTATTATATTTTATGGCAGCTAGTATACAATTTTCAACGACAAATCACTTCCCTCTGGAGAGTTAAGGTAAAACAAGGCTCCTGTAACGGCTTCATTAAGACAAATCATGGCCCAGCTGCAATAATCATCTTTATGTTCGCCGTACAATGCCTTTCTTAAATGTGTCATAAACTTGCAGTAGCTCTTCTTTGGTTAGTTAGCAGACTGTTTCATTTCCTCCCCCCTCACTTCAGAAAGGTGTTTCTCTCTGTCTGGCTGTCTTCGCTGATTCAATATTCAAGTCAATCAGTGGCTCAAAATTGTCAAAAATTGACTCGCGCAAAAATCTGATCTGCTTGTTCAACCATGGTATTGCAGCTTTCACGGGGCTATAACGCACTGGCTTGTCGGTCGGTGTTGTCTTGGCCTTGTTGCTGATCCCCAGAGTCTATTTGCATAATACTGGTGATATGGTCCCGGCTCACCTGATTCCCACAATTCCCTCCTACTGAATTTGTTTTCACCACAGATGTAGGGAGGGAGATTGAGAGCAGATTGAGAAAAACACTGTTCGAAAACACAGCGTATGGGGAGCTGCATGACCTTGGAGCACTGTAGAGCTGTGTGTGTGTGTGTGTGTGTGTGTGTGTGTGTGGGGGGGGGTCGTGCAGCAGTAGCAGTGACACTGCTATTATTGGCTGTGATGCTCCCATACAGCGGGATGACGGGTTGAGTGATGCCGTGCTGTCACACAGTCCTGTAAAGAGAAATGTAGTAGAGGATAAACCGGAGAAACTCGACACATTTATTATCACTGTGTGAGGAAGTCACAACATCTATAGTTATATTTATTTATTTATTTATTTATTTATTTATTTATTTATTTTATACTCACCGGGGACAATGCACATTAATCAGCATTGCGGTTTACACTTCAATGTCAATGTGTTGGAGTTAGCTCATAAGCAAATTTTTTATTCGTAGTCCTATATGGTGTCACGCTTCTAAAGTGAGGGAGTAAGGAGTTAATTAGCGCCGGTATAATGATGACCACTGGTGTACACACCTTCACACATCACTGAGTGGTATCAAGTGTGGGAATTTAATGGTTTGTGTGCATTTGTGAGGTTGCACATGCAATGTTTCTCACAGGTCTGGGTTAAATGTTAATGTTTTCTTTCTCTTGCCTGGTCGGGCAAGTGGATCATAAATCTGCTTGCCGCTACACAAATTGTTTTATTTATTAGTTATCAATGATCCTCTTAGCTGCCATGCAAGCGAGATGCTGTCAGCTCGTTTTTTCTGCAATATATCGTTGGAGTTTAGCGGACATCCTCCAACCTCCAACTGAACAGTTTTTTGCGTTTTGAATATTGAATATTTCTGCATACTGGGTTCCATAAACAGTATTGGAATTTCATAAACTGGGAATGACTGGAAAGCTGAGACACATACTTCATGCCACCCCTGCATAAGTCAGTCCCCCCCTTGTGCCACCACAGTCAAAAAATGGAAACGCCCCTGCCCTGATCAAATGAGGTACAAAAAGTGTATGTGAGGGAAGAAAATCATTTTCTGATTACAGTTTCTTACTTAATAAATTCTTATTTATCTGTCTAGCTGAACACATTTTTTTGATCGAATTTTAGAAATATACATAATTCAAGGTCACCATAAAATATGAAACTGCCTTCCCCTTTCCCAACTATCTATCTCCTACTCCATCCCACCACCCAGTCCCACCGACAGTCCCACCCCAGCAGGTTTCAGCTGACTTCAACTGACTAGAATTATAGTCAAGTGCAAAGGAGAAACTGTGGTGGCTGTGAATAGTGTGAAAAACACGAACAGCCCTATCTAGAGGCAATGTTTGGTTTGTCCCTTCTGGGCAATTATACACATGGCGGACTCCATGGAGTCCAGATTACATGGGTTTCAACTATCTGAATTTTTATGATTCAGAATAAACTTTGTTAGCCTGTTTTCAAAGTTGTATTTCCATGTTTGGATTAGTTTGGCTTCATATGATGTTGATTCCTCTTCATTAGACTGTTTTAAGAGTTGTAATTCCATGTCTGGATTAATCCGAGTGGGTATAATGTTAAATCTTCTTCATTAGTATGTTTTAACCTAGTATTTCCTTACCTGGATTCAGTCTAAATCTTTGGATTCTGATCCATCTTTTTAATTCTTGTTGTCTAGATTTACTTTTAATGTCAAATGGTATACTCTTATTCTATCCTAAAATCCTATCTGGATTTATTCTGAATTTTAGGACACATTATCAGTAGCATACCCCGGGATCATCGGCCATTACCGCTAGACACCCTCATTTAAGAGTGACCCCCCACAGGTTGATCAAGCCCGGAAGTATGTCCCATAGCTAATTGGGTTTTGTTTTGTTGTTTTAGGATCCTAAAATTGAAATTTTGGCACTCTATCTGAGGATATCTTTGAAATAGTTTTATGGAAAGCAGTAAACTGGTCTTATTTTTAAGCTCAATTCTCTGTCTGAGATTTTCCTTAAAATTGTTTTAGATTGTTTTATGGATAATGGTAAATTTGCTTTGGATGGTGTTGCATGGTGTAGTCTGTGCTGAAGATATGACTGGGGTCCACATTTAATGAACTTCTTCCCCCTTAGGGTAAATTTGATCTTTTCTGTGCATTTATAGTTGTTGTGTGTTGTGTATCACACAGCGGGCGGCTGTGGCTCAGAGGCAGAGCAGGTTGTCCACTAATCAGAAGGTTGTTGGTTCGGTCCTCGGCTCCTCCTGCCACATGTCGAAGTATCCTTGAGCAAGATACTGAACCCCAAATTGCTCCAGATGCTGTGTGAATGTGTGTGAAAGGGTGAATGTGGCACGTAGTGTAAAAGCGCTTTGAGTGGTTGGAAGACTAGAAAGGTGCTATACAAGTACAGGTCCATTTACCATTTACCATGTTGTTGTGTATTTGATCATCCCAAAGTATGAATCTTAAATTAGCAGTTTGATCTGATACTGCATAAAGGAGGGGCTGGGAGACCATGTTACTGAATCGACACTCTATATCAGTGATGGCTGTCGCAATGTAGAGCTATTTAACACTTATTTTAACAAAAAGATATCACTTACGGCATATTTAATGTGCGTTACCCCTACCTACAACGCTGATCAGTCAGTGGGAGGGTATATAAGGGGGAGTTGTGTTTGATGGCTGTCATTCTGTCTCACAGTGTCTCAATAAATGTCCATTCAAGGGCTGCGCCTCCTCACTCTTCCACATTTAAAGGCCAACATGACATCCCCAGCTGGACTCGGAACAGGGCTGTTGTGATTCATGATCATCTTCACCCCTAAGCCCTATGGGTGCCCCATTGACACTGACTGAATCAGTAGCTGAAGTGACTGAGAGCACTAATATAAAAAGGCAGCCAACACTACAGAACCAATCATGATGTGATACCGCTATCACAAATAGGTGACTACTGAGCTATTAAACATAGAAACAGTACTTGTATAAGCTTGCTTTAAACTGAACTGAGGGGTTTGTACTGAAACGGTTTAAATTATTTGCCAATGGCAATTTAAAGGTCCAGTGTGTAACATTTAGGAGGATATATTGGCAAGAAATGGAGTACAATATTCATAGGTATGTTTTCATTAGTGTATAATAACCTGGATTTTAGAATAATTTCTACAGTAGCCCAGAATAGACAAACCAAACACACATAGGCACTTTTGTGTTTTTTGTGGCCACCATAGTTTCTCCTACACACTTCACAGCCTGTTCTCAAATACAGATGTGAGTAGTATTCAGTTAGTTGCTTTCTGCTAAATCTACAAAATCCTACACACTGGTCCTTTAAAAGAAAACAAACCTTTTTTGCTTTTTTTGTGTATACTATAAAACTTCCAAGAAAAGGAGGATGCAGGTCTCCTTTAAAAGCCTGGTGTGGCTATACTTTTTGACAAATAAATACAGGTCTCCAATAGAGGCTTTTATTTTGGATTTTATAGAAATTATCTGGTTGTATAAAACATCTTAAAACCCACCAGGTCAGTTTAAATGTTTAAACTTTTGTCAATATGGACAAGTCGTTCAGTTCATTATACAGAAATTATTAACACCAAAGTATAAGTTATTCAACACTTACTGGCACTGTAAACAAGAGAGACTCTGAAGCGGTCATAAAGTCTGTATAGTCTGTGTCCATTCCTCCATTATTTGTATTCCTTTAGTCCGTAAGGGTCCACCGATCAAAATAATCAAAGGGTCTTATTAAAATCAATAGAATGGATGTACGAAATGTCCTCCCATTATAACTTTTCTGCACAATGACAAATTCATTATGTAGAAAAAAGCCCAAATTTGTGTGGTGAGGTTCTTTTTGTATTATTTGTTCAGACGCTTAATAAAGCCTCCCTCTTTCTGTGTCTCTCTCTTTCTGTGTCTCTCAATTACCCAGTTTTTCCCTCGGGGATCAATAAAGTATTTCTGATTCCCTTTTTCTGTGTCTCTTTCTCTCTCGGACGCTTCCTTTTTATGACAGTTGGATTGCCTCCAACACACTGATCTGATAGTTCCTTTGATCTTCAATTAAATGCTCATATTGTATGTTGTCTGTGTCTGTATGAAGTAGCTTTTGACCAATCAGCCAGCTGCTTCAGCTGCTTCTGAGGACAGAGTCGGCAGATCGGAGGTCAACGTCGGTGTGGGTTGAATGGACGAACACTTTGATAGCACTTAAGTACGGCTCACGACGTCTCTGCTCTGATGAGTTTCAGGATTATGTCTTCTCTCGTCATTATATCTCAGTGAGCACAGTCTCAAAATGAACCTGTAGGGCAAGTCTAGAGTGTTGCTCTAAAGGCTTGATTCATAACATGAAGTAATAAGTTACAAAGGATTTAGCAGAGGTGGGACCAAGTCACAAGTAAGTCTCAAGTCTTTGCACTCAAGTCTCAAGTAAAGACAGTCCCAAGTACTAAACTTTGATTTTCAAGTCCTAAACAAGTCATAATTCGATCTTCACCAAATGTGATGTCATTTTAACAAAAGACCAAACAAAACAATATTATCTTTGGTATAATTTTTTTCCAACTGGCGCTCAGTAATGTAATGTTAGTTCTTTATGGTTCTCTGCAATTTGATTGGATGCTGTCGAATTGGTTCAAACGAAGTGGATCTGGGGAATTAAATGTTAACGTTACTATTCCAGAAATGCAGGGAATGAATAAATTAGTGTCACACTTTTTAAAGAACATACTTTTTAATCTTTGGGTTTGGGGGAAGGTAACAAGTATTTTTAAGTCAAAAGGCTCAACTTGCTTTTTGAAAGTTTTGCTCAGTTAAGTGCTAACGTGCTAGGCCTCTGTGGAGGTGCGTGTGGTTTCCACTCAGCTGCAGGAGATGGAGAGGTGTGGGGAAGGCTTGTGAGAGCAGCAACAGGTGAGTTGATTATCTCAGCTGGTACTCATGGAGTTATCACACTCACCTCTCTAAGGCAGAAGTGTGCTGGACCTGGAGGCCCACACATAACAGAAGGGACAAGCAGAGGAAGGCTTCATGGACTTTTGAAGTGGCCTAAGTTGTATTAATAGTGTGTGCGACTGGCAAAGAAATAAAGTTGTATTGTTTATTAATGTCTGACTCATAGCTAGCACAAGTTGTCACAAGTTTTACAATATGTAATGAATATTTTGTTCAAGTCCAAGTTGAAATCCAGTCACATTGGGTCGGACCAATCGGCATCCTCTTAGGGATCACTGGTAGCTACAACACGGGCTATGGCTGTGGTTCAGTGCTAGGTGTGTACATCAACATGTGTGAGATGTGTGTGTGCTTGAAAACAACAATGGCAGCTACTTAAGAGGTTAGCGTAGATGCCGTTAGCATCAGTTCTGGAGATCAAAACTGGAGAGTAGTTCTTCATTGAAAGAAGAGCAAAGAACGACGTTTGCCCTGGATAGACGGCCAAAGACAGATCTTCCAATCACCTGCTGAGTATTTTTTAAAAATACTCTTGCAGTCCGCATGTCTGGAGAGTGTTCATAGATGGATACTGAACCCCTAGATAGTTTCCCAGATGGTTCTATGTAACAAACCATCTGGCGCAGTCAGGTTACCAAATCTGGTGGGTGATCTGACAAGTTTCCAGCAGGCCAGAGCAATGATTGCTCTGTATAGCATCTATGTGCCTGGCAGATCACCACATATTCCTTACACTTGGCTGTATAAATAAGTAAACAGGAGGTGGGTTATCAAGGAGAGAATATGAGAACAGTATGGCGCATATGAGAATAGAGAAGCATGAAGAATATGAAGAATGAAAGCCCCTTCTTATTATGTGGCAGCGGGAGCAGCAGCCAGCTCATTAAAGTGCAGGGGATCCCTTACACCAGGCAGGTGATGATACACAACTCTATGAGCGCCTGGCACTTGCATGGCGAGGAGGGCCCCGCATGATCACACAGTAAACGAAATGAAAGCTCACAGTAGTAGTTAGTATTCACGGCAGTCCATGTCCTTGTAACGGCATGGAATTTTGGTTTTATCTCATTGGAGGATCTCATCCATTATTTAGGATGCAGGCGCAAACCGACAGACGCTCCTCAATAATTCCAGGGGAGCTCGACTCTCTGCTGCTGCTCTCTCTCTCTCTCTCTCTTCCTTCTTTTCTTTTTTTATGACTGTTTTCTATTTCCCCAGCTGCCTGCTCCTCTAATATTCCTCAACAAGCGTGTGACTAGGTGACCTGGACAAGCTTTTGGCAGAAACAGCAGTGGGTATACAGTACACACATATATGCCTAAAGCCTGAGAGGTACTAAAAGAAAGCGAGTGATGGAATCAGACTCAAGTGTGGAGTTGCCTCAGATGAATATATCATGCCGGAGCTTGAGTGGGCCCCCTTCGTTTGTTAATTTCCTGTCAGGCTGCTCTATTATTCATGCACATAGTCCCGATGTGTGATGCACAGGGCGCGGAGGGACCGGCGCTGCACTTGGACTGACCCTCCCCCACTGACTTTCCTCCAAAACTCCCATGCGACTGCCGCACATTGAGATTCTGTTGACTTCCCCCGAACCTGCGCCTTTCACGGTGACACCCAGATAAAGATTATCCCTGATCAAAATGTTAATGAGTGGATTTATGAGGGATAAGATTGTCGTTATAAAAATGTGCAACATGGCTATCCTTTACACTGTGAGACTAAAGGTATTACAGTGTTGCATTATTTACATTTAATACATGCCAATCCTGAGTCTGGGTACTAGCATGAGTTGGACAACAGGTGGCAGTGTTGGTTCGGATAGAGACCCTTGGTGCACAGGAGGCTTTCTCCCTCTACCTGATATGTGACAGCTGAAGGCAATCCTAGGAATAAACATATGATTAACACTGACAGGGTGTTTGATTATGTCAATCAAGTCTTGTCTTAATGTCCGAAAAGGATTCAGTTTGGAGGAATAACCTGAAAAAATATGTCTCTGTGGAGTTGTAATCATTAGAGGCGGGGTACATACAGAACAGTAGGAGGAAATGATTCAGTGCTCTCTCATCTGACACGCTCTGTTTAGTCGTCCTGTAGCTCATTGATCGGAGCCTCTTTACATTTGGAACAATTAGCGAGGCAGCTGGCAGTGAGACATGTAGCTTCATACAGTGAGCCGAGCACAATGGTAACCTGCCCTTTTTCCCTCTTTTTTTAAATGGGAGTCTTGAGTGTGCGCTATCTTGTCGTCAAAGACTTCAAGGAAACGGCGGGAGAGGAGATTTAGAGTGGCGTTTGTTTTTTGTTTTTTTTAACCAGAGTTTTGTCTGCCCTTGAATGAGCTCAGGTGTGCTTTGAGGTTTTATTGTGATGCAGAGGAAGAAGAAGGTCAAATCAAAATAAAGACTTTCTTTAAAACTGATTTACAGCCTTCTTTTTTCTCCACTTAAACGCATCTCGGCCCGAGCTTTCATTTCCACGTTGGGGTCCCTGCTTCTGCGTGAGTACACACAGAGTGATGTGATGTGACATTTCCAGACAATCAATAATTTAGTGTGCAGTAGGTTTTTGTGTCTCTCGCTTAAGACATGGTTAAACCAGCACACACTCTGCTGAATGTAAATGTACTCAGAGCTCTTATTCTCTAACTTGAAATGTGGCACAATAGAAGAAGGCTGGTATTGTGTCCTAATACTGTAAACCAGACAGAGTATGTGGAACTCTGGTTCTGTGAATTCTGGATGACCACCAGACACAGTAATACCACGGCTTCCGTCGAGATTCCTGTATTATTAACTATAACTATATGAAGTTGTAATAAACCTTATTTTACTTTTAAACCATCTGTGTGTTCCCAGATCAAATCCCTGGTCATCAAAAACGTTTTATCACATCCCTTGGCAGACGCCTCCTTAACACATGGTAAATGTTGTGAAATCGTCTAGTCTTCTATTCACTCAATGGCACTGCCTTCAGGATTTGGGATTCGGTTTTTGGCCCGAGGCCAACTTGAACCCCACTTAAAATCTCCTTGCCTCTAAAAAAAAAATGCTAGAAAACCACGAGATGCGCGCACATCAGACGCACCATAACATAGAAACGCATTTCTAGCGGACTTTATTGCACTTTATACTATGTCACCATGACGCGGGGGGTTACATAAAGGTATAAAAGCCAGCTGCATCTCAACAAGATGCTACCTTGTGTGTCTGTATGGAGACGTGGCCCATTTGAGCCCTTGGAATGAGAACGGGCTGCAGCAGGTCAGTTGTACCAGTACTTCATGCTAAAACTTTACCAGCATAAATAAAATGACAGCAAACACCTGCAGACAACTGCATTTCCCACCATTCTTTTCCTCTCATCCCTTAATGAGGTTTATAGTAGTGGTTTTCAAACTGAGGTCCAGGGACCAACAAGGGTACCTTGAGTGGGTTGTAGGGGTTCCACAGCAAAAGGAGGAATAGAATATTTTAACTATCATGACATGTTTTGGATGTTGGAACAACAAGGGAAGAAATAGAGTTGGGTGAATTTGCTTCTATTTGCGCCCACTCGTGTCTTTCTTTACTAACTTTGGAGGCTATTGTGCTGCATTTCAAATTAGCTTAGCCACCAACTCTTGAGAAAAACTATCTGGCTCTTCACCAGTTAGTCTCTAACTGTGTCTGTCTGCTGTTTGGCAGTGGGAAGGTAGTGTACGGTGGGTTTATCTGAGTTCATCTGAGTCGCCTGAGTTTCTGAGAGCGGAGTTTGCAGCCTGGAAAAACCAAAGCAATGAACTTGAAGAAGATACGTAGAGCTGAGAAGAACTGTGATTATTCTGTGGGGGTTACACTTTTATGATATACTTTCACATTTCAGTAAAAATATGAATTGTTGTAGCTTTAAATGATAAAGGAGGTTGTAGAAATGTACTTCTGCACCTCATTAGAATAGATTTAAGACATACTAAGAAGCCAAGATGAAACTACTTTCCTTTTGATGCCTGTTTGAAACTGTTCTGTCAGAAGATAAAAATGCAGCAGGGTGCTGTAGCATCTTCCCTCCCTGCCCCTTTGGTATGCACTCATTCATATTCTGGAGTCACAAATGACAACAGTGAAGCCATTTTAATGACTCCACACCCATGTGAACAGTAGAAAAAAAGAAGGCTGACACAAAGAGAAGGTCAAGATAGAGCTAACAGTGAGTATCTCATGTCCTTTCAGCCCCTGGCTTCCAGCTGTTATTAAAGGTCAGCTTGTTCCTGTTCACATTGTATCCATTTCCTTGTCCTGGTGCACCTCACCTGGTTCCAAACAGGTTACACTGTAATTATCTCAGTCTTTCATGACTTTACAGCATCTACGACTGAAGATCAACTACTCCTCATTTATACTTTACAACATTCCAGCCAAGTCTGAAAGCCAAATAATCCCTGATGAGAAAATCCATCTTCATTTTCAAACACTATAAGTTTACTGCGAGAGCCAGAGCTGACGCTCTAAAATGATTCCCACTCCAATGCCCGCTCTAAAATTACAGCGCTAATGCACACTGACACTTGTGTAAATAGATTTCACAACAATCCCTGTTGGTTGTTGACTGGCTTTCAAGCAGCGCTGTTGTTGTGAAATAATCATAGTGGTCATAAATTGTTCAGGAGGGGGAAGAGAAGTTAAACTATTATTAGTATTATCAGTGAGAGGAAGATTAAAGTGAGTTCCCCAGGGAAAGCGAACAAAGAGCATATGCACAGTTTATGACTGTAAATATAAAAGAGCATTCAAGCAGTCTTTTTTATTGGCTGTACTACAAAGTCACTGACCTGTTTTATCGCAACACGTTTGGGTTGAATTTAGAGTGTGAAGTTATCTGCTTTACAGTAACTAACCACGCAGGTGGATGTGTTTAGGATTGTCATTTAAAATGTTCATCATCTTCATTGTTAGTATCTCACTATCATCATCCTTCATCATCCTTCATTATCCTCATCATCCTCATCATCCTCATCATCCTCATCATCATCCTCATCATCATCATCATCATCATCTTCATCTTCATCTTCATCATCAATCATCTATATCATCATCTTCTAGCAGTGTTGCCATCCAGCTGGTCCTGTTGCTAGAGGACAGTGATGACCACAGCAGTTCCTTGTTAAATAAGATTTGGTTCAGGTGCTCACCTAATCAGTGCCTCATTCAGTAGAATGAGGTGTGCCTGTGATTGAATTCAAAAGACGCTGGAATGAAATGTAGAGATGCTGATTTAAGGAAATTTTTGAGTGGTCTCTTCATGTTTTCGAGGGGTGTGTGTGTGTGTGTGTGTGTGTGTGTGTGTGTGTGTGTGAATTTGGGGGTGTGAATCAGGTTGCGTGGCGTTGTGTTCGGAGGCTGTCATGAATAAGTGATGACATGGTATCACAGGAGACTGCTCTCTGGGAGTTGGCGGTATTACAATGCAATAAAAGAAAATCAGGCCAGGCCCCTGTTGCCTCTGTTGTGTTACACTGTGGGTCAGAGTGAGGGGAAGGGGGGGGGTGCAGATGGGAGAAAGGAGGAAGGTGGAGGTGTGCTCGAACTCAAACATAACATTCCAAGACCAAACCTCTATTGGAGAAACTGGAGAAAACTTATAGTGCAAGTTGTTTTGGCTTTTCTTTGAATATGCTAGTGCAGGATCTTAAAAAAAACCAGAAGCAGAGTCATATGTGCTTGCTCATATTTACGTGTTGTTAGGGAGGGACTTAGGGAGGGATATTGATACAGTATCCAATAAGGCTGAGCATTAGCACAGTAAACAGTTTCCTAATGAGTTTATGGTCTCAATCTCTAGTTTCAGTCTTCTTCCATACAGCATGATGTTCATTTAGTAAATTATGGTCCCATTTAGAGTAAAATAAACCATAAAGCAGGTTGTCCTTGGGGGGCGTGGCTACTTTGTGGTTGACAGGTCATTCTCACTGTTCAACGCACCAAACTCAGATCAAACTGTCAAACTAGGCAGTGCTGATCAAACTCGAGGCTTCAAAATGATACTCCACCGACCAATGGGTGATGTCAAGATAGGTTCACACTTGGTTAGCGTCTACCTTCTGGTAAACATAGGCAGACCCGTCACAGAACACAATCTCCAAGTCTGATGGTGCCAGCATGGCATGTGATGATGGTGCTGGAAAATCTGTACATGACCTCTATGCTGTAACATTATTTCCTGTGGGTCTCAGAGGCTGTGTTCAATCCTGGTCCAGTCCGGCTTCTGAGTCCAGTTCCATTGCCTTCTAACCGCAGATACAGTTAGCAGATACACTTAGCAGCAGTTAATTAGTGGTTACATACTTTAGCAGGTGATTATCTAGTTCAGGCAACTAGGGTATCTGTTCATCAGCCGGAGGACATCAGAGTTAAAATCAGAACATTTTTCTTCATAAAATATGATCCAGTTTCACCAAAATCACTGAAAAAGTTGTTCTTTTGTACAATCAGTGAGAAACGTCATAAACGAGAAAGCATGTCATTGGTCACAAAATTAGAATATGCCCCATAGTGCAGGATGAGTCATCAGCAACCTCTATTGTTTTTCAGGAAATGACAAATACCATTAATACCACCTGAGAATACCTAAACAATGACTTTTTTTCACATTGTTGGTGATGTATAGTGCTAGATCTATGTGATAAACACTTCTGACTTCATGGGGACTTTAGTTTTGGGCTTGTCTTAAACAAAAATGCCAGAAAACCAGAAGCACTTATTTCATCTCACCATTTTAAAGATTTGGTATGAGTGCAAATAAACTCGGCAGACTGGCCTTGCCCTAGAGCAAGACGATCAGCCCCTATCTGCTTCTGGAATAATCCTGACTCAGAGGGCAATAGGAGAAAATACCCCCAAACGATGAATATAATACTTTTGCTCATCAATTTCAAGAATTCAAAAGCAGCCACACATTTTCTGCAATTCTCAATCCACGTATAAATCCACATTAATTTTCCATGTCTGTGCAAGCATGATACACAAAAGACATCTTAAATTAAATCCTTTAGGGTGTAAACAGTGTAACAGAGAGAGATGTGATGCAGAAAAATCCAGCTTGAGAGAAAGGAGAGAACATTCAGAATGCCCTGAGATGAGCACAGCGCAGGCAAAACACTGCTTCTGAAAGAAAGCAAGCCCAATTAGATTAGAATGTAGGGATACATGGATGAAGGTTGAGAGGAAGGAGGTTGAATGTTGGAGGGTGGGTGGTAATGGTTCTGTTTGCTGCAGTGTAGCATGGAGCTACAGACGGGGACCAGCAGCAGCAGTCGTGCCTGGAGTGAATGAAAAGCTCCTGGGAAACAAGAAAAGAGGAAGGAGACAAAGACAAAGAGCGGAGTTACTGTGGGCAAGGAAAAAGGAAGTACAGGGCAAGAGAAAAAGGAGAGAGGGGTGGAGAGAAGCTGTTGGGAGGAGTAGAAGGGAGAGAAGGCGATGAAATGGGAAGGAGTTTGCAAGCTGCACGGACTGCCAATGTAGCAGGAAGAGAGTCGGCGAGGGCACAATAACCCAAAGCGTACTGAAGATCTTTGATAACTCCTCAGAAAACCAACTTAGTAGTGGAATTGATGTGAGCAGGCACGCGTTTGAACCAACACATGCTGTGCCTGGAATGCCTAAGGAAACGTCTGCGCTTATAATTAATGATACTTCAGTGGATTGGAGACCGGGCGAGGGGACTTGAATCAAACCTCACGCTACTGCTGTACTTTTAAGTGTTCACAGGCTGCACACTCTAAATAATGAAGGGCAGCTCAGTATCTCTGCGGGTTCACCACTTTGACAGAATTTAAAGGGTACAAAGTTAAACCCATTTAGATTCCTTTACTTGTGTGCACACTTCTACAAGTGGAAAATGAAAGTATATGGTCTAATGAGACCGAAAGCAGAGTGCTATTTGCTTCTGCAGAATTATTGTAAAACTGTTGCATAGTGTTTGATTTATATCGATTGATTTGTTTCGAAATAAATATGTTAAAGCTGCAGTAGGTAACTTTTCTAAAAATATTTTTTGGTCATATTTGCTGAAACCTTCACCATATCCTGACAGTAGTACATGAGATGGATAATCTGTGAAAAAATCAGCTTCCTCTGGCTCCTCCTAGTGCTCCTAATGGTATTTACAAGAATCAACTGGGCCTGAATGAAAACAACCATTCAGAAGCGAGAGAGATGGGTGATTGTTGAGTTTAATTTCCAGGCCGTCAAATAGAATCTCAGTCAAAACAAGCAAATTGAATTCCAAAAGTGTTAGATATTTGCATGAATCTGGCTTCCTGAATAATGCACTGCAAAAGTAAAAAGTAAGTAGAAAGTAAAAAAGCCTTGTTTCTGGTAAATGCACCTGGTCTAAAAAGACAAAAAGTAATCTTGTCAAGCATGTTTTGCATTTGAAAAGTAATCTGGTTTCAAGAAAATGTATCTAAATTTGTCTTAATAAGATATTACAGCTAATATTGCACTTGATTGAACCAGTAACAATTTCCAACAATGGTTTGCATAATATCCCAGTTAAGTTAAAAACTTTCTTGATTAAGCAGATTTACTAGAAATTTTAAGTGATACTATCTCAGTTTGTTAAGTAAATACTTTTTACTAGGTTTTTTTTTTCAAAGTAAAAATAATGATTAGAAAATTAAGTCACTGTCATTTAAAATGAATTAATAATTTCGAATGTAATCAGTTTCAACAATCTTTTGACTTAAATTAACTTATCAGGTTTTACAGTGATGCTGTTCGAAGAAATTGTGTCTTAAGCATTTTTTCTGTTAATATTAATCTTAGATTAAGGCACAAATTCTTAAATTCAGCTCAATAAACTGACCAAAATACTGATTTTAGCAGTCTATCTTGAATAACCGAGTTTGCATTGCTTGTAATAAGCACAATTTGCTTCAATTTTGGGCATTTTGTCTTGGCCCATTACAGTCTTTCAGTGGCTAGATTTTTATGCTAGTTTTAAGAATTATAGCCAAGCAAAACTTGCTTTCCCCACTGGCAGATTCTCTTCCCTGCGGGGGTTGAGAACCTCCTTAGTGGAGGTAAAAAAAATAAAAACAACCTGCTGTGCTCTCATAGGGGACAAAATTAAATCAACCTTCCACTCAGAACTGTCAAACAATGTGAGAGCTGTTTCCTGTGAGCTGTCTTTTGCAAACTGAAATGCATTTGAGGATAACTGAGAAAGATGTTGGTTTGAACATCACATGAATAAAGCTGAAAAAGAGGTGAGGTGAACAAATTAGGGGGAGAAAGACAAAGAGCACATCAGTATCTTTTGAAAGGAGTGGTATTTTCTTTTATGCATTAATGGTATGAAGAGAGAAAGGACTGAAATTGCTTTTCAATTACCCACCATATAGATTCACTGTGTGTCTCCATTTAGAGTTCCTTTATCAGGCAGCCTATCAGAGGAGAGTCTGTCTGTTGGCCTAATCTGCAACCAAGATGGGACCATTACAGCTCATCCCCAGCTTTTTTCCCCTCCTCTCTCTCCCTCCATCTTCCACCCGTTCACCCATGCTTTCCTTTCTCCCCTTTGTGCTGTCATATATCCAATTTCATGCTATAATGGCCTGACAGGCAATTAGCTGAGGATTTGACCAATTAAGAGGATAAAGATGGGGTTAAGTCTCTTTGTGCTGCAATGTTTTGTCCCAGTGTAGGCTGAAATGTCAAGATACAGTGCTCTAACCTTTGTCTTGGGATGATAAAAGTGAAATTGGATTCATTGACGTGGATCAGACTCCAAGTCTCGTATGTCTCTGTGTCAGACAGCATGTTCCTTCCTGGTGTTTGTAAAGCAAATAAGGCAAATCTAATCATCAGAGGGCATGGCTGTACTTAGCAGAGATGAAATGTGATGTGGCAGCCGGTTCCCTCCATGGTGATCAGCTTCCACGTGCCACCACTGTTCCTCTTTGCTGATGGAGCTGTGTGTATCTGGAGTGCGCTCAGTATTGGGGTGTAAAGATTTTCCAATATACGTTGGAAATTGGTTTTTAGTGTTGATGCAACAATATTGGTACATTGACCCCTGGGTTGATCTGAATGTACCATGAACCGGGGATCTAATTTTAAAGTTCTGAATCTGAAGATGCTGTTAGCAGCAAAGCTTTAGTCAACCTTTTCCTGCTAACAGCATCTCCACTCTTGTGAAAGGTAAAAGGTCAATCCCAGGGTCTTGTGAAAAGAGTCACAAGAGTAACGCTAGCGGAGTGTGGCTTGCGGGGTCGTAAACCAAAATGTTCAACAACGCAGACATGATTTACAGTGCACCACTAAATCTAAAATGGAAGACATTTGGATTCTATAAGAAGAAAGAAAAATGAGCCAAAAGTCTAGTCATTTGTAAGATCGATCGGACAGCGGTTAAGTGCAGCGGTAACACGAGAAATCTTAATACTCACCTGGTGAGACGGCATGGTGACAGTTGTGCAGGTGATGAGGAGTCTGTGGATTTGCTAGGCGAGGTCTAAGGTAATCATGGTAGAAAGTCCGTCACAATGACATGTAATTCTAAAATTATACATTTGTCTTCCATTTTTATCCCATGCCATAAAGAAAAAAATCCATGGTAATCTTTGGTATTTTATAAAATATATGTATTTAAACACAAGCAATGTCACTTTAATAGAATTGGCTTATTTTGATTTAGAATGGAAAATAAATGTTTGATACAGTTGATAACATTTATTTAATGCAGATTGCATCATATTACATCGAATCGTATCGTATTGCATAGTTACACGTTAAAATGCATCGTCCCTGAATCCTATAGTAGCCCATGTATCTAGATACTTATCAGAATGTCTTTATGCAACATTCTTGTGGTTACCTTCTGATACAAAGTGCTCTGCAACACCATGCAAGATGCTTGCCCTGGTAAAAATACATCAACTGTGAGCAGATGTAGCTGTGATTAAAAAGAGGTAACTATGAGGAAGATGTAGGGATGTCACTGCTGCATTTCACAGTCCACACTCTGTCTCGCCTCAAAAGAACATATTTACCCATGTGATCATTATGACACACAATGTGATCAGAGCTGATAGAGAGTTGGATCTACTCAGGCATTAGACAAGAGGTGCAGATTAATAATCACTTTGATCTGAACTGAACAAAAGGATTTGAGCAAAGATTCATAGTCACTGCTTATGTAGGTAAGCTAATCACGTCACTGTTCAAATGCACTTGAGTTCATATAAAAGCGCTGGGGCAATACACCATGACCCACTCCGATTAGAATAATATAATGTGGATACAGCCCAGGCATTCACTGTATAATTAAATATGGATGTACTCTGTGACGTCATCCACAGGTTTCTGAAGTTGTTGCGAAGCTTAGTGAGGTCGGCTTGGGATGTCGCTGTCTTGCCTCGCGGGTAATCTGAAAATGGGCAAAGATGTGGAGCGTGGCAGGAGCTGAGGCGGGTTGAATGAAGCCTGGTTACTGGAAACTCTCCTCTGTGCCACCTTGGCTTTCATTATGCATAACCTTCCGACTTAATGTAATTGAAACAGGTGAGTTATATAAAACTGAAACCCCTATACAGTTGTCATTAACGGGAAAATTTGCTATAGAGACCAAAAATAGTTTTTTGAATCAGGCTGTAAACATGTTTTTTTTTGTATTTCTGCTGTAAAGTTGTGCATTTTAATTTGGGGCCTTATGGAGATTGACTCAAATGTGCAGCCAGCCTCAAGTGGCCATTTGAGGAACTGCATTTTTCGTTACTGCAGTTTTCGTTACTTCCATGGTGGCTTCATTTGTTAGCCACAGAGGTTTCCGCTTGGTCCCAGATTGTGTCTCAGACACTAGACACCAGATGGACCTGTGAGGACCTCTATATCCAGGCACCTCTTATCTCCCACTTGGACTACTGGAACTCCCTCCTCACTGGAGCCCATGCATCTGCCACCAGACTTCTGTAACTAGTCCACCATGCTGCTGGCCATCTGGTGTTCACACCAATCAGCTTCTCTGTTCATCACTCTGGCTCCCTGTTGCAGCTTACATCCAGTACAAGACCACGGTGCTGGTCCACAGGGTGCTGGACAATCAGATACTCTGTCACTCTGAGAACCCTGTGGTCACTCATCTTGGCCAAGGCTGGTCTTTCTTCTGATACCACAGTGGTGGAGACCCACTGAAGTCAGAACAGCAGGGTTATTGTCCATAGTCCTGTGCAGATTTCAAACCCACGTATTCAGACAACACCCTGTGCAAAGAATTACTGATGTCAGATTTCATGAATACTATGAACCTGAGCCTCTCCGCTGGGGCACCGAATGTGGTCTTAGTTGGGATGGATGTACAACTTTGGTGACATCTAGTTTCTGTTCCTATGAGATTGACACAGTCATTTTCTGCATGTTTTCAAATTGAGTATGAAAAATGCAAAGATATTGCAAAATCATCATATTAGGAAGATTAGAGGAAACACATTCAATCAATATCCTAATAAAATACCATGTGGGAACAGCACAGCATCAGAGTGTTCAAAGAATGATGATATATGCATACAAGTAGTTGACGAAAGCCATCACAAGATGCACTGATTAGCATTTTATTTTGCAGAGTTTTCAAAAATTCATGCATAACATTTTAACAGAGGTTTAGCAATATGCATAGTTGGCTGTGCCAATGAGATGTGTCTGTCTGTTGTTTATGTCCATGAGACATTCATGAGGGGATTAATTCTACCCAATTTTACGTACACTTAAAGCTGCAGTAGGTTACTATCTGTCTTCTGTGCTACTGTGAGGATATAGTGAAAGTTTCAGTAAATATGACAAAAAGTTATTTCTATAAAAGTAACCTACTACAAGGCAGAGTTGTGTGTGTGTGTGTGTGTGTGTGTGTGTGTGTGTGTGTGTGTGTGTGTGTGTGTGCACCACATGTAGTACAAAAACTGTGCAGCAGTACTTTTATTGTAGTAAAATATTCCAGTACTCTTTGCAGCCTGGTGTTTCCTGTGTAGTTCAGTACTTCTGCAGTCACTTTTTCCTCTTTAGATGTATCAGGTATTAGTGTACTCATTCCTCAGAACACGACTTATCTGGAGGCCAGACTGAAGAGTACACACTTTCTCCAACTCTCTCTCTCTCTCTTTAAACACCGTCTTGTCAGCCCTCATTCACGCTAATCTGCGACAGTTGTGTTTGAGCATTGAGGTGCTCACTCCTCCTGAACACACACACTCGGACTGACGGCGGCATTTGCTAGACTGACAACGGCATTAGGCCGCCCGTGTCCTTGTGGGCTTTGCCGACGCCGGTTACACCCATATGTGTGTGTGTGTGTGTGTTAGCTTAGAGGCGTGACTCAATCAGACAGATAGGCTGATGCGCACACACACACACACACACACACACACACACACACACACACACAACCATGCTGCTATAAGCTTCATAGAGCCTCCCTGCGGGGCCCGTCACTAGAGGAGTGACAGGCAGACCCGCCTGGATCTAATACGGTGGGCGGCTCTGGAAAGGTAATGATGAAAATCTCAGTGGGTCACAGCGTGGACACACACACACACACACACACACATCAAGCTCTGTTGTCCATTAACAAACC
The DNA here is from genome assembly GCF_905237075.1 of Dicentrarchus labrax. NCBI lineage: Eukaryota > Metazoa > Chordata > Actinopteri > Moronidae > Dicentrarchus > Dicentrarchus labrax. Next base: position 2,843,482 of record NW_026136712.1, read on the forward strand.
CCCCCCCCCCACCTGCACTTTACTGTCATATTAAGCAGATTTTTTTTCAGCAGTATTTCATTGCGTGTAAGTCTTTCAATGTATGTGAGATTATTTCTCTCCCGAAGCATTGCAACAGTGGGACAAACAGCGCTGTCCTCATACATAATGAATACTATAGACCAAGGTGTGTGCAGCAACTGCATAAATAGTTGATATGCATATTTGAGGTTGCACAGTTTGCTCAGAGCCATGTTAATAAATGTGTTGTGTCGGCTACGGTGGCATTGTTTATTTATATAATTCCATGTAAGTGCAGTGAAAGTGTGGGCCATTTAGGAGCATGGAAATATAGAATAAAATGTCAAAAGCTTATAGAAATGTACAGTGTTCAGTATGAGTTTACGTAACATTTTCCTTGATTTAACAAACAGAGGAAGAGCAAACTCTTCCAGCAGCAGGTAGGCAGGAAGAAAACATTCAGGTGAACAACAAAGGGAGGTGTTGATGAATGCAAAGCAGATGCATTTTACTCTTACTCACCTGGCAGACTCCATTAGAGTTGCCTGCAGACTTACGAGATGTAGCAGGTAGACGCATCGACACTGGAGCAAGCAAACATGTTCAAGTGACTGCAGGTTAAAGTGGCCTTTTCCTGATTTGCCACCGCAACCTGATTTGGTCTCTCCTGCCATGCTCAATACTCAGCACTTAACTTGGACAGCTGTTTTTGATTTAGCTTTAGTAACTATTGGTGGTTTTAGTCTAGGCCAGTGTTTTCCAAACCTTTTTTTTCTTGGGACAAACACATGACCCAGTTCACAGTGAGAAGAGCCAATTTGTGCATAAATTAGCATTTTACTGCTGTTTCTGCATCACCTTGAATTGGTAAAGCAGCCATTTTGAAGAGATACATGTTTAATAAATCACAACTTCATCATTTTAAATAATATAAATGATATAAATGAAACAAAATAAAGGCATTTAGATAAACAGGCTTTCACTTTTTCCTCACAGTGGCGATCACTGGGACTGTCTCCTTTTTACAGAATATACGCTCAATTTATAACCGAGACCCTTTTTTATCACATTCATCAGGAGTTAACAATCTTGTTTTCCCATCATCAGAAAAACAGTGTAAACATTTTAAATATTTTATAAATGGCAGGAGGAAGAAATTCAGCTAATTTCTTTCAATTTATTTGCAACCCAAATAAAATCTCCCACTACCCAGGAGTATCCAGGTTCGTAGGAGGGGTTGAAAGAGAATGACACAATAAGCAACTGGAGCCACAGGGTATTTTAACTTCAAATGTAAATGTCTTGAAACTTATTCCCTTATTTCCCTTATTGCCTGATTTAGCCAATAAGAAGTTGAAGTAACCTTACTTTGACTGATGCACTGTTTATTTGGAAATAAAAATAACCCCACAAAGATAGATTCTCTACTGGACTACTACAGCAGCATTTATACTAACTGAAAGTGATACAGTATGTGTGATGTCAAATGGCATTCAACTGCAACTCTGGAATTCCAATGTAAATTAAACAAACAGATATAATAGTGATCTAATACTCACTGTTTCTCTACCAACCACAATTTATTTAAAGATCCCCTCAAATGATTTGCTTTGTAACAACAATGTGTGTCTGATGTTTTTTAGGCAAAAAAGAGTATAGTTTCCACATTAAGATTTTTTTTGGAAGCTGCGACCCACCCCAAGCAGCACAGAGAATCTGATCAATTTTCAAAATAAAACAGTGCATGCAGACTGTCGAATTTCATGCTAAATCAACATTGTGGCACCAGGCCAGAAGTCAGTCTGTCAGAGGCAGGTCGGAGGAGATTTAAAGAGGAGAAACACACAGTTTTGTTTCCTTTTGAAGGACAAGTAAACAATGTCAGGTAGGCAACACGCTCTGGAGACGTGCGGATCACGGAGCTAAACTGTGCCACAGACTTAACGTCATAAAGCTGTGCCCGCAAGTGAGCGAGTTTCATCTACAGCTCATAGAGAGCCATCACATCAAAATATACCAGGAGAAAGCAGCACATTTAGTGTAGCTAGCATAATGAATATTTACATAGTTATTCAGTACATGTGTAATGTATTGTCACTGGAATCATACGTAAGTATCATCAATATAGTGATAAATTCCTTTTAGCCAAAAAATACACTTTATACCTTTTTATTCCTTCAAAGTCTTCACCACATATGTGAAATCAGTCTGGACAGGCATCAAACATTTAACTGCAACTTGACTGATTGGCGGAGGCATGCAATATTTCTAATTTTGGATGAAATTAACACAACTGCTACCAAATGGGTTTCAAAGGACCCCGTCGCATCTGCCAGACTGTCAGTCCATCATCATCTCACTGCAAAATCCCACCTCCTCTCGTTCAACACTGAATATATGAAACGCGGGGGCCTAATCGAGCGTTTTACAGATAAAAAGACGGCCTAATGATGAAAGACACCTTCTTGGAAATGCATAAAACAGAAAGAGGGGGGAGTCAACATATCTTGGTAGGAATTCAAAGCGTAAGGTCTTTTTTTTCCTGGATGCATTATTGAAAAGGCGGTGGCTCCTAGCGGGGCCCGGTAAGATCTTCTGGTTCGTGAGGAGATTCTTGCACATCACACTTTCTAATGGGAAATTCTAATGAGGGTGCAGGTATTTAGAATACATCAACCCCAGAACGCACTGCAATCACTCATTAGATTGAGCACAGTGATGAAATAAAAAAGAAATGATTTTTACACCGCTAATATTAAACCATGGGAATCAGCCCCCAAACAAGTTTTTAATAGCACCCCCCTTTTCCATGAATATTAATTATTCACAGCTATCTATGCATAGCTGAGTGTGAATATTTCTTTTTCAGCAACATCTGATGTGCTGTCAAGGAGCTCATTTAAATGACTACTTTTCAAGCATTTTTATTTTCCTGCAGTGGTTTGTTACACATTTGCATTTTGGTGTTTAGAGGGAAATCTCTAAAGCTGGCCTCGTCTGACTCCTCTCTGTTGGAGCATTTGAGCATCAAGTGCCTTGTTTTGCAGCATATCTGCATATTGCAGATACACATGCTTTCTTACTTTCCCGATGGTTTCCTGCTGGGCTGAGGATTTCAGCCGGCAACCCCCTCGGACCACACTCAGCACGTCCACCTTCAGCAAACAATCTATTAAATTTGACATTTCCAAATGCAGCAGCTCTTAATATGTGCTGAAATACCCGCCACGAAAAGGACTTTTTGATCATTTCATGCAATATCTGACTAACCAAGGCTGTTGTTTACAGCACATAGCATGCTGGGAAAAATATAATTCAGCTTACTTTTCAGCGCTCACAGGCTTCCGTTCAGTCGCCAGCTCCATCAAAATTCCATCAAATATCCCGCTGACAGATGTTCTTGTCAATCTGAAGCCATAATCCATCACCGCACAGTCTGGGGTGTTATTTTTCTTAAGAGAAATTGTTTCCTTGTTCCTTTCTGAGAAATCTCTGTGATAGCAGTGGTGGCACTCAGAGGGGAAAACTCAGAGAAAAAATATGATTTGCATATGAATTGATAGCTGTTAACTTTTGTTCTCTTTCTTTTCTTTGAATAATGAGGGCGACACCACAGTTTGCTTCATCTCTTGAGAAAGTTTCAAGGCCCCTGTTATCACACACACAGAGTTGGGATTTGATAGAATTCGATCAACTTGGAATCAAGTGTTGGATCAGCTTATGGAATTTGAATATTTTCCAGTCCCTTACTGAATCTAGTGTAAGTTTTTATCATTTATTTTTGGCTGAGAGGACAGCCTGATTTATGTTCACAACCTGTAGCTACAACCTGAAAATGATTCGAGCAAATTAAAATATGACTGTGCAGGAGTGGCATTAAGTGCTTGTGTCTCAGCTTTCCAGTCATTCCCAATTTTTGCAATTCCAATACTGTTTATGGACCTCAGTATTCAGAAATATTCAAATACACTAGGCAAAAATAATGCATTTATGCCAAATGCAAAAAACGCATGTTCTTTAACCAAGACTTCATTGGATTAGCATAATCAAGAGATCCCTTGCCATCCCTCGCCATCCCCCTAATTGTTTTTGTTTTGTTTTTGGTTTGTAAGTGTTAGTTAGCCCCCTTACTGTGACATAGTGGGTTACAATGGATGCGTTAGGTTATCCAGATTCATATGATTCAAGTGTTATATATGGCAATTCTTAGTGCTATTCCACAGGTACAGTACTCTTGTTCCACTGGCAGCCACTTTCCAACAACTTTATGATGATTCTTTAACAGATATTGCTGCACTCCGCTGTTTCAAATACATGAACAAATAAACAAATAAGGGATCCAATTACAAAATTCAAACTATGACGCTGTAAGTATCCTCTAGCGTCAGTTTTTATTGTGCTGTCAAGTTAGCAACCATTAATATGAAATGTCTTGCCAAGTTAGCTTGAAGTTTCATTGTCTGCAGTTTGGTTGGGTTTAGGCACAGAAACTAGTTTTGGTTTGGGTTAAGTATGTAATGTAAAGTATGTAATATGACAATGACGTTGGTTACGTTACATATATAATGTAAGCAATGTAACTTATGTTACGTATGTAATAATTCCAACATTTAGGAGGCGATTTTGGCAGAAATGGAATATAATATTCATAGGTATGTTTTCATTTGTGTATAATCACCTGAAAAGAAGAATAGTTCTGGTGTTGTTACCTTAGAATCAGTGCGTTTTATCTACGAACAATGCAGGTCCTCTTCTACAGAGTCCAGAACAGACAAACCAAACAGTAGATAGGGCCTTTAGCATTTTTTGAGGGTTTTGGGCCACTTTAGTTTCTCCTACACACTAAACAGCCCATTCTCATCTCCAGGTCATTAAATACAGACACAAGCAGTGTTCAGTTAGTTGCAATCTGCAATTTCACCACTAGATGGCGGGTAATCCTACACACTGGGCCTTTAAAAAGAAGTCACTGTTGACTTTGGGTTTCACATGGCACGTGAACAGCAGTCTTCTGGGTGACAGCCCTGTGTTTGTTTGACCCATCCATCCATCCCACCTCCATATGTGGACTGTCTCACTCTTCATACTCTGACCTTACTTCAACAGCACATCAAAATATTATGCCAGATGGATGCATCCAGAAATGACATATTTCACGACTTGGGAGTGAGAACGTTCCTGTGATAGATAGATAGATAGATAGATAGATAGATAACTTTATTAATCCCACAATGGGGAAATTCAGTGAAATAAAATAAAATAATCTCATCCATTGGCACATAGCCAGCATAAATGAGCTATACAGTAGATGGGTGAATACATAGTAAGTCACAGAAATAAAACTATTCTACATGGTGAAGTTTTGAGAATTAATTAATAAAAGTCTCAGCAGCACTTAAAGTAGCATAAAGATAAGTGTTGCTGGAGTTTTGACCCTTTCAGTTTTGGCTCCCTACCATGCTTAGATGTCAGACTGCAGGAGGTAAACCAGTTACCCATCCTAATGAATAATACATGGTAATAGGCTTGGAAATTGGTGAAGTGCTCCTTTAATTAAAACAAAGCCCTGTGTCTCATTGTCTCTAATGAAATAGATAGCTCCTTTTTGTGCTTAAGTGTGTTTGTGTGAGGGAAACAGTCAAAGAGGCAGAGAAAGGCCCATAAATTGTATTTTCTAATTAAAGCTTTATGTTGTTGACTTTCAGGGAGTCGCTGCTTTCACGGGTGATTACATACCTAAACGCCTCTGCCTGATTTATAAATTCATTTGTAGAACAGAGACGTAGATCTGACTTTTTCCTATGCAGTTTGTAGATAAATACCGGCAGTACACTGTAAAAACTAGTTGTGCCCATTAGTCATGATAACTTCTAATTCATTGTCAGTGTGACTACAAATTATTGAAACAGTTGTGATAACTCAGGATTTTGTGTTTATGTCTTCTCAACTAGTGAAAAGTTTTCAAACTAAGAAACATGATTCAATTGAAATTAAGAATGTCAGTTAAAAGGATGTACGGATAATCGCTTCTGTCATTGGCTGACGTAGGCACGTTCAACTAACGTCTCCAAACAAAACGTTTCTGCTGTCCGCCATTTTCTCTCTTTCACCACATCCAAATCTGTTCGGTAGTTTGGATTACCCTGCTGGAATCTGAGGTAACTAAGATAGCTAGCTTTAAGTGATAGCTAAAAGTGTGGCACATAATTATTATATAATTATAATTTATATTATAATAAATGTTTAGCCTTTTGCATTAGTCACCAGAAGCAACCAGATGGACCTGCTTCTGTTCAGATGGCATTAATGTCGTTTTGAAGAAAATTCTAGCTCAGCAAAACCTATATCAAAAGATATTTGAAAATAAAAGAGAGAGATATTTTCTTGATATCTCTGATATCCCTTAAACTTCGTGCGTGACCCCGCCTCCCTGTCTGCAGCGCGAGGCCGAGCTGAGTCTGTCCGGCAGGTGAGCTCAGTGTGACGGAGACACCCACAGCCCTACACAGAGACACTCTCCTTTCTCCTCAGGAACCAACTGGTGCCTGCTCCACAGTTTGTCATCAAGGTGGGTTGAGTTAATTAAATTGCTTTTGTCTTGTCTTTCTTTTTCTAACTTGCTACGTTAGCTACTGCTAACTTAGCAGTAGCTAACGTAGCTTGTAGTAATATTGATGTTGTAACAGTTAGCTAGTTTCAGCCCAGCTCGGATAGATTGGTTTTTCAGGGGTGTGTCATGATGACAATATTATTAATCTCTAGGTCTCACGTCCAATTTCTCACGAAGTTAAAAAAACAAAATACATTATAATTGATAATGTCGGCGCGAAAAAGGGCCACGCATGCGCACAGACAGAGCGGCACAACGCGTTCTGTGCTGTGCTGTTACGTTATTCAGAGAAAAGAGAAATATTCACAAGCTATTTAAGTGTAATTTATTCCCGTGCTCAGAGTAATCTCAGTCAGAAACTCTTCCAGCAGCAGTGCCTCTCCTCTCATACCGTGAGCACACAGCAGTGACAGTGAGTTACTGTACTTGAGGCTTGTGTCTCTGTCACACTGAAACTTTCTCATGATTCTCAATAAGCGGTTTTTAGGTTAGTATGCCTGTGCAAAGTCATGAATGGAATTTTACCTTAATGCTGAAATCTAGTAATATAGCTTAATTTTAGACTTTTGATTAACATTATGCACGGTTGACAACACGCTCTCATCTCTCTGAAATCAATCTCTCAAGCCAAATAAGAGCGCCTCCAAGCCTCTACATCATGAAAAAATACAATGATATATGTTAAATATCTTTATGTATGCGTTATATAAGTGTATATATCTATGGATTATGCTCGTTTTACAAGGCATGCAAGGAGTCAGACATTAAAAAAAAATATGTAGAGAGAGAGCAGCACAAGCAGCTATGTATATGAAATTACAGACATTCTGTGACAGTAATTAAGTCACAATTTGCATTAAAATCAAGCATCAGGTTTTGTGTCTAAAAACTTTGCGTTGCTGGATACAGAAGAATCTCATCTTTTATAGACGTATTGTATAATGTCGTATAATATTATCAAAATATTAAACAGATTTACTTGACAAGTTTAAGTGGATAGAAACATTAAGTTGTATTGAAGTAGTTGCCTTAGAAATTGTAAACAATTACCCTACTGTAATTTCAGTGTGAGGAGGATTGTAATGGAATGTTGACACACACAAACTGTCATTTCACCATATTAATTAACATTGTTACCTGTATGAACTGTTTGTAAATTAATTGTGTTGTGGTTGTAGGGTGTATTGTAACTCTTGCCATTATACTGACATGACATTTTATCTTTTAGGTCCTGGTCTGATATGCTCCATTTCACTTCCTCTTGATGAATGAGATGGATATGTAAGTTTTGCACGTACGTCACAAGAAATCGTCGAAGAATCCTTGAACACTACAGATCCAGTCATGGTCACTATGGAAGAAGATTAGCTCTCCCCTGCATTTACAGCGATTGTGTGTGCTATTTCCCATCACAAAAGGCTCTCCAAACACATGTGAGACAACATGGATTTAGTAGCAGTGAACCGGTGAACTTGAGAATTAGATGCCATTTATGTGACTTTGAAGAACCTGCAGACATTAAACTATACTTTCGTCATCTTGGCACACATTTGAGAAACAAGGAAACTGTCATTTGCCCTTTTAATCGTTGTGCTTTTAAATCAAGTGTTAACTCCAGTTTTTCATCACACAAAAGTCGATATCACAACTCCAACTCTTTGCAAGATTTTAAGGCAGAGCTTCTTCTTGGCCCACCAAAAGAACACTCAGAGGGTAACACTCACTTGGCAGATGGAAATTGTGTTGACGTCCAGTCAAATGATAACGAGTATTCTGACAATGAACGTGGCAATGACATTGGTGAAAAAATTAAGGGAAGACTTGCATCTTTGCTTCTTCGCATGCAAACAATCTTGCATGTATCCAAGTCAGCTACACAGGAAATAATTAATGAACTTAATGAAATTGGTGTTTTAGCTGGTGAACTTTCAAAAAACACTGTTGAAACAATTCTTGAAGAGCATAACTTAAATATAGATGATGCCACACTGAAGTTAGTGACTGAGACCCTCCAGAAAACCAACCCTCTTAGCTGTCTTTCAGAAAGTGGTCCTCTAAGAACTGAATACAAAAGGCAGACATTTTACAAGGAACATTTTGATGTAATTGAGCCAATTGAATATGTTTTAGATGGTTTGCACAAGAAAACGTTTGTATATGTTCCAATTTCAACTCTGTTGCCAAAATTATTGAACAGGGGTGATGTAATTGACAAAATCCTTGAACAGTCAAATGTAAAATCTCAGTCTGGCCAGTACAAATCATTTCGTGATGGGCTATACTTCAAAGATAATACACTGCTTCTAGGGGAAGAAGTATGTATTTCTCTAGGATTGTATATTGATGAATTTGAGGTATGCAACCCTTTGGGAACTTCGAGGAAAAAACATAAAGTTACTGCGATTTATTGGGTATTTGCAGATTTGCCAGTCAAATACAGATCAGCCCTATCCAGTATATACCTTGCAGTACTGAGCAATAGTAATGATGTGAAGACTTTTGGTTATGAACCAATTTTTGAACCACTTCTTAGAGAGCTTTGTGTACTTGAAAACCAGGGATTTTACATTGATCGGTTGGGTACTTGTATCAAAGGCACAGTCCTGTATGTGTCATCAGACAATTTAGGAGCTCATTCTTTGGCTGGGTTTCAAGAGTCATTTTGTGTTAATAAATTTTGTAGATTCTGCTTAGCCAGCCATGATGCCATTCAGACTGTTTCTGTAAGGGATGGTTTGTTTCCACTGAGAACAAAAATATTGCACACTGAAGCTGTTCAAAGGGTGAAAGAGAATGAGGGTCTTGTTGTTGATGGAGTGAAAAGGGATTGTGTTCTAAACAAACTAACCTACTTTCACTGTGTAACAGGTTTTCCACCGGACTTCTTGCATGACTTATTGGAAGGAATAGTACCTGTGGAGTTGTGTTTGTGTTTAAAGACATTGATTGACAAGAAGTACTTTACCTTAGAAGAACTGAATACTGCCATTCAGCATTTTCCGTATAAATTCTCCGATAAGACAAATAGGCCACAGGCAATTCCCAAGACCTTTAGATTAAAAGGAACTGTTGGTGGGAACGGCCATGAAAATTGGTCACTTTTGAGGCTGCTACCCTTGCTTATTGGCAATAAAATACCAGAGAATGACACAACTTGGGGTATCATCTTAGATATTAAAGACATTGTGGAAATTCTAGCATCCCCCACATTCACAGAGGAAAAGCTGTTCTATCTTGAAGCTAGAATCTGTGAACACCGCCAACTCCTACAGGACGTTTTTCCTGAGTTTAAGCTTAAACCAAAACATCATTTTTTAGAGCATTATCCTCATCTGATTCGTTGTTTTGGGCCTTTGCTCGACTTTTGGACAATTAGATTTGAGGCCAAGCATAGCTTTTTTAAGAAAGTTGTTCGAGATGTTAATAACTTTAAAAATGTACTGCTAACTTTAGCCTCCAGGCATCAGCTCATGTTGGCATATTACATGGGCATGCCTAACCTGTTCAAACCAGCACTGGAAGTTGGAAAAATATCAACTGTCTCTCCTGACATTTTGGACCCCTCTGTCAAAGAAACTATCAAGAGGAAATTCAGAAATGTGACTGCTGTTTCTCTTGCAAAAACTGCCTTCTTACATGGAACTCAGTACACACAAGGAATGTTTTTATCAACTGGAAGCACAAGTGGACTTCCTGATTTTGGGAAAATTGTGAATGTGCTAATTGTTGAAAATAAGCCCTGTTTTGTTGTGGAACCATACACAGCTTGGTACACTGAGCACTTGAGATGTTATGAGGTTTGCAAAAACCCCTCTGCAAAACTGCTTGTTGTTCAACCAGAGGAGCTCAATGACTACTTCCCCCTTTCAGGGTATATGGTTCAAGACAGACTTCTGATTTCTCCTAAAGCCTTTCTGCTGCATTGAGGTGCGTCAACCACAGATTTAAATCGGCACTTCTCTTACACACCTTAAACAAAACACAAACATAATGACCTTTTTACAAACTGTATGACTCCAGGATTGGATTGCATTGTATGGTGTTTATGTTTTGTCCACCCCCTGTATCTTGGTTCAGTTAAGTCTTGCCATTAATTTTTCATGTTTTGTCATTCTCAGCTTCCCAGCAGAGCACTGAAGATCTGCCATCGTGGTTTGTTGTCCAGCAGGGGGAGCTTGAAGATTACTTCCTGTATTTGTAATTCCAGGTATTTATAAGTAATTCAAGTGCTGTATCTTAAATCTCAAATTGCGGTAACTGTTGAAATAAATACTTATTTTATTATTCCAGTGTCCAACATGCTGCTGCGTATCATTCTCAGTAAAGATGACATTCGGAAGATCCAGATTGATAGTTTGCCAGAGACTCTTGATGAGTTTTATTCATTCTTGAAAAGTAAGCTTGGGTTGGAAGGTGACTTGGTGGTCCAATATGAAGACAGAGAGTTTGACAATGAGCTCTGCAACTTGATGAGCTTGTCTGATCTTCCTGAGGGGAAGGCAACACTGAAGATAACTGTCAAGCAGGCCAGTGAGTCACATCACACTGATTCAACGTTGGATACGGCAAGTTTGTCTTCATCCTCATCGTCTTGCGAGGGCATTTTCCCCCGCCATCGGCCATGGCCTGATGCATTTGAGATTCCTAGATTTTCGTATGATGTTGAGTTGCAGCTTAAAAGGGGTAATGAAGCCTACCAAGAGAATGGAACCTTGCTTAATATAAGAAAAGACACTAAATCTGAGATACTTGACAAATTAGCAGAAGCAATGTACTCATACACTGCCTACCCATCACGAGAAGAATATGACATTGTTGCACAAAGTCTCATCAAAAAACATCCTTGCCTGAGGGAGCCTGGGTCTGCCAAGGGTTGGTACTGCTGGAAATTCAGCTTAAAATTCAAAATGGGAAACTACAGGAACAAGCTCCGTGTGTCAGGATGCTCTGAACTTCAAGTTAATCGCCGCTCCTCAGGACCAAAACAGAAGCCCAAGAAAGCTAAAAAAGCTGAAGTCAATTTTCTTCCTGACTTCCCTGAAGGAAGAACTCAAAATGTTATGGAAGAAGAGAGATTAGCCATTATGGAAGAGATGAAGAAGAAGAAAGCTGATATAAAGAAAGTCAACGAAATGATGGTCAGCACCTTCTCCCTGCGACGAAAGCAAATTGTAGAAGAGCCACCTGTGGCAGAGGTGAAGACCAAGTGGCCAGCTTTGTTCACAGAGCAACAGGTAAGACAACATTATAAACATAAATAAGTTGTTTAAAGTATGGTATTTAAATAATGTAGAAAACAAATATTAATTCCCACTTAATAGTAAGAAAAAATTTAAGCCATCTGCTCTTGCGAAGGAGAACTGCAGTCTGGGAGATGAGCTAGACAAAACACCATTATTTCCTCAGGCTGTGAGGAGGCTTACCTTTCTGTATGTATCAAGCTGAAAAAAGTTTGTGTCTTCTGTTTTTCTTTTTTTTATTTCCAATAGATCGAAGCTGAATTCACTCGAATCACTTCAGCTGACTTGAGAGGGTCCTTTTTTTCTGGGCTGGAACAGCATTTGCCTCGACTACTTCAGCTCTACAGGGCCAGCAGCTTTCCAGAGCTGAAAAATGTCCTAAGCATGCTTGAGGAGGATGTAAGTATATTTGCTCAGGGATGCAAAAATGTATCAGTCAAAGATACTGTTTGATCAATACTCACTCTCAAGTTTAATAAAAAAAATTATAATTTGGCTGATGCCGCAGGTGATATCTTTACACTAGAAATCCCAGCATGTAAGATGTAATTAGTTTTTCTTATCAGCATGTATGAAGAACATGTCAGTGGTGATTGTATATTTTCAACTTATACAACTACTAATGCTAACACGTAGTAGCATTGTTATCAGCAGCAACCTCACTAACTCACACACTCTTACTGTTCCTTGCACAATTTATCTCTCCCCCATTGTCTCACTCTGTCACTTATTCATATACTTTCATTCAGAGCATCATTTTGAGAGAGTGAACAAACTGTTTGTTAAATGAAATGAACTTAATTGATCCATAGATTGTTATTAAAGTGAGGTGTCCTCATGGCCACATCTACTTGAGTGGCTTTAATAGTGTATTCTGTCTTTTAACAGAATTCCAACCAAACAAAAAGGGCTGTCATTTTGAGGGGCCTGCCATATTTCCTCCGTGAAGATCCTTCAAAGTTCCTCAGGACTGCAGAGGTAAGCTTAGTTATTGTTACTGAATGAATTGATGAAACTGTTGCTAGCTGTAAATGTTTTAATGCCAATGCATGTGGAAAACTGTCCCCATTTTATTCACCCTATCAATTTTGGTTACCATATATATATTATGGCATGCCGTTTAGGAAATTAACTTAGAATATATTGAATGAATGTTTGAATATATTGAATAGAAATTGACGTCATGACGGCACTGGTGCCATCTTAATATAGGCCTATCAGCTTCTACCTGAAGTGTTATTTCCACCAACATCTCTCCTTCAAGAATGATGCATAATGTTCTTTCAGCAATGTTTTGTTGAACATGATTACTCAGAGTGTCCTGGCTGCGGGCTATGCAGCCTGGTGCGGCGGCTGTGCTGTCCTTGGGCGTGGAGCTCTGCAGAGAGTCATCGGGTCGCCATCAGACTACTGACCTGCTGAGGGACCCTACGTGCACACACTCACCAGTTTAAGACTCTACTGTTTACTTTCTGTTTTTTGTTTTATTATCTTTTAACATTTGCACTCTATTCTCTTAATTGTAATGTTATTTTATTTCTATTTAATGTAAACAGTAGAGTCTTAAAGTGGCGCATAGGGTCTGTCAGCAGGTCAGTAGTCTGATGGTGTGCGGGTAGAAGCTGTCTCTGAACCTGCTGGTCCTGGTTCGGATGCTCCTTAACCACCTGCCTAACGGCAGGAGCGTGAACAGACTGCGGCTGGGATGGCCGGTGCCAGAGAGGACGCGCCGCACCCTCCCCCTGCAGCGCTGGCTGTACAGGTCCCGGACGGCCGATAGCCCAGTCCCGGCGGCCAGCCGCGCCGACCCGATCACTCTCTGCAGAGCTCAGCACCAGAGGACAGCAGAGCCGCTGCACCAGGCTGCGAAGCCCCCAGCCAGGACACTCTCTTATGAGTAATCATGTTCAACAAAACATTGCTGAAAGAACATGATGCATCATTGTTGAAGGAGAGATGTTGGTGGAAATAACACTTCAGGTAGAAGCTGATAGGCCTATACGAAAGATGGCGCCAGTGCCTTCATGACATCAGTTTTCATTCCATATATTCAGGTTTCATTCAATATATTCAAACATTCATTCCATATATATTTAATTACCTAAACGGCATGCCATAATGCCGAAACATGTTCTTGTTTCTCATAGACGGTTAGAGAAATACTAAAAATTACTAAAAAATACTCAATACTAAAATATTTTTTCCTTTCTTTGTGAAGCCCACAGACATGGAGGACAGCATGACTAGGGGAATGAATGTCGGCATTGTCCTAGTAAAAGAAGGAGAGGATCTTCTTGACATATCGGTGGTCCTGGAGGAACAGATCATTCTGCATGGCATCAAGGACTACTCGCATGCGGTAGCTATGTTAATGGGTCTGCTATATGCACTGAACATTGACTACCCGAAGGAGCTGCAATATACCTTCGAAGTCATTCAGAAGGTTCTCATGAACATCGGCGGTGAGCACTGCTCTGCAAGGGTTCATGGACTGAGAAATAGACTTCTTCGTAAAACTGTGTAGACACTACACTGAGACTGAGAGTTTCCTTTTCAGCTCTGTTCCACTATTGTAATGGTCACTGACATTCTCAGTTGCAAGAATTTAAGACCTTTTCCATGATGTTCTAAGTTGACATTAGTCATAACCTTTTTTGTCTACAAGGGTTTGAGGTCTTTCCTGGAAAGTCTTTTTGACCTGTTTGGGTGTGCATAATTTTATTTTATATTTTTTTTTATATGTTATGAAAGACAGCAACAGAAGTAATGAGTAGAGAGTACTCATTTGTGCACATTCTAAAGAGGAGATGTTTTACTCATAAGCTTGTGCTGTTTTTGGGGACAAAACTTTTTGTACTTGATGGGATGTGTTGATGTGTTTACCGTGCCCATCGAGTTTATTAAAGCTTTGAAGAACTGGAATTGATTTGGTTTCTTTGGAACAACCAATAACCTATAGAGATAAGATCTCTAAGCATAATCTAAAATAAAGTTGAAAGAGAATTACCAAATATGTAGTATAAATTTAATCTTAAGCAGAACTAAATTATAAAAGTTGATTCAAATATAAATGTATAATGAAGTTGACATAACATAAAGTTAGGTAAACTAGATATTGTAGGTAGATTGAACTGTAGATTAATTATTTTCAGTTTTGGAATTCCAGTTGAAAGAAATTAAGATTGTGTTGACTCAACTAAAGAATTCTATAGGAACTGAATTTTGATTAAGTTATGTAAACTAAAGGTTAAGTTTATTTGACTAGAAAAGTTTATTCGTTTTGACTCATTACACAATTGTCTCAACTAATCTTCACAAGTTCAGCTAACTTAAAATTTTAAGGCAGCCCGGACACTAACTTTTGTTAGTTGAAACAACTAGTTTTTTTTTACAGTGTACTGTCAAAGCTTAATAAGCTTACAAACTTATATCACGGTTGTTTTTCCCACTTCTGACAGCAGTGGTGAGTACACATACTGCACTTCACATGGGTCCTTCTCTCACACTGAGAATATTCATTTTTTGTGCATCTGGGTGAGTAAAATCTAAGAGGGGGGCTTATAAACAACACTGGAAAGGGCACAATGGCGAGAAAAAAGGCAATTTGAACCTTTTTGATAGCTTCAGTTGACTACTGTTCGGATACTGCATAGGGAAAGTAGTGGTGGCAGGCAGAGGATAAAGATGTGCTGACCTGACACTGACTTTTAGGTATTTATTCATATTCTAAACTAAATAAAGAACTGCTACTTTTGCATAGCTCGTGGAAACTCAACCACACTGACCTCCAACATTAAAAAAGTCCAAATGATCTCAATCAAATGCCGACATAAAGCAGTGATAGAATAGATAAAAGACATGTTGAATATTCTTGTGGAGTCCAGCCACATTCATGCAATAAAAAACAGACAAAACAGACTCTTTCTATCCAGTTAGGATGGGTAATTATTCCAAAAGCTGTGACTGATTTTCTGTATATATTTGCAAGCCATCAAATTGGACAAACATGAAATTCACATTCTTAAATCTGAAAAGAGGTTACAAGTCGTAATCAAAGAAACTGACTGACTGGAAAATAAAACAGAAACATCAGATTGTCAAATATGCCACAGACAAGTGAAGCATACAATATGGTAACTTTCTTGGCTACACTGCAAACTGAACTCCAAACTAAAGATAGTAAAGTTGCTCACTGGGGTTTCAACCTGGAGTTTGGAACCCAACTTCTTGATTTTAAGGGGTTCAAGAAAAATACATAATACAGATAGGAAATTGTATAAAAAGTTCCCTTAGTGGGAATGCTCAAAATTAATTCAAATCACAAGTTTTACACAAACTTCTTGTAGTAGATTTGGGTTCATTGTACAGTTTTGAATATAATATGAAATATCCGTAATATATGTCATTCCGTAAGGAAATCAGTTAACTAAGTGATAGAAAAGAGGTCCCTTAATGAAAAAGATTAGGAACTAGTGGCTCAGAGCATCGGTAAACCATGGGTCTCATGCCAAAGCGTGTAATACACACTCTGATCCACTTGAAGATACTGTGTCAGTGTAAGGTGTGAAAAGTACATGCGGGTATGAAGGTGCAGTACCAGCACAAGCGATGCCAAAATGTGAAACCCATACAGGGCATTACCAAAGTTCTGTCTCTTATCTGGAAAGCACAACATCTGCGGTGAACCAGTGGCCTGCTCCGACCCCAGCAACTGGTGCACCTAGGAATCGATTTAAGAGGCTAGGAAGAAGCATGAGGAGAACCAAGGAGAGGAACAGTCAACCATTTCACACCCAGGGAGCTTGAGATTTGTTGCCACCACGTTGTCAGTCCCTTATATAACGGACATGTAGGCAGTATGACTGCAAAAAAATAAAAAAAATAAAAACCATCTGATTAACCTCTGGTTGGGACACTGTAACAAGCAACTGCAATGAGAAAGGTCAGTGAATTGTGGTCAGTGTAAGAAACAAGGTGTACTGCTAACGTTTAAGTTACAGTAACAGTCTGTCAAAGCACAAGGCTGCCAGTGGAGTGGAGCAGACAAGTGTTTTTACCTGGTCCAATACTTTTTGACAGACCGGGGACCAGGCGAATTTTGCCTTTCCCTTCAATAAATCAGTGAGAGGTGCCACAACTGTGGAAAAACTCCTGTAATAGCCAACGTGACCAAGAAAGTGCATCAGTCTCTTTTTTGTTGTTGGGCTGGATATTCAATTCAATTCAATTCAATTCAATTCAATTTTATTTGTATAACGCCAATTCATAACAGAAGTTATCTCAGGACACTTTTCAAATAGAGCAGGTCTAGACCGAACTCCTTATAACATTATTTACAGAGACCCAACAGTACCACCATGAGCAAGCACTTGGCGACAAGGGCAAGGAAAAACTGCCTGTTAAAAGGCAGAAACCTAGGACAGATCCTTCAGCTCTAGGTGGGTGGTCATCTGCCTCGACTAGTTGGGGTGCGAGAGAGAGAGAGAGAGAGAGAGAGAGACAGACAGACAGATACAGAGAGAGACAGACAGACAGACAGGTGCACAGCAACAACAGTATTGACAATGGCAATCTAACAGGAACATGGCAGGAGGCTCCACCAGGATCCATGAGAACCTGCGAGACGAGAAAGCACAAGAACTCTGGGGAAGAAGTGAAGTTAGTAACATGTATTAATGGGACATGAATGAGTGCAGAAAAAGAAGAAGGATACTGCTCTACAGCACTGACCTTGCCCAACCACTCAGTTAAGGTGGGGCGCTGTCGCCCTCACAAAGTTGATTGTGAGCCTTGCCTCCACTAAACGAGTGATTTGTTGATTCAGAGTGACAATGTCCATATAGGGAGGAGGTTGGGGTGGATGGATGGGTCAAACACAAGACTTCACACAAGAGCCTGGGGTTCTTTTCCTGTGAAAAACCAATGGTGATTTAAGGAAGTTCTTTTGACCCAAACCATGATCTTTGCCGAAACCTTAGCCAAACTGCAACATGAACCTAAAATGTTTCACAGCAAGTTTTATTTTGAAAGTCTAAACAAACCTTACATATTTATGATTGCTAACTTGATCGCATGTAGAGAAGTGGTTCTCAACCTGGGTTTCTGGAAACTCCCAGGGTTCCTTGAGGGGGTTTCAGAAAATTGAGAGGGATCACTGAGACTACTTCTTATCAATCAATTTGGGGGTCCTTGACAACAAAATGAGAACCTGGTGAAACTGGTGTAGACGATACTGTGTCAGTGTCACGTTTTGCCTTGCCTAGGCGTGAAAAGTACACGATGGGTGAAACTGGGTTGTCCTGTCAGACCAGAGTTCAAATTCAAACAACAAACGCTGTTCTTTTTCAGGTGAGAACACTAAAGGGAAGAGCGATGGAGTTGCAGGGTCCCTCCCTGAAAGTGCAGAAAAGTTTGTCTGCAGGTCAGAGTGACACATTACCGCTACATTACCAGAAGGGAAAATATGGGAGGTATGGTACTATTTCAGGTTCCTGTTCAAAATCAAGTCTGGACTCTGGGGTTGATTTGCTAATTATTATATTTCAGTCAGCCAACTCACGTTTGGAATGTTTATTAAGCAGAATAGTATATTTAGATTTTGGCGTCTACGCTCCGACCTCATCACTCCCCGCAGATATGTTTACATAGAGATATTGGGGAGTGATGCGCAAATACCTTAACCCCCAGTCGGAGGCTACAGGTGGATGCTGGGGTGGTGGTGGGGCTTACAGTGCAGCAGGGAGCAATAACTTACAGAGCAGCAGCAGAATGAGGTTTAGGCTCACTGTTCACCTCAAGGCAGATGTATTTTTGTAACCATGGATCCCAGCAGCCTTTATTTAGCGCTGCGGGTACCTTTTGTGAGTCATCATGTGACCGCTCTCCTTTCATTTTTACTTAAAATGTTCTGTATATCCGTAATTTGAATGTGTTGTTGTACTTTTTCTGAAAGTCCAGTGAGGAAACTCTTTTCTCTCACACTTTCCTGCTCTCCCCACTGTCATAAATCAGAAAAGTCCCTGCGTAATAACTGTTTCTGCTAGCTGTTGAGACTTATTTTATTCACAAATAAACAACAACATATCTAACCAAAGAGGTCTGACTCTACCACTGACATTATTTCAGCCTCCAGAGCAGCTCTCTGTCTTTAGAAATGTTTGCGCGATTGTAGTTTTAAATTGCAACCTTTAACTGCCACTGTATCTCCATTTACCAGGATTACAGCGTGCAGCTAAGTGGCTGGCGAGCTTGCATAACATTGACCCTTGTTATTCAAACCTGCTCTCCCATTTCTATGTGTATATTTGTTTTAGTTTAACCAGGATGCGCTTCACAAGCTCCCAGTGCTCCCTGAGTCAACAGTGGTGATTGTTGAGGGGTTTAAACAACCCTCCAAGCAATTTGTTGCCTGAGATGAATTAATCTAATGAATTGGCTTGAGTCAATTAGATCGAAAGGCTGCAATTCTTTGTCTTTCTTATTTGGCATGGCGTGCTAAGTGCACACCTTGTCAGACGATACTATTAAACCCCCATCGTCAGGGGAGACACAGGGAATAAATAAAACTTAGAGCCCCCTCTTCACCTCCGCCCACTGTTTGTCTCAAGCTCTGCAACTGCTGTTTAATATTATGCTGCAGTGTTTGAGTGAGGAGCTGGTGCACCGTTGTTATGGTGATTGATGGTAATACGGGGTCAGGACTGAGGGATGATGCTGGTTAGTGGCAATATCGCTGCAGTCAGACGGGCAGAGTGACGGGCATCATGGGATAATAATGCACATTTATTGATAAACACACACACATGCACATATCCACCAGAGCTCAGTCTTTCAAGCAAATTATCCTCATTCACTTGTACATGACGTATGTAGGGCAGATAGTTCTATCCCTGCTGACAGGTCTATCTGTCTGACTCTCATTTGCATTCACTTTCATGACCTTTAAGGCTCCTCTCAGACAGGGATCACACAGATGAAGGAGATGGGACCTTCGCAGTACAATTACCAACCTTGACATACATCCTGGCTGGTGAATGGGCTGATTGCGTCAGATTAGCTGCACCACCCTGTCCATTCATCCACATTTATCCCAGAACAAGAAAGGTTAGTCTAACCAGGAGATGGCTCATCCAGGTTCCCTGGAGAATTAAATGTTTCATGCAAATGCTCACAGTCATTAAATGGATTAAGTGCACCATGTGATTTTTTTTTCCTTTTCAGTCTGTGTGTGCGCATGTGACATGACATATGGAGGGGGTTAGACAGGAGATCAGAGTAGAGGAGGATCTGTGAAATGTTACAGCAGTGAACTGGAAAAACCCTGCGTGGCACTACAGACTCTGAAGAGTAACACACTGTGAGTGCAGCCAAGCTGTCCTGCAGCACCGTATCTGGAGAGTGTGCCTGTACTTGTATTGTTATGAGGGCAAAGTGTCTTCACAAAAACAGAAAGATGAGGGCCATTGTACAAAATGGACATGGTGGTAGTGCTCATATGTTTAATTAACATTGTTCTTGTACTCATAATCACACAGATTCTTGTTGGCATATTATGTTGCTAACAACACATTCTCACTCCCAAGTCATAAAATACTGCGGCGTGGTCAGTGGCCCTCAAAATATGATGCTTTAGGCAAGGATAGATGCAAATATTTTGAAGCACTGGCCTACAGTAGTACTGTAATACATTCTTGTGGCCCGAGTGTTATTTTCTGTAAAAAAGAAGTTGAAGTTGAAACTCGTGGCACATCTAGCTACTTAAACTCCTGCCTCCATTCCCTCCTACATTTTAGTTGCTGTTTAATTTGTTTAGTCTTAGTAAAGCCATAATGCAGTAGCAAAGAAAGTGCCTTGAAAGGCTAAAAGACCATGCTAGCTAAAAGTAATGGTCAATGTTTCATTCTGTCTGAGTCCTTTGTCCTTCTGTTGATGTAATTTGAGTGTAATTCCTTCCTTTAAATTATGCTCTTTGACTGGACATCCCTTTGTGGTTACTGCTCATGCTAGCTATTCCTCCATATGATAAACATGGAAAAACGTATCCCTTCCTGAGCATGTATAGCATCGGAAGCACCAATAGCTTTCTAAAGCGATGCTCAAGGAAAGGTGGGTTTACTGCTTTCTGTCATAGTCTGGATCCAAACCTGGACAAAGAGTAGACCAGTAAAATTCTCAATTTGCTCCGCATAAGTTGGCAGTTGTTTGCTAACATTTTAGCTTTATCAACTTGCAAGGATATGTCAAGGCAGCATGTTTTGGAGTTCTGCTGCCCCCCGGTGGCCAAACATAAATGAATGCAGCTTTAAAACCTTTCTGTCTCCTAAATGTAAGCTCTGTGTACTGCTCAAGGAAGGGGTTAGTGGATGACTGTATTCAGCTGAAGGCCTTTAGAAGTACAAGAAATACACACATGTATATGATGTGTGTGCGTTCATATGCATGCAGGGATCAGTGTCACTCTCAGTGTGAAATCGCCAGCAGCCACAGCTCTCCTGCCACGGCATCTTAGCTGTGGCGTGTTTGTTGGAAGCGGCGGTGGTGGCTGTTGGTGCAGCGGTGCATCTCGGCAGTCTGCTGCTGTTGCTGTGAGGCTGCTTTCACTGTGATGAACAGCTGATGACACAGCACCTGAGAGGCTGGGAAGGGGAGATGGAGAGGGGGGGGCGGAAGAGCGGTGGCTTATGGGAGAACCTATGATGAATAGGCCGGGCAACAGAGATCAGAAGAAGAAGAAGGGTATGAATACATATTTGTGTGTGTGGGAGGAGGTGTTTGGCGCAGATGGAGGCAAAGAAAGACTTAGGATTGTGGCTTATCAGAAGAGCAGACACAAACAGTTGTTGCTCATAATTATAATAATAATTGTTATACACTCGAGAATAAATTTTGGATAAGGTCATTTGCCTAAGCTCAACAACTTATATGCTAATGTCAGTTTTCATGAGTAATGTTAATAATAACCTTGAAACAGCCAGGCCAAGGGATTGCACCTAAAATACTAGGAGGGTGGGGTTCAGAAAGGGGAGAGTTCCTGTATATTTTTGCTTGTATTTAAATACAAAGATGGCTTAGTGTGCAACATGTGTCAATACAGGGGTTGGTAATTAGAGGTATTACAGATTAGTTATAGATTAATTCCATAACATGTTAAAGCTGCACCAGGCCTTCATAAAAATAATCTTTTATTATTAATGCTGAAAATGTCTCTGTGTTCTGACAGTGGTACATCTGTAATCTGTGTGAAAATCAGGTTCCTCTGGCTCCTCCTAGTGCTCCTAATGGTATTTTCAAGAATCCACCGAGCCTGAATGAAAACAACCAATCAGAGCGGAGAAAGATGTAAAGACATTTTGGGTTGGAGGCTTGAAGGTAGTTGATTGTTGAGTCTCATTCCCAGGGTCCCAAAGCATGTTTGACACCCTGGGAATGAGACTCAACAATCACCCATCTTTCTCACCTTTGGCAGTTAGGGAGGGACTTGTCGCGGGAGCCACTTTATGTCCTCCTGTTGAGCAACTATAACGGCCCTATTAGGTGACTCTGCTGTACTGGGAGCTCCCAGGGAACAGCATGTCCCATCAATGCCGTTAGTTGCTACATTTGGCAACAGGTCCATCATGAAACAGGTGTTCACTGTGAGGCAGCTCAGTCCTGCTTGGTTGCACACTACCAGCAACTACATTAGCAGTTAGAGGGAAAACCAGACAATACTCTCTCCATAAAATATGATCCAGTTTCACCCTAATCAATGATAGAGTTGTGTTTTTGTACAGTGATCAGTGAGGCCCAGCCACAACCTGCTCTGGCAGAAAACTATGCTGTTGCTAGCTAGTTAACTAGTGTATCTTAGCTCTGAGTCACTAAGAGTCAACTATAAATATGATGGATGTTGTAATATTAGAGTTAAAAAAATTCTAGTTAAAATTATTGCAATTTATCCCAAGTGGGAAATACATGTGTGCATGAAATTACATGCTAATAATGCAATAGTTGATGAGACATTGTTACTAAAATAATAAATAACTGTCAACCCTATAATGGCTCTATAATGAAAAGTCTAGGGATCACCAAAGTCATTTGGATTTATCCTTTGGGGACCATGAATGTTGGTCCAAAATTTAATTCTAGCAGTTGTTGAAATATTTCCCTCCACACCCAGGGTTGGTAGGTAATAACATCAGCGCTAAATCTGATAAAAAATTAGGGAGCTGAAAACAAATAACTTGAATATGGCCTGCATTGTGAAGAGATATTGGAAAATGTCAATGTACGTGTGGATAGAGAGGATGATTTTCTCCTCTGCTCTCCCTTAGGGTGTGTGTGTGTGTGTGTGTGGGTCTCCTCCCTGAAGTGAGTAATAATGATGGTGATTACCATAAAAGAGACTAAACCTGGCTCTGACTGATACGGCAATACCAATATGGGAAAGCCAGCCGCCATGTTACTCATTCGCCACAATGATAAAGTCTACAAATATGAATGTTTTTCTATATTATTTTCTTTCTATCACATTCTGGCTCAGCCACAGATTGCCTGGGGCAAGTTTGTATTTTGATAAGGATTGTGGGAAATTCAATTTTGTGTGTGTGCGCGTGTGTGTGTCTGAACAGTGCAAGCGGAGAGAAGTTATTGTCAGTGGTGTGTGACGTGTGATCAATATTCAGTCTGGAGAGTTCAAGGGTCAAGCTACAGAGAAAAACACAACTTTGATATGGACCTCTGGAGCTCAGCACAGACACTAAGCTGCATTGATTGCCGGCACATTTTCACAGTGAGGCATTTTCTTAATGTCACATACAGTGCATTGTACAGAATCGACAATTACTGTGGATTTTTTTTTAACATTTCACATTCCTTTCATTTTATGTCTCTAATTTTGCATCCTCAGTTGGTTAGTCGGTTTTGAAGGAAATGTAATGCTTTGTTTTTTCAAATGTGCTTTTTAGATTTGCAAAGGCACATAACCCAGAAAACTGACACACAATACAAATTATCTATATGTTTTTAAATCTGCACTGTAAAACTTGATGAGTTAGTTCAACTCAAACTGTTTGAGGAAACAATTGCTTTAAAAAGTTACAATTTATTAACAATTTAAGCATGAAAATATATCTGATTTGAAAACAAGCAACTGATTTATTGTTAGGGTAAGGTAGATCAAGTCAATTGTACTCAAGACTAGTAACTATATAGTATGTACACTCATATGCTGCATTTCCAAACTTTAAATAAAACTTTAAAATATGTTAACAGAATTTATCTGAATAAAGTAAGATTATTACATTACCTGTGAAAAACAGCTGATGTACAATAAAAAAAGTACAATTAATTTATTATGAAAATGGTTGCTAATCAGTTTTGGGGCTAACATTTTTGTAATGATATAAAGTCAACTAACAGAAAATGAGTCAATGTAACAAAGTGGAACTATATCACCAATACGTTATACTGCACGAATGTAAGTGCAGTTATTTGCATTTCTGAGTTGGGTTTATTTCATGGGAATTGAATTATTTGAAGGATTTAGTTGTGTTAGCTTACTTTGTTTATTAAGATATGCTGAAGATTTATAGTATGCATATTTCATTTGTTTCCCCTGCAATATCCAGTCATGATGACTTAAGCGTTTTTATCGTTATGTTTAGGCAGATTTAAACACTTGGTTAAGGTCAGTGGTGTAATGGTGCCTAGAAAAGTGGGTATGCTCTTAATTCATGGCCCCAATTTTTTTTCTAAAGTGGCCAGCGATGGATTAACGCCTTGTGTTATAAACAGTGACAGGTAATTTACAAATTCATATTTAGTTCACCCAAAAATGGGTCAGTTGCACATTGTCTCTTAACTTAGGCTGCTTGACTTCAGGGAGTTAAGATCATTATGACATTAGACAAAGAAGAGATTTACAATCAATACTGGTCCACAGATGGGTGGGGAAACTACATAATTATCAATTTCTTCTTTATTCCTTACTCTACCCACACATTAAAAATCAACAACTATTCTCTTACCTTCCCAGTGGTCTATGGGCCAGTAGTTTCTTATGCAAACAAACCCTTGGAACAACTGATTTGCAGCAGATAGTGTTGGACAGAGTGCGGCAGTATTATAAATTTAAAATTATTTGTAAGGGGCAGTGGTCCTAGGCAGGCCTAATGCACAATATAAACAGGACAGGTAGGCTGGAAGCAATATTTTTCTTTCTAGGATAGCCAGCCCTACTCTGCCTCTGATTGGCTTGTCCTGATATTTTTAACCTGACCAATCACTCCTCATGCCTAAACCTAACCTGTTATAGTCAGTAGTATTCTTCTCCTTGGTTTCCCTGTGTCTGTGTGTTTGGACTCCTCCCACTCTCCTTGATTACCTGCTCACCTGTCTGTGAGTGTTTTTTTGCTACGAATGTTAACCTTGTTTTTTCCCGTCATACCCTCCACTACAGCTACCATGCTGACTCTATCTTCAAGTTCCACTCTGCCTGGGTCTAAGCCATATTCTCTCACCCCTGCCAGCTGGAGCTACACCCCACCATTTCATCCCCCGGTTCTCAATAAAGCCTGTCTTTAGAAATCGTACCAACTGAGTTTGTGGTCTGCTTTTGGGTTCCTCTGTTTAATGTAACATAACCAACCCAATCAACGAATACAACAAGTACTAGTAAATCAGAGGCAGAGTAGGGCAAGTCTTGCCTTAGCCATAATAGGGGAAATAACAAACTGAATTATGCATATCAGAGTGGATTTAGTAGTTGGTACACACAATACTAACTAAAAAAAGGTAGGTACACAGTACGCTGTATACCTGCGTATACCCTGCACTACATCACAAGTTAAAGCTGCAGTAGGCATCTTTTATAAAATAACTTTTTGTTATATTTGCTGACATTTTCACTATATCCTGACAGTAGTACATGAGACAGATAATCTGTGAAAAAATCCGGTTTCTCTGGCTCCTCCTAGTGCTCCTAATGGTATTTGCAATAAACCACCGAAATCCACCACTAAATGAAAACAACCTTGAGAAAGATATTTGATTGTTGAAACTCATTCCGAGGTCATCAAATCAAACCAAATGCTTTTGGAGTGAGATTTTACAATCAACTATCTTTTTCAGACATTTTTTATAAAGATTACCTCCTGCAGCTTAAAGGTTAGGGAAATATTGTGGTCTTGCTTTTCAACATTTGGTGAAATGTGCTTTTTTAATTTGATGTGAAGATTGATATCACACTTATGTCTGTGTGTCGCGTGCAAAGCTTGAGCTGGGATGTGGTTTGTCCATCTTAGCACACAGGAAGCAGGAGGAAAAATCTGCTCATCAACACTTAAAACTCACCAATGTACCACTGTATCGTGTTTGTAACAGAAATGAACTATCTTTGCTGTCTTTTCTGTTTCTTACATATTTCCTGGGGCTCCGTGGTCAAGGTAGCAATAATAAATATGAAATGTCTGGTTAGACTTTCAAAATAGAGCTGGCTGAGAAGTATTTCACATTTCACAAGTTTAAATGGTTGCAGTTTGGTTTGCATCCATCCATCCACCAATCAAACCACCTCTGAAATGGGACTTTAGTGCTCTTTATACTATGTCATCTGGCTTCAACATAAAAAAATTATGCTATGCTTCCAGAAATTATGCTTAAGGGTTAGGGTAGGGTTAAGTATTGGAAAACGACAGGGAAGGCAATGTTTTTTGCTCTATGGTTGTGAACTGGGTTGCAGCCTCGTTCCTCAGTAAACAGTGCTCCCCATCGAGTCCTGCATCAGCCGAGGAGAGGAGATTAAGCAGTGCTTGTAAAGTGGTTGTGGCGTGTAACCTTTAATGTCCAACCTGCAAACACACTGTCATCCATACTGTAAACTCCAGAGAATACATCCCTTTACTGGGAACATGCCAGACTCCATTAACCTCCATAATGCGAATGGTAAATGGACCTGTACTTGTATAGCGCCTTTCTAGTCTTCTGACCACTCAAAGCGCTTTTACACTACGTGCCACATTCACCCTTTCACACACATTCACTCAGTGATGGCAAAGTCCATCGAATAGAAACTAACTAATTCATACACATTCACACACCGATGCACAGCATCGGGAGCAATTTGGGGTTCAGTATCTAATGTAGATACCTGTTGCGTAATACTACAATTGGTATAATTTACATAATCTGAGTGAGAAGTCTTTATAAACAGGGGAAATTTTGGACAGAAATTAGCTGGATTTAAAGGCCCAGGATTTAGTGGTGAGATTGCAGATAACTGAAACCCCTTGACTCAACCAAGTGTGTAGGAAAAAGTACAGTGGCAACAAAAAGCGCAAAAGGTTCCTACAGCCAGTGTTTGGTTTATCCGTTCTGGGCTACTATAGAAACCAACATGTTCTTGCTCACATCTCGTCAAATACTGTCAGTTGGTCAGTGGTTCTCCGCTTCAAGATACGATGCTGAGGGTCCCCCTGTAGGAGAAATTCTAGATTGAGTGTTGCTAGTTCTCTGAAGAAATGACAGGCCGGTGTGATAAATCAAGCCCCTTTATTACATGCAGCATGGAGGGAAGACCTCAGCAGGGATGTTCTCTCCAGACTATTGAGCAAGAATAAATATGCAACATTCACTTAGACTTTCAAAATCAAGCTCTAAAGGTTGACATTGTCAAATGGTTGCAGGTTGGTTAAGCACAAAACCGACTTTGTTAGGTTTAGGAAAAAATTACGGTATGTACTTGACATAACTTCAATACATTAATTAACTAACTTAAGTAATGTACATGATGTAACTTGTTACTTACACCAATCTTTTGGGTTCAGATCCTGTGTTTGTTCCATCTATCCACCCCACCACGTCCATATGTGGACTTTCTCGCTCTATATACTACGTCACCTTACTCTGACGGTGGTGGTGTTTTAAGCTTTGATAATAGATTATAGATTATATATTTTCAGTTTCGGAATCATAAGGCACAGCATAACAGAGAAGGCAGGGATGCGAGAAGTATTACTTAACACCATATTTCAACACCATATTTATGTGACTGGCAGTGAAGACTGACACCAATGACAAAGTTCCATTTAGCAAGCTGTTTTAGACCGCACTTGGCAGCAAACGCGGTATAAGAGCAATAAAATATGCCAGATTGAGCAGTTCAACAGCCACACTATAAGCAGTAACGTTTCCCACATACCACTGTGTACACAGTGTAGTATCCAGTAGGGTTGGGCGATATGTTAAAATGTTCCAACTGGGCACTCTCAGTCCAACAATCGTGATTGCTGATATATTCCTGCATGCGTGTGTTGCCCCGGCGCCCCACAAACCCGTCAGTCGCCCAAGTAGTTGCAGCTGGCCTATAAGCGGCGAGTTCACTACCTACAACAAGCTTTCATAGCTTTAATAAACCAAATAAACTCACAAAATGTCAAGAAGGAAAAGACAAATTTTCTTCAGTAAACGGAACAATACAACTGTACATTTTCTAAATGAAAATTATACACTTTTATATTATATTCCATATCTGTCATATTCTGTTAATAGAGCTCACTTAATCTTACACACTAAATGCCTGAAACCATTTTCAGTGTTGTGAGCAATAAACACTGTATTTTCCAATGTGCTTCAACTTCACATTAGTAAATCCACTCTGAATGAATATTAAAGGGATCTCCATCTATTTTACTAACTAAAACCTGTTTACTACTCACAGGAAGCACCACTAGGCCTGTGAAAACAGTGGCAGTTCAGTTCAGTTCTTCTGTGGCTCTGGAGGAGCTCTGTCATGTCTGAGGAAAAAATCCTGATGATGTCAGAGTGATGTCATCAGGGGGTTATCTTAGATAAGTGTATGTCAGAGAGTGTGGGTTACAAACTTTGGGTGCAGAGTTCAAAAGATGTGGGATTTACCAGACAGGGTATGACACTAACCAACTGCAATATGGGAAGGTACGTAGGATCCAGTGTTTTCCATCTATTTTGGGAAACAAAATGCTACATGTAGCATCTTTAACCACTGATCCCCTCAGGGTGACTGGTATGAGTGAGTGGACCATCAGTGCATAATGGGAAGTGGATCTGAGGAACATCCCTGCTGATCTGCAACTCACCACCTGCCTGATGTGTAAATCCAGTGTGTAACTGGTGTTGAGGGGCACCACTTCCTCTGCTGGTTTAAAGAAATTCACAGAGCAGCGTCTGAAGGATCTTGTCTTCCTCCATCTTGAACACAGAAGCTTAACATGCTGCTTTTGATTCTACTGATGAGGCAACTAGATAGCTGTTGGGTTGAGCAGAATCACCTTGAAGTGTTCAGCTCGGCCCGATCCAATCCAATCTTTTAACCCCAGTTCACGCGGAGCCCACAGGCTTTATCAGCAATAATAACATGCTTTGGCACTTGGTGGTTCTTTGTTAAGATTTTACCCTCTCTCCTCCTTGCTCTCTCTTCCACTTTATGATCTAAAATTGATGCCAAAGCCCCAGTGGCCTCTCTGGTGGATGCCGAGAGACTTTGAAGTGGGAGAAGTTTGACAAACGGCCTGAGGCGAGTGTTTCATGGGGCTATGGGGAGGCAGCTTCTCCCCGAGTTACACCAACATGGAGGGGCTAACGCAGCTTTCACACAGAAAGGGCATCGGCAAAAGTTTCTGGAGGGCAAAAATGCTTAGCACTTGTAGGCATGTGTGTTTGTGTATGTGAGTGTGCTTTTCACACTAAGGTCCAGTGTGTAACATTTAGGAGGATCTGTTGTTGGAAATGGAATTTTCATTAGTGTATAATCACCTGAATATAGCAATCGTGTTTTCATTACTATAGAATGAGACGTTTTTATCTACAGATAGAGCAGGTCCTACATACCAGTCCTTTAAGGCTGCTGCTTTTTTTAAGAAAAAATTTTTTCACATCATCATCTACCACTATTTTACCTTGTTCACCTGTCTCTTTAAATTCAGAATACTTTACTGCCCTTTAAACTGGCTTCAAATTAAATGGAAATGTTCATAATGGTTCATATCAGTATTTGTGGTGGGTGTGGCTTAAATCAGATATGGGTGGTGTTTAAAGAAGTGGGAGGGTCTACCCAAAAGTCAGTAATCTAAGTCTAAATTTGATATGGGTTGATCAGAAGTTGCTATATTTATTGGAAAACTGTTTACAGAACAGCTGAACAGAACTGTGTTTTTTTTGGTAACAACAAGATATTTACACATTACATGTTAAATTTACATTTCGTTATATAGCCTTGTTTTCTATAATGATTAATACATTTCCTTGATTCCTTATCAGTTTGAAAAGAGCACACAATTTGTCCACACCTTTTAACAGAGTTCAACATCTTCCAAAATGTGCCAATTATGCTAAATCTGATGCTGGGAATTCCAAGTGAACTGCACAGATAAGTAAAATAAAACAACAACCAGGCAACCAAAGAGAAGGTGAGAGAAATCAGAAAGCAATCTGAAAGAAAACAACTTGTAATGTTCCTGAAAGCATTCGTTTCTTCAAGGTATTTTTTTTATAATGTTAACGTTATAATCCTTAAGATTTTCCTAAAACCAAACAAAAACAAAAAAATAACATGTAGCATATTCTCATTCTGCATCTCATCAAGTATTATATTATAACATGAGTGTACAGCACAAAAACAAAGGACATCCATTAAAAGATCTTGTTTTTGCCACTGACAGGTTCAGATTGTTATTTGTGGAAAGGATCCCTACAGAAATAGGCCTTTTGTTTAACCAGAAATAACTGTAATATCGCCCTTGTTCGCCTCCATAGAGAATTTTTTTCATTTTACCTTGCATGTCATCGTAACATCTTTACTTCATTTAAAGTGGACAGACACAAAGTGAAACTCACCAAAACGGCCTTTCCTAGTCTTTCCACCTTTTCCAACAATCACCAACTCTCTGGTCGAAATAAATCCTTAATTTTCAGTTGCTCTACTTTAACATGCATGCGTGGCCAGACCAACTTTAAAAACAAAGCACAGAGAGGCTTAGATAGCAGCACAAGCAAAGGGAATGGGACTCAGGAAATGGTGGTTTGCTGGTATATTAATGTGTTAAATCTCATGTATATTACATTTAAAGACAATAAAACATCACAAAGACCTGTGACAGATGACTCTTCCTCAGCATTCTTTCTGGGTGTGGAAATACAAGGAGCGAGAGGAGCAATTTCCTTTTTTTTTTCTATTCAAAGAAAAACAAAGTTTTCTAATGTCCAAATGAATAATTGCCAGCAACAAATTGCTAAGGATGGTGTTCCTTTTTACATTCCATCTGCGGTGGTCAGTCATTTAGAAATAATTGCTTGTTTGTGCATTTAGTCTGTTTAGAAGCGTGGACCCCTCCAGGCAATGACCTGCTGAGATCATGTCTTCAGCAAATTGGTATTCTCCATCCCAGGTTTAGCAGCAGCAAACAGCCACAACTCACTCTGGAGGCTGGAGTGGAGAAAACCAAGTTGAATAGAAGAAGTATATTGTTCTATTAATTACGTATTGTAGACCTCTGAATGAAATTTCTGCCTGCGGCTTTACACCAAAATATCCTCCTGTTCTCCTTCACAGGTTCCTCGCAGCTTGTGTATATTATTAGTATTCTCTCTCTCTCTCTATCCCCCTCTCTCTCTCTCTCTCTCTCTCTCTCTGTGGAGCTATATGAACCCTGGCGCTGCAAAGACAATCAGCCTGTTGACACTGTCGGTGGATAATGGTAAACAACTGTGGTGAAACAGGAGTGCTCTTTAATTTGCTATCACAGGCTCTGTCTAACAGTAATTTTGATGTTGGACAAAAGAAGCAAACTGTTGGGCTCGTATGTTCTAGCAAGCAGTCATTGTTATGACAAAGTTTAAAAGGAGCTTTCTGATATATTCAACAGGAAAGAGATTCAAACGGCCATAAAAAGGAATGCCTGTGCAGATTTTAGTATTCATTGTTTTACCTCTGCAGTGTCCACATGATCACTTTATAACATCCTGAGGGATTTCGCGCGACACGTAGACAACCTATTTACCTGCAGTAAGTACCCAAGAACATTTCCTTCCACTTCGGTTACTCTGAAAATGGAACATGCACATGTACTTAGAGCAATCCCTAGATCCTCAGACATGTTATGAAAAGTTTTCCAGAGTTCTGATGTGAAACCATTGCTGCCATTTTGAAGGCTCTTTGAAATACAATCGAAGCTCTGAGCGGGTGTAAAAAAGGTGATCCCTTTGTAAACAACAGTGTGTCATGAAAAAGATCAATTAATTAAGCTTTACAGAAACACTCCGCCTCTGACAAATTTATCCCATCATTACACTGAGAGAGATGAGTTTATTAATCGTCATTCAACACTTTATACAAATTGCAAATATGTGCTCCTCTCACTGCACAGTGGATCATTAATGTTGCATGTATGTTACATTGCATTGCATGGTGACATTTTGGCTGTGGTATAATCCTCAGTGAATACTAGTCAGACTGTTGATGGAACAACATTAAAAGGTTCTCTGACACAACTTGGGAAAAATGTATGAATGTAAAATTCCCTGTTCTAACCTGTCATTACCATTCCATTCCACAATACCCATACTTAGGGGTAGGGGTGGAAAAAATAAAAAGGGGACCAGCTTGTAGAAAGACATGACGCATTTATGATGAAACTGTTCCAAACCCTGGTTAAGATTCAAGCTGTTTTATTATGTAACTCAGATTATAAGTATATTGGTCTGGGGGCCCCTCTCATTGTAAGCACTTAGTGGTTAACTTGCTTTATAAACACCCAGGGGCCTACAGTACAGTCCATTAAGTACAGTCCATTTACCATTTTACAAGTCTGTAGACACTGAGGGCTGTGGCATTCAGCTTCCTTAAGACGTCTGAGGGTTGGAGGCACCCTGGCAGTCGGAGGCACCCGGGGAAATGGCCCCACAGGCCCAGTCCATAATCCAGCCTTGAGCAGAAGTCTAGGCTACTTTATGCAAATCAGATGTGTCCTGCCTCTGAAAACCCTGTACAGAAAGAGTTTTTCCAATCAGGTGCAATCAGGTAGGGCTTGCGTGAAGGACGTTGTTGGTCAAATGACTACATGTGTCCAAATGCTAGGAAGCGTCCAAAAACACCCCTGTGTACACACCGTAACTACTAAACCACTGTAACACACAGGGAACTATTTGACCATTTACAGACACGTAGAGGCCATCTCATCTTCTAGCATGTAGGGCAGCCTGTATGGCACTGCAACACGTTTCCTCCACTGGAAGGGCACCCTAGGAAGACTTTAGCATGTTTTATCTACCATGGGAGGCAACTGTAGGGTGTTGTATTCAAACATGGGGCACTGGGGGTGGGCGATTTCCCACTGCCTCACTCCCTGCATCCGGCAGTGCATGTATACAGTAGTTATTTTTGAAAGAAACATAATTGCTGCCTGTATCTGACTGTTTTTGAGACATGAATTCCCTACGCCATATTACCTCCCAATCACAATATAGAAATTGTCCAGCAGAGAGCAGCTTAAACCTGCCAATACTAAATACAAAGCTCTGTCATTAGTTTTCATTAGGAGGTGTGGGGGATCTTTTTTCCTTTTTGGTATTACCAATGTGAATAAGCATATATTCCAATATTTCTTTATTTCCTTTGAGGTGTTCAAGGAAATAAACTTGTTCCCATGTTATTTATATCCTCCAAAAAGGGAGGACACCTGTTGCATGCTATGAACAGATGCATGTTCAGTGAAGAAGTCGCACTCATAATTCATGCAAGGTATCATGGGGCTAGGGATCAGGTGGATACAGCCTTGGGATGTTCTTGCCTGAAAGGGCTGGTTCTGCAGCTTGGTCTCATGTGCATCTCATCAATGTCACTGCTTCACATTACTGTCCTTGTTTCATGACAGGAACAAGAGATAAATAACCCATCAAGAAGGAGAAAAAAACAACTCAACACTAACAGTACTGACTGAGTTTGTGATGTATTGGGGGACTGCTTCAGTACTGCTTCATTTTGGTTTTCCTTGAGATCCACTGGGTTCTATCTGTTTTCTTCCATTTACAGTGATGGGAATAACGGCGTTATAAATAACGGCGTCACTAACGACGTTACTTTTTTCAGTAATGAGTAATCTAATTGATTACTCTTCCCATCTTAATAATGCCGTTACCGTTACTGCCAAAAAATGCGGCGCGTTACTATAATTGAAGCTGTTTTTTTATCAGACCAACTAGATCTCTGAGCCGAGAGGCAAAGACTTTTTTTTACTGTTCTTCCTTGGTTAGTGGGCAGTGCACGAGACAAGCGCATAAATGCTGACGATTGGCTGAGGTTGAGTAAAATTTCATGGTAAGCCAATCAGAGGTAGAGTTGGGCGGGTGTTTGAAAGCGCGCATAGTCGGACTAACAACGAACAACACAAGCGAGTCAGTCAACGAGAGACAGGTATGGCGAGTTGTGTTGCATCTTATTACATTTGCACTAAAAAGAGTGTATATATTGTTTGAATACATTTTTGGTACATTGCTTAAAGAGCATCATTTAGATTTATTTGTTGGCTGGCTGCAGCCTCTTGAAGTGAGATTGTCAATGGCCAGAGAGATTTATTTTTATGGAGATATATTTTTTATTTCTTATGTATTACCTGTTTATATTTGGATTCCTTAGTTTTGCTATACATTGTACTTTTCAGTTAGATTGAAAGCCCCTCATATTGTTACACTGTTCTACTTTTTCAAGGAAGAAAATACTTGAAGTACAGTATATCTACCAATTGTCTGAAGTTTTTTTTGTTTTATTTCCACTACAAAGAGTGTATATATTTGTTATTTATTTTTGGTATAGTGCTTAACAAGCATAATTTAATTTTGCCCAGTTGTGGCCTGTTGAGGGGCAATAAATATCAAAAGTTCCAAAACATCTATTGTGTTATTTGTATGGATCCACTATATAAACATAATATCTACATACATGGCATTTGATTGGAGGCTAGTCTCACTTTGTCCCACAGCAACATTAAAATAGTTTAGATTTGTGTACATTGTTTCTGTTAATAATGTCTTAAGTGTCCATCTCATTATAATATTCAGATTTATTATAAATAATTTAACATGCACATGTATTTTAAGTTCCGTTAAAGAGGGGTGGAGGTGGGGTCACATTTGAGCATTTAAAGATTTACTTGAAAGTAACGCAATAGTTACTTTCTAAAGTAACTAGTTACTTTTATAATTTGTAACTGAGTAACTAATTTAGTTACTTTTTGGAAGAAGTAACTAGAAACTGGAACTAATTACTTTTTAAAAGTAACTTTCCCAACACTGACCATTTGTTGCTTGATGGATGAGGTCAGCTTTGGGTTGCAATGCAAAAACAGTTGACATGCAGTATGTTGGAGGTCACAGAGCAGCGCAGAGGGGAGGAGGAGATGTCAGTTCTGCGTGGCTGGCTCCAGTGGCAGCTCCTTCTCCTCTGGGTGCAGCCACCTCTTCACCCTCCCCAGTATCCTCTGCCTCGCCACAGTCGTGTTGCAGTGCCGGACATCACCGGAGTCACTCTGCTGCCTGCCCCTGCCACACTGAAGGCTCTGTTCATACTAAACACATGAGGACCGACTCTTTCAAACGCTGCTCGTGGCTGGATGACTGAATCATTTCAGCGGTATTGTTACTGTCAGTGTAATTAAAGATTTCCCACCAAGCCTCCCTTCCTCCTGTTGCAACAGGGATGTTCCTACCCTCCTCTCGACGGTTTGCTCTCCTGTGGAGGATAAACAAATCAGCAGGCTGTCACTTTTCCTCCGTCTGAGCAGCTGTAGCTCTGAAAAGATTAGTTAATCAACTGTGGCCTGGTGGCTCACATTAGAATACAGTATAGATGCTGCTGGAGGCTGTTATTGTTCTTGATTTCATTTGTTCATTGTGGGTATAATAATGCAACAAAGTGAATCTGACAATTATTTTATGTTACATTTATACACAAATGACCTAGGATTTTAACATATTAGTGTGAATTAGTAAATGGTTAATGGAACTGTGTTACTGGGAACATGCCAGACTTCATTAACCTCCATAATGCAAATGGTAAATGGACCTGTACTTGTATAGCGCCTTTCTAGTCTTCCGACCACTCAAAGCACTTTTACACTACGTGCCACATTCACCCTTTCACACACATTCACTCAGTGATGGCAAAGCCCATCGAACAGAAACTAACTTCATGCACACTCACAAACCGATGCACGGCATCGGGATTAGGGGTTCAGTATCTTGCTCAAGGATACTTCGACATGTGGCGGGAGGAGCCAGGGATCGAACCAACAACCTCCCAATTACTGGACGACCCGCTGTTCCTCTGAGCCACAGTCACCCCTATATAGAATTGATTTTCTATTCAGAATGAGAATCAGCTTTTTTTTTGGCCAAGTCTGATTATGCATATTAGGAACTGCTGAGGTACCCTTGAGTAAGGCATCTAACTGCTCCTAGTGCGCTGCTACATGGCAGCCCATCTCTCCACCATCTCTCCACATATGCATGTCTATAAGCCCTGCTTCATTGTATTTTGGGCCCATTGGGGAATAAGGAAGTTAACCTCTCCCTTTAAGAGTTTTTATACATCCAAAGAACTTTTATTAAAATCCAGACCAGGCCTCTAATTTAGACCTGTTTTTTTTTTTTTTGACAAAATGTGTGCACCACATCAGGCTTGTAAAGTGGACCTGCTTTTAATTGAAGTTTCACAGTATTTAAATATATACAGAAACAACAATGGACAGTGCATTGCCTGATTCTGGAGGTCCTGATTTGAGGGCATGTTGTAGTTATCTTACTGCGCCAGATGGTTTGTTCCACAGAGCCATGTGGAAAGTCATTGCAAGCTATTTGGAAAAGGGTAGGCACTTCTGGTAACCTTGACAACCCTCAGGTTCAGGACCTGAAGTGGAAGACCAACATTAACGCAGTTATCAAAAAGGTCTAGCACTTGAATCCAGTCAGTTCTGTGTGCATCCATCACTGTCTGGTTAACCTTGTGAGGGAGCTGGACTCACCAGATCATGCAGAAATCCATCTAGCCAGGCTTCAAGCTATATGCTTGTGTCCAACCACAGTGATCTGTGCGAATCAGCGTCCTATGAGGAACTACTGGCAGCTACAGCATAAGCTATGGGCAAGGTTTAATGCAAGGTATTTGTGATGTGTTTATTCGAGAGCATAGATGGTGCTAGCATCAGTTCTATCAGAACTGGAGAGTATTTCTTCATTGAAAGAAGAGCACTGAAGGCTTATCTCGTTGGAAAAGATGTCTCCCAACTGGCTTCAGTAAGAGTTTCACTACGTTGTATGGTTTGTTTGCCCATGATAGACGGTGATAGACAGATGGACCCCTGATTGACAAGTTTTATGTATATCTCTATATATTCAATTTTCCGAACTGTTTTCACCAAATTTTAACTTTGTTGACACACCGTCTCAACACACCACATGTACACAATAATGGTTTGGTGCTGTGATGACGAATTAACTCATTCACTACATGGCTTTTGGTTATGGTAGCCACTGGCTACAAATACAAGTATGATAGAAGTTTCAGTTCATACTTATCCTGTTAAAATGTCAGTTTGAGTCCAACAGTACATTTTCTTTAAAACAATTTCTCTGGTCAAATGAAAACACATCATAAAAATAAATACCATGTGAATGGGTGAGAAACAAATTGAAAGAAACCGACACCAGGTCCGCTTTCTGCTTTCATCTTGGGACACAATTATGATGGTAACGGCAGAAGGTAATTGATAAGAAGGGGGTGGGGGTGTGGTGGTGATTGGAGCACGTGTCGCCAAGTTGAAAAGGGCCTTTTTCAATTGCCATTTCTCACACGGTTAAAGATGTGAGGACACAGCCACATTTAAGTTCTATAACCTCGTCCCCCCTCTCTTCTTGCCCCCCGGTGTTTCATTTATGCAGAGTGTGTGCGTGTGTGTATGCTTACTCCTACATATTTAATGTTCGCACGTACATGTGTTCTTTCATTGTACATTCTCTCTGTGTCAGATATGGCTTTTTCATTCCTTCAACTCTTCCCTTCCTCTCATCTCTTGCATCTCTTATGTAGATGTTATTCTGTTTTAAAGCTAGGGGTCATTTCATGCATGTTGAAGAGTGACGTTAGCAAACCTGTACCACTTCAGACCTCTGCTCGTAGGTGTATTTTTTTCCCCCTAAGTGGCATGAGTTCATTTTCCACAGAGCTACTTTGTGTCCTCAGGCTGTCAGCGTTGTTGAAAGTAAGGCTGCTGCACACAGACACCCAAGAAGGGCAGGAGCTGCATTCTAAACAGCCTAAATGCCTCTTTACCTGCAAACAAAGTCTTATTGTAAATACCCCTCCAGCCTGATTCTGCATACAGTAAACAAGTGCTCGAAACAGTCAAATTCTATTATTCCACACACTCACACTTACATATATGAGGTCTTTGCTGCCTACTGTTGCATCAGCTGCAGCCTGATGTCAAAGAAATAGAAAAAAGAGAAATATAATATGCTGCTTGCTTTTTTACCGTTTCTCTCACCAGTGTTCTGCAAACCTGTGGCTACTTTGTATTATCTATGTATAAAAGACAGGGAAGAGGAGATTTTACCTGATATCTGGCACTGAATATACAGAGCTAGCTATTCTAGAAAATCCTTTCACTCAAGGAACACCTGAGGCTACATAATTGAGGCTTGATAAGTAATAAGTCATCCAATTTAGCAGCGATAATTTGAATTGAAGCAATTCTAATAAGAGACATTGGAAATCATGAAGTGAAAATAGAGAGGAATCATGTAGTGATGAAGACTAATTTCATTCACAGCTTCACTTTATCATCTTTATATTTATATTTTTATCCTCATATGTTTGAGTCTCTCTATCACTGGCTCCCAACCTTTTTCCTTAAGGGAGCCCTTTTCTCTCATTGAGTAACTGATGACCCCTGACGGACATATTCTATGGATATTTCATATTATATTCAATGTATAACTTTAACAGTAGAGAAAAACTAAACTGTACAATGAACCCAAACAGTGAACACAATAACTGCAGGAAGTTTGTATAAAACAAATGCTTTGGATGAATTATGAGCAGATTATTTCCTGCCAGTATCATATGTCAGAGATTAGTTTTCCTGATACTTTCAGGGAACTTTTTATACAATTATCTGTACATGTCATTGTAGGTTCAGATTCTAGTGGTGGCAGTGTAGGATTATTTCTGACTCACGTGATCAAACAATTCTAATAACTCCAGAGCATTTCAAAGGCCAAAAGTCAAAATTTACTGAAACAAAAATTATTGTAATCGGTTCCAAAATTCAAAAGGAAAATGCTTCTGCAGACCCTATATATTGATGTAAAGTCAAATGTCACTGCAGTCAAAAGTCTCTGTAAATGTAACTTATGTTTCGGTCTTCAAAGTAAAGTCAAAAAGGTCTCTTGACTCCCTGTGAAGCTTTGGTCCTGGCCCCCAGGTTGGGAACCACTATATACTGAGGTTAAAGGAAACACAATATTGACATATTATCAGGCTTATAAACCTGATGTGGCCATATTCAGACATCCAGCAACATTTCTTTAGGAGGGTTCATCGTCATGTTTCATGATAATCATGAAATACATACTTGCCAACCTTGAGACTTCAAAAATAGGGAGGATTTCTGAACCAAAGCAAGGAGGAGTCCTCCCCAAGAATAAAATGAGTTTTGGAGACTTCCTGCAATCTGGTGGATTTTAAAGAAGGAACACAACAATAATAAGTAGCCCACACTGTAACAGCTAGTCGCTAACTTTGTCTGTCTGCTGTTTGGTGCTGAGCAGGTAGTGTTCAGTGGGTTTATTTTTTCACTAAAAACAGCTCTCGTCAACTTGAGGTTGACATCATAAGTGGCCCAATCCACAGACAAATGAAAAGACTGATATCAGTTTAGTGTCTATGCAGGCAGGAAAGAGATAAAGAGGCTTGATGTCAAATCTTTATAGATCTTATAAGCATTAAACAACCATTACAGTTTACCTACACTATTCAGCTCATTTATTATATAGATTATTTGGCCAATATCTAAGTGTATTCAATGCCACAGTTACTCATTTACTTAAGCCAATATGTGTAGAATTGGAAAAATTCCAACTCTGGTGCTTCAAGTGGCATTATTGCATTTTCTACAACTTCTGCCATCAGAATAATAATTTGAACATCTTCTGAACACAGTGGTTTAAGCTGTCCAAGTTAATCAGATCCCAGCTATACTGTGCTCTGCAAGATAAATGGTCAGCTGACCCTATATAAAGTATCCATTGTTTAAACAGAATATCAGACGAACTTGAGTTCCAGTGTCTGCCCACTCATTCTTAGTTTAGCTCACCTCTGCGTGATTGACAGTGTCTGACTGACTGGCACTCTATTACCATTCTCTGCTCTTCCATACACATCAATCATATTATTATGTACTGAAACAGTGCAGAGTGGGTGGTGAGTGGGGAATGTCAATCATTTCAAGTTGGAGAATGAAAATGTAGCCGAGACCAGTAGCCTTTAATTTGAGTGAATAATATGTAAGTAATACTTTTAACAAGTTAAACACTGACAGGGACATCATTCTAAGAAGAGATGTTTGTTATAAAATGTTATAAAAGTGCTCTCTGTACACAATTTGAGGGAAGTAATTTTAGTTTTTAACTGCTACTGTATGTAATCAGGCAGAGATGACAAAATAGAACTTCTTTCAGCCAGACTCGCCATAGTCATGCAAGTGAAGTGATGCATGCACTGAGAAATATATGGAAATAAGGTTAGAAATCAGAATAGTGTTATTTTAATTATGCCTAGAGCTTGTAATAAATTTCAATTCTTAGCAAGTGTGGACAAAATGCAGTGTATAAAACATGGTTCCCTACTGGTCTAGCCTCAGGCTCCACATTTCTCCAAAGTCATAATCAGAAGGTCAGTTTTG
Organism: Dicentrarchus labrax; assembly: GCF_905237075.1. Lineage (NCBI taxonomy): Eukaryota > Metazoa > Chordata > Actinopteri > Moronidae > Dicentrarchus > Dicentrarchus labrax. The sequence continues at coordinate 2,884,299 of NW_026136712.1, forward strand.
GCTTTAAAACCAAGACAACCTGGCAACAGCAATTAGAGCAAATTCAGTTTTATTCAGAGATGTCATGGTCTTGTTATTCTTTAGTGAGAAATGGTCTTTCAGAATAAAAGAACTATGCCAAACCATTTGCATATGTTTCATGTTGACAAAGTTGACCCACATGCTTGCGATCCACTAGGAATAGACTGTGATCCCCTTTAAGGACTCTGACCCAACAATTGAAAAAACAGGTCTAGGCATGATCCCTCACTGGCTTCTCACCAGCAAACACTGCCAGTTGTGATTGGTGGGGCTAAGCCAGATGCACCATTACCTGGGATAGGATTTAACTATTTTAGACGTGTTCAGTACATGTACAAATTAATTAACAAATGTTAAAAATGAACTAACTATACTGAATCATCATTGTCACTGACTGAATCAGTAGCTTTTAGCAGTGGGTAGCAGTTCCCCTCACTGGTAACTGAGGACCCTGTTGTCAGCTGTGATTCACAGTATGTCACTTCCTGGTTAAAAGCCTATTAAAAGATAGCCAAAGCCACAGAAACAACCATTATCTGCTAAATATGTCATAAACAACAGGCTGTTGAGCTGTTACTTATCCTTGAGTAGGTTAGGCTTATATAGGGCTACCATAGAAACATGGCGGTTTGGGCTCCTGGTTAACTCAGTGGGAATAGTTGGCGTCCCAGGCTGAGTCCTTGCTGCAGTGGCCCAGGGTTCGAGTCCAACCTGTGGCCTTTTGGTGTGTGTCATCCCCTCTCTCTGCCCCCCTTTCCTGTCTATCTTCAGCTGTCACTATCAAGTAAAGGCAATAAAAGCCCCCAACAAATACTTTAAAAAAAAATTAATAAAAATATGGCGGTTCAACATGACAGACTCCATGGAAGGCGACCCATCTGTAAATAAAAACAGCTCATTCTGAGGTAACAAAAACAAAATGATTCCTATGTTCAGGTGATTTTACACTAATGAAAACATACCTATGAATATTATATTCTATTTCTGACAATAGATCCTCCTAAATATTACACACTGGACCATAAAAGTATTTAACTTGCAGCATGGATTATTAAGTAGTAAGTGTTAAAGCTTAAAAAGATTTGTTACCTTTGGACAGAAGATGTTGAGATGAGACAGCTAACCTGCTGTCTGTAGCTTCACATATTTTATAGATGTCTGTGATATCAACCTTCTCATCTAATTATTGGCATGAAAGTGAATAAGCATATTTCCGTAAATGTCAAAATACTCCTTTGAAATATCAGAAAGTACTTTATACCTTTGTGGTGTGGTGACCGCATACATCTGCTCTTGTGAAGGCCTAGTATGTGCCTAACTAACTTCTTGTCATTCTGGATTTGACGGGATTAATTCATTGACTTTATAATCACTATAAACGGAACACAATGGATGACTTGTAAATTACATCTATTGTGATTCATTCGTTTTGTAGTTCAATTTGATCACTGGGGGCTCCTGGAGTTGTACTTACTATTCTAGCAAGTAACTCATTTTAGTCCAAAAGTCTTAAAAGAATTTATGTGGTTCAGCTTGTGTGTGTGTGTGACTCATTAGTATATTTCCCTTTACTCTTTCATTCCAGTCTGCAGCAATATGAATGCGTAATCTGCCCACATGTTAATCTCTCTCTAACCTCCTAACCTCTTGTGTCTAATGTACAAGTGACAGTTCACAATTCCCTCAGCAGACTAAGAAATTGCATTTACCTAACATTTAGCACTCTGTGCTACCATAGTACATTGGTTTCAGAAGTCAGCAGGCTACATACCCCACCTCCACCTTGTTTGCCCACGTCTGCAGGCACATACAGACTGAGAATGTCCATTACAATGTTTTTTTTTGTTGATGAAATTACTTTTAATATAATATAATTTAATATATATAATGTCCCGTATGAGAATAAGAAGCCCCAGTGTTAAGACATTAAAGAAGCAGTGGTGTTTCACATTGCCAAAGATATGGTGTTGCATGTGGTGTGAAAAAAATCTGAATATTTTATTTTTAGGCCATATGGCCGAGGCCTAATTTATATAGACACAGCCTATACAATCTCTATTGCACCTCAATACCAAATGCATGCCTGTCGTCAAACTCCATCCATGTGACTTCCCCAAAAGCAACAATTTACTGCCAATTAATTGGCTCTGCATTATCAGCTGCAGCTAGATGAAGGCGAATTGCCAACACAAAGTGTGGCCTATTTCAAATACAAAATGTGGGTGGACTACAAGTGAGCTGATAATCCTAGTCTATTTATTCATTACACAGAGAAGGGGGAAGTTGGATAAGATAGAAGGGAACCTGTGTCAGGAGTGATAATAATAATTCATTACAATGCAGAGGTCTAAAGATTACATAAAAATGGCAGAAATGACATTGTTCCTTAAGAGCAGTTTATTGGAATGCAATTATAATGCAATGAAAGAGTGGCAGCCATGATGAATATTTTATTTTTTGCTGAGCCTTGACATTCAGGGCAGCTTCGCTGTTGGTAATTACTGGTGTGAAGGAAAGGTTCCTTAGTCTATAGGGCGCAGAGGTCACTGCAAAGCAGCTCACGCTTCCACTACTGCACTGGAATAGTAGTCTGATGTGGCAATACTGTAAGAGACAGACAGTCAGACTTTTATTAAAAATTAAATATCATCCAGTCATGTAATACCGCCCTTATATGTGGTTTAATTTCTTATATTATGCTCTGTAGTGTCCAGGTTTTCAGGTCATATATGATTCAATTAAGTCTGAGCTGAGCTTGTTCTACTGAACATTACAATATTGCTTACATTACTATTTTTGTATGTGGTGTAGAATTATGTCTAAATGTTTTGATCAGCTTAGATACTGACAAGAATACAGCTCTAGGAAACACATTGCAATTACTTGCAATTTTGAGTTTGAAGCTTGGTACAAAAACTAACTGAAGTGAAAGGAAAAAATAGGCAACATCCTTTGAACACAACGTCCTTCAGATGCTGTCAATCCTCTACTCACATTGGTGTTTTGAAATGAGTTGTTTTAAAGCATCAGTTCATAGTTCAGCAAAATGTTTTCAACCAGATTTTAAAATCTACAGTACAATACAGTTTACAAATCTACTATACAAGTGAAGTTATTGCTGGCTATAAATGATCTATTTACAAAATGATGTTCTAAAGGTGTACATGACCATGAAGCAGGCAAGGGTCAAAACCAGGGAAGGTGGTCCAATTTAAAACAAGGGGGCAGGCAGAAAATCCCAAAAACATCAGGCAAGGTTCAAAAACAGGCAGGTTAACAACAGACAACAGATTACGGAGGCTAGAGAGCAAAGGCATAATGGGAATGTGGCTGGAGAGGGGGAGCAGTAAGACTAGACCTTTGAAAAGATGCTCTCACTAACTTATTAAACGCTTTAATACACATGTGACATGACATCAGAAGGAAAAATACAGTCATCTGGCACAATATTTTTAAGGATCAGATCCAATAAATTCAATAAAACACGTAATAGTGTTATTATATTATTAATAATACGCATCAAATTTCGAGCAGTGGATTAATCCACATTTGGTGCTCTAGTGATTGTTTACAACAGCAGAATGGTGTATGTGGGAGTGAGTCGAAATAAACTACAGTGTGGGTGTTCATGGTAATAAACACGTCACCCAGTGCAACAGTATGGCTCATTGATGTGTTTTCAATAGCTTTTGGAGAACAGTAGAGCTCTGGCTTTGGTCTCATCATTGGTTGAATATTGAGGTGCCCTGGTAGTTCACCTGGTAGAGCTCGAACCCCCATGTACTTACAACAACCTATTTTACGAAGTATGGTGGAGACAACCACAAAATTGAAAATTTAAGGTTACCACATAGTCAGTTGCTTTCATTTGCAGCGACTGAAAATTACATAAAACACAATCAGTTTGTTTGGTGTATTAGAACCTTGACAATCCTTTGTTTACTAGCTTAACACACATTTACTTTACATTGTTTTGTCATATTGGTAGTTGGTTTAATAAGTTGTTAATTCATTTCTCTCTGCCTTTGAGTTACCTGGCTGCTGAGTTCTCCGTCCTGGTCTGGCAATAGATGGAGGTGAGGGCGGAGTCTGGTTTTGTGCAGAGGTCCAATCCAAGGACCATACCAAGAGCTCTGACCGCTCTTTACCTTTAGTATGGTCTGTAAAATGTGTCTTTAAAAAATGTGTCTTTAAAAATGTGGTTAACGTCGCAGTTTAGTCAACTTTTGTTATCATTACTACGGCCACTAGGGGTCGCCGCTGACAATAAATATGAATATTAGGGGTGTGCATCTCTCCCTTCTAAGATGATCCAACTCGTATCTAGATACATGGGCTACTATACAATTCAGGGACGATGCATTTTAATATGAAACAATGAAATATGATACGATTTGATACAATACGAGTCAATCTGATACAGTTTTGTATTTGTTTAATGTAGACATTTATTTTCCATTCTAAATTAAAATAAGCCAATTTTACAAAAGTGACATTGTTTACCTTCAAATACAGGCAAGTGTTAAGATTTGTCATGCTACCACTGTAATGGCTAAACTTTTGTCAAACTTTCCTTCCTTCTTTTCCTTACAGAATCCACATGTCTTTCAGACATTTATCTACCAACCTTGCGAGCCATGCTGTGCTATAGTTACTCTCGTCAATCTTGTCACGAGACCCTCACGTTGACCTTTTACCTTTCATGAGAGTGGAGATGCTGTTAGCGATAAAGCTTCAGTCACCAGAGTCATAACTTTATTTTTTACCTTTTCATGGTATATTTAGATCCAATTCCAGGGATCTGGACCGCGTACTGATGTAGTTGCATCAATAACGTCAAAACCAATTTCCAACTTGTATTTGCAAATCTTTACACCCCTCGTAAATAAGCCGCTTGCACTGGTGCATTTCTCTCAGGTATGTACATTATTAATTTAAATTCTTTGACTTCTCACCACAAAACTATTTTAAAATGAATACTGCAACATGCAAAAGGGTAAAACAACAATGTAGACTTCTACAATTGTTTATTTGGGTCATGCCTCGGGCATGCGATCCTTGGATCCTGGTTGAATGCTGTAGTGCTTAGAGTAGTGCCTTGTGTCTCAGTAGATGCCTCAGTACTTCCCTAAATAAAGCAGAACATAATATCTCCCCTCAGAGATAGAAATGTAATGCAGAGGCAGGAAGAATACTGTAGACGTCATGTGTTTGATAACGTTCAAATTTCAATAACACGTCTAAAGAGCCAACCAAAATAGATTCAAACATCCATTTAGATGAATGAATCACATCCTCCATTCAAGGTGCTGCCTGTAGCCAGGAGTTCAGACATGGCAGCATTCCAGTGATCCTTTGAGGCGGTGGGGAAGGGTTGCAGTGTATGTGTTTGTGTTTTATTGTGTGTTTGGACAGAGTCAGCTGGTATTAACTGGTGCTGAGGACCTGCTGATCCTCGCTGACGCCTCCAACTCACTGTCATTTGGAGGAGCTGTTCGTCACCGCTCGCCCATATTGACTTTTGACTCAGCTGGTTTTATGTTCCTGCTCAGCTGGTTTTATGAGAACCCCCCCCCTCCATTTGTGTATTTCTGGTGCAATCTTCTAGCAGATGGTGGAGAAAAGGGACAGTGCATTGTTTGTTTTGTGAGTGTGTGGATGTGTGTGTTGAACAAGTTGGCCAGCCAAAGACTCGGAAGACTACAAGTACCTTAATATTTCATATTTCTGGACCTGGTAATTTGAAGGTCATTGTAATCAATATTGCTTCCACACCCTGACATTACAACAGATTTCCCTCCAGAGGAATCAACTAAGCCTTTTCAGACAATGCATAATACTTCAGTTAACATATTTAATGTGATGAACTCATTTGGTTTGTTTTTGCTCAGAAATCTAGCTAAATATTTGACTGATTTGCTTGTCGATCCTGGTGGAGCCTCCTGCCATGGTCCTGCTAGATTGCCATTGCCAATACTGTTGTTGCTGTGCACCTGTCTGTCTGTCTGTCTCTCTCTCTCTCTCTCTCTCTCTCTCTCTCTCTCTCATCCCAACTGGTCGAGACAGACGACCACCCATCTAGAGCCGGAGGATCTGTCCTAGGTTTCTGCCTTTTAACAGGCAGTTTTTCCTTGCCCTTGTCTCCAAGGTCTTGCTCATGGTGGTACTGTTGGGTCTCTGTAATTAATGTTTTAAAGAGTTCGGTCTAGACCTGCTCTATTTGAAAAGTGTCCTGAGATAACTTCTGTTATGAATTGGCGCTATACAAATAAAATTGAATTGAATTGAATTGGAGTGATTACCTCTGACAGGGAGGTGGGATGTGTTTTCCTCTTAATGAAATAAAAGCACAGCAGGATGAATACAATTTTGTGGATCAATACTTGGATTAGAAGACCTCCAGTTAATCCAGGCAGTGAATAACACTAAAGATCTTAATAGAGTAAATGCAAACTGAACTGAAGTTTATGATCATCTTTTTGATGTTTGCTCTGGGAGATCTTTGTGCAGGTTGAAGTTGCCCTGTGCAACATTTTAATGTAAAAATAGATGGGCTGCAACAGAGAAGGGAATCCAGGCACTGGATTAAGACCTCAAATATTTATTTCATTTGCCTGAATCAAACTTCTTACCCACAAGATGCCAAATCAATCCAGAAGAAATACAGAAAGATGTACATGAGCATGGTATGTGCTGTTTATATTTCATTACATTTACTAAGACATAAATTACTTGTTGCTGTCTTCTCTACAATTGGATATATATTTTTTAATGTTCAGTAAAGATATTTGCTGGATGTGTTTAGCCTAGCTCAGCATATCACTAGTTTTAATATTTTTTTTATGTGGGGTTACTTATAAAATCTGCTAGCAACAGTTTTCATTTAAATCAGTAAAAGCAATAGTTGCCATTTCAAATCAGAAACTGCTTTTATCTACACCTGTCTCGCCTTTCAATCCAGATAAATTGGGCTTTGAAAAGGGTCAATTAATCAGTGTTCTCATGTAATGTCCTGTAACCAACAAGTGAACCCAAGAGTATTCCTTTAAAGTGCAGTTTTATTTATATTGTTCATATTTTCTGTTTGTGATAAGTTTTCTTCTTTTCCTTTGAAAGTCCATTTGTAAACTTGTCCATTAGGGAGACAGGCAAAACAGCAGCATTATCAGTGTTTGCTACTTGTTTATAATCTAGCAGGTGTCTCGGGTGGTAATGAATTCTTCTCCAGCAGCGCCCCATGTACGCCATTACTCTTATCCCCTAGACCATGGCATGCTAATTAACATTTATAAAATACAATTTGTTTTCAGCAAGCGTGAGAGAAGAGCGAGTGAGAGGAAGGAGGATGAGAGAAGTAGGGAGGGAGGGAGGGATGCTTTTTGATTTGATGGAACAAGTTGACAGGAACGAAGTGGCAGGAATTGCAAAGGAGTGTGGGCCGAATTTAAAAATACAATGCATTGCAAAACATAAACAGAGACAATTAACCAGAATACACAAATAAGATGAAGGGAGAGGCAAATGATGCCGGGAGCCTTTTCACAGAGGGGAGGGGCTGGAGTCAAGAACCTGACAAGACACTTTAAACAGCATTGTGAAATAATATTTTATCAGTATGTAGGTAAGGCTTGCATTTGTTTGAAATTAGTTAACATTATCATGTGCTAACCCCTAACCATAACTTCAACCCCTGACCCTAAAAGTATCCCTAATTCTAATCCAACCCCCTAATCCTAACACATAACCCTAACCCTATTACTAACCCCCCCAATCGTTGTCCTAACCCCTAACCCTAATACCATCCCTAACCTTAATTATATAATTAAATATTAGTGTTGCATGAGACAACCAGGGGATCCACTTATCTTAAGAACATCTAAGAGTACATAAAAGTTACTCCAAAAAGTGTTTTGAAGCTTTGTATTTACAACTACACAACCCCTTACACCTTAACCAAATGTTTTACCTTAGCCATGTTGCCATAATCACAATTTTTCACTGATCTTAACTATAGCGTATAGTTGCTTTATGTAGGTGTTATAAAAAGTTTAGAAATGAGCTATACAAACAAAAAATTGATCACAGAGAGATTGACTAACTGTAGCCAGCCTTAAGTGGCCATGGAAGGAGCTGCAGCTTTGGCTTCATTTGACAACCACAGAGGTTGCCCTTTGGTCACACCCATCCACTTACATAAAGATGGACGACATGACAGCTCTTCAAAAGTGAAGCCAAAACATTTCTATGGCTCCTCTAGTGGCTGACTACAGTATAGAATAGTTTCATAATTTAACACATAATAATAACAAGAGTATTTACAAAACCAAAGAATTTACAAAATGACAACAGAAATACAGGGACATGAGGACGTATAAAATACACAACATGTGTGGGTTGTTTTGTCAGTTGGAGTTATTCATAGATGCCACCTACGTCACTATCAAATAAAATGCCGCCATATTGACGACTGATCTCGCCCAGTATGGCCGCCCACACTGCCTGTTTGAATGAGAGAGAGAGATATCTGGAGGAAATTTAAATTTTAGGCTCCGATCCTTATTTGTTACCCCCAGTTTTCTTTTGTCCCTTATTATCTGCCCCAGGCTTGCCCCAATTGGCTTTCCATGATATATACTTTTATCTTGTGCATAACCCCTCCCCCGTACAGTGGGGATAGCTTGAAGGCCTTCAAGAGTACCGATGCTTATCAGTATGCTGTGGCTGGATGGGTGACAGACGTGAAAGTGCTGCACCTGGCCACCAAGGATTTATATTTAATCATGGCAAATGTAAGTATTATATAAAAAAATTCAACTGTATGATTTTGGTGGTAGTTTACTCTGACTAGGTAGTGAGTTGTTAGCTAAGCAGTGTTGGGCATCTTACTTTAAAAAAGTAATTAGTTATAGTTACATACTTGAGGCAGACGTGGTCTTTTTTCCTGGTTACATAAACATTCTTGCCTTTAACTTCAGTCAGCGAGAAGTAGTGTCGGTATTCCAGTTTGATATCGCTACCTTTGAATTTCGCTGGCTCGCTCGTCGCCATTGTCTCTGTCTTGTGTTTATAGTAGTTAGAGCGTGCAGTGAGACAGTGTGAGCAGGACATCCACCCACCCAGCCAATCATCATCGCATTTGCAACAGTGTCATCATCACCACCCTGATCTCTCCCGGCAGCTGGAGCCTGACACCGCCGCGCTTCATTCAACCACACTGTAGTAACGCAAGTAACGCGCCACTTTACATTCTCAGTAACGGTAACGGCGTTGCAACGATGGGAAAAGTAATTAATTAGATTACTCCGTTACTGAAACAATAACGCCGTTAGTAACGCCGTTATACTTAAACGCCGTTACTCCCAACACTGTAGCTAAGTGGCTAACAGCTAGCAAGCTACCACTCATCTTAGTGTCACTTAGCTCACAGCTAGCTGTCATTAATCTGGATAATGTTCTGTAATGTCAGATGTGATTCTACCGATGTATACAGTCCATGGTTTATACTCATTGAAGGGAAGGGAAACGAGGCGATTGTGACTGTATGGGAACAGTTTGTGGTGGATTACTCTGATCATTGTTGATGTCAGTGCTGCTAGTGAGCACTTTCTGCTACAGCAGCGGTTCCCAAACTTTTTCCCGCACATGCTGACTCGGCTCGCGTACCCCCACCATCCGACAGATATAAACGTAACACATTCTATTGCATTCCAGGCATCATGTTTAATTAGCTGCCCTACATGATAACAAATAACAAATCAAAATGTGCAACTGGTCTATGAGCTCTCACACTAAAAAAAACAGTGTCTATGGCGCGATCGGCCCGAGTCGGTCGTAAAGATGGCGGCGCAAAGCTACAGTGACGTCATGTGAATCGAATGAATAATAATGGGCTTAAGAAGATCTGAGTGGGAGGGGTGGTGTTTAGAGAAATCAGCTCTGGATGAACTGCAAGAAAAGAGACCAGGTGTTATGAAATGGGATCAGATTGTCTTTTAGGGTTGATGTGAGCTTTTCTAGGTTTGCATGGTTTGATAACAAACTGAGCCATCGGATTATTGATAGTTTACTTCTGTCTTTCCAGTTGAGTAGTAGGGTTTTCTTGGCCACAGTTCAGGCTATTAAGATTAAGAACGTTTGGAGATGTTGTGGGATTGTGAGTGAGGAAACAGATGGAGGGAGAAAGGGGGATGCTGAGGCTGAGGGTGTCGGACAGCTCTCCCATAACCTCAAACCAACTAGTGTGCAGAGAGAGAGTGCATGGAAGGTTGTCTATTGCAGTGGGACAGAGTGTGCAGGGGTTGCTGTCTGTGAAGCCTATATGATACATTGTGTGAGTGGTGATGTGTACTCTGTGCAGGACTTTGTATTGAATTAGTTCAGTTTTTGAGTTGTATGACATGGAAAGTGTATGAATATGTGTCTCTGTTAAGATTGAAGGATTTTTCGATTGGTTGAGGGTGTGTTATATAGAATTTTAATACATTTTATTTAATCCAAGTAGGGGCTGAAGCCAAAGTGGTTTATAGGGGTGAAGATAAAGGGCCACCCTACCACCCTAAGGGCCAGCTGACTGTTTAATCCCGGGTGTATCCGGGATATTTTGGCTTCATTTTTGTACAGACGGAGAAAGCGGAGACACAACTGCCATCTTTTATATGTCGCTGGTTGTGATGTTCATGATGCGTTCGTGTCATATCGTAGGTATCACAATTTCCAGTTCCTTACTTGCAAATGATATCAACATCCAAGTCATAATCAATACTGAAATCTCCAATGTATCCAACTTGCTGCTTAATGATCCAAAAGTGCCTGAAAATCAACTCAAAATGGAAGCCTCATGTCAGCCACAGCCCATCATTGAAGATAATTACACCCACACCTACATGACCAATTCTGAAATCGCACCACTTGCAAGTAAAAGGTAATGGTAAAAGGACTGCACTTGTATAGCAACTTTGTATAGCACTTTTACATACATGCCACATTTATCCACATTCATACACCAATGCACAGTACAGGGGGCAATTTGGGGTTCAGTATCTTGGATCGAACCGCCAACTTTCTGATTAGTGGACGACCTGCACTACCTCCTGAGCCACGGCCGGCCCTTAGTCAGAAACATGGGAATCCAACCTCTAATTTACCATCTCTGCCAACAGTTTAGGCCTGTAACAGCTATTTAAAAAAACTAAAGCTTGAAACTGCAGATATGCTTCTGCCTTGTTTTTGCAGTGACTCTACTATTATATGCAAGATAAATTCCATAACAAATTTAAGATAATTCTGAGTATAATAGAATAATCACAACTATGTAATTAATAGAAATTAAATGCAAATAAATTCTATTTTGTAGATATTTTTCCTTATTCTGCTGTAATTTCTGACCTCACATACAGAATTTCATAGAGTTAAGCAGGTTTTTTATTTACCACTACTCAACTGGCTGGAGCAGTTCGAGCTTCCACATAAATCATACTGATAGCTTGGTGACCTTGCTGAAGTTTGGCTTATCTACCAGACTTGAATACCACACTAATATTTTTTACAAGCTAAGAAGGTCTTGTAGTGCATGCTCAGCAAATGTTTCAACACAAGGCAACACTGCTGGCTGTGGTATTATTCTCCAACTTCAATAAAAGCAGAGGTGAGAGAGACTTACAGGGGCGCAACCAGGGATTTTGGGCCCCAGGAACAGATCGCATTGGGCCCTTGCCAATGCTGCACTATTGCTGCTAGCACACCTCCAGAACGATCGACCCAAAGCTTAGAGCTCAAAGCTTAAAAAAACTCAACCTTTTCAATCTTACAACTCTCTTGTAGTTGTATACTTTCTGTGCGATATTCAGTACTCACAGGTACTGGCACTTTTTGTCCACGAGTACTCTTACTTCTCACGGCAAACTGCCACCTCCTGGTGTAGGTACGCACTCCTGAACATTGGTACAACGTTTGATTCCCCCCCCCCCACCGATATTCTGTGAATACCTGCCCTACTTTGTATCTGATTGGCTAGTGTTCGTTGCCTTTGTTGGGTTGGTTGGTTAAGTTCAAACTTGAGGATTGAGATGGTTAGGGTTAGAAAAAAATGTCAATTTCAGGTCAGAGCCAATCAGAAGCAGAGTAGGGGCGGAATATGGGTGGAAAGAAAATAACGCCTGTGTAACTGCAAATTGAACACATCTGAACATAACTGAAAATAAAACTAGCTTCAACATACATTAACCTCCTCAATTAAACAGTCACCTATTAGAATGATATAACAAACAAATGAATACAATCAGCGGCAGATGTTTGAAGTATAAATACAAGCTAGAAAATAGGCAACTGTAAAAGTGGAAATGGAAAACAAACTGGAAATGTAGAGTCACTATAGGAAAATTCTAGTGGTCACCAAATCAATAGGTTTCTTCCACTTGGGGTCTTGATTGCGCACAGCAAATGTATGGAAATCTATTACTATTACTAATCTATTACTTTGAGACATAGCTTGTTATCTTGCTCAGTCAGAATCGTCAGGAAAGTCATGGAGACACATCTTAACATTGGATGTCACTAAATATAGACTGAGTCATTCAATGCTTCAAACTGTCCAGCATCCAATACAGTCTCAGACGTCTCTACGGTCAGTGTACTTTGTGACCGACGGATTTATGTTTGGAAATGAGAAAAACAGCTTCCCAACTACAATTTATAAATATAGGGAACAAAACGGGTCTTTCTTTTGTTTACAAAATGAAAATTGTTCTGTTGGTACAGAACTCTTCGATATGCAAGTATTAAATGCAAATTTTAAAGCTGAATGTGAAGCGTGGCCCTGTCTGAGACCATACACTTTACATAGATTACATCGATTTAGATAGTAAAATAATTACAGTGTTTTAATTCTCATCATTGACAAAGGATTTGACAATTATTTTTTTAAATAAAAGGGGGATGAAAAAGGGTTTTTTATGAATTTCTTTCTTTCTTTCTGAATTGATGTTTTAGTACATTGTGATTAAAATATTATTTAATATTGAAAAGGTCCTTAGAGTTGTCCTGACCTCCCCCACCATTTTGCACCCCTGGAGACTCAAAATCAGAACAAATAATCAAAGCCATAAGAAGTGGCTTGGATCAAACGAACACGCCGGGGGGCCTTGTCATTGAGTAATGGAATGGGAACGAGTCTGATTGTAATGCTTGCGCCAGAGTGGAAAATCAGTCATCAGATGACAAAAAGCTTTTACAGCCACTTACTTGGGAACACTCACCCACTCAGGAGTAATTAGTGCTTTATGAAGCACACTTGATCTGGCTGCTTATTGATTCTATGAAACTTGGTAACTCTTCACAGGAACTGGTGTGTGTATATGTGTATGTGTTAGACTGTATGTTTATATTCACATATATCTGGTGTCCTGCTGTGGAAGATTGTTACAGTGATGTTCATCTGGCGACATCTTATGCAATTAAGAGAACATAAATCTCCGAGGCTCTTGTTCCTTGGATTGAAAACCTGTTGCAGCCAATATATATATATATATATATATATATATAAGTATTTAAAGTAATATGATTTAAAGAGTAACAATAAAGTCATGAGTTTCCCTATATTCTCACATTAATGAAAAGGGATCATTTTTGGGATAACAATTTAAAGTAAAGGAAGAGGAGGTCTGATTCACTAAACTCTAACAAACCTTTTGTCTCACCTCACTCTCTTTTTTGAATGGTTTTCATACATCCTGAGGTCATTTAATCTTTCTCAGCTCTCAGATGCTCCACATGACGACAGCAATAAGACCATGCTTACATGATCTACATGATATCTTTGAGCAGTACATTTGTGGCCGTGCTGAATTGTTGTCAGAGTTAATAGGAGACGACAGACACTTGCCATGGCTCAACATAATTTCACTCGGGCACTTTTTACGTCCGCTGGCAGGTTTTATAGCAGGACACACTTATGCCCTCTCCCCTCCGCTGCCTGTCCAGTGAATTATGGGCCAGCCATCAGAGAATACTCCTCTGCTCAGAGATTTATACATTCCCACAGGCCATCAGGCCTGCATTATTGCTGGGTAATCAATGGACTCTGTGGTAATAGTGCTGCTCTTACGGCTCCGAGCGTGGCCTGTAGCTTACGTTTATGAGGCAATGCTTGCAGATGATGGATGGGCATCAGATAGCACTTCCATGATTTCAAACCAGCTGTTAGATTCTTAAGGTGCTCACTCAGTTAAAAATAAAAAAAGATCTTAAAGGCACAGCTCACCACAAAATGAAAGGATTTCTGTTCTGAAATTTGTGCATCCATTAACCTCCTGAGACCCTGCAAACTCATATGAGGACATTACATTTTTGCTGTTCTGCACCATGATACTTAATTTGTAAGAACGTTGACCCATCAACCTCATCTGGGGACACTGCCTGCACCACCTAGTGGTCTCATAACAACATTACAGTCATGTGATAAAAAACAAGATGGCTGCAATACCTATCAAAACTTTTTATGGCAGCTCCCGACCGAAATATGGACATGGTAAGAATCCTAATTGAATTTTATGAATGAAACTTGTATATTTATGCACAATAACGTCTGTAGCTTCATATGGCATGCATATTTGATCAATTTTAGCAATGTTAGCAAGCTACAACGTCTGTAAACATGAAATACTCGTTTGAGGACATCGGGTCTATCGTCATATTTTTTTATCATTTATATCACAGGAAAAATTTCCTTTTCGAGAGCTGAAGAATTGCTCAATGCAATTGCAAACAACTCTGACATTGAAGAGCAATCAGATGGTGTATGTTTTGATAACAAAAGTGCAGATAAAAGTAACTTTTATCTGCACTTTAGTTATCAAAATGCACATTTTTAAAATAAAAATTTGTACTTTGTTAATAAATGCTGTCTTTATTGTGTCATACGGAAAGTCTGGACAGAAAACAGTGTAAATCTACATACTGTGAAACTGATTTACACAGGTATAAATAATAACATTGATTGAATTGTCTTTATTATCATACAGTATAACTTATAGATGCCCAGTGGAATTTTCAGTTTCTCACCAAGAACATTGTGTGTATCCTTGGACCAAAAGCAGAGACAGGGATTACGATGCAGGAGCAGTTTGAGGAGTGTCTATTTTCTGTCTTTTCTGGCATTGACTGCAGGTCACGATTGGAATCCGCTGTAACTGCTGTGAATCCCAGCTCCCTACAGCTGCTGCAAACTTTTCAGAGAAGTTTGGCAAGTGATACCCACATTTCTTTGTTTTTATGGTGAAGCATTCCTTTAACTCCCCTTTATCTGTTTCCTCTCATCACTCTAATTCTGTCAGCAAAGCCAACATCTTTGTCCCATTTCCATCTCTTTTCACCTCAAGTACAACTTTCCTATTTTCAGTAGTTCCATGCCCCCCTCTTCCCCCTGCTCCCTACCCCATACTCACCCGTATCTCTCTTGTGAGGGGATGTGCCCTCATTTCTTATTTTCTTTCTTCCTCCTCCCTCACTTACTTTATCTGGGTGTCACTGTGTCAGAATGTATTTGGAGCTAAATTATTCATTAGAGAACTGGAGGGCAATCAAATAGACTGGTACCATGGCAGGGCCTGTGTGTGTAAATGCGCACATGCACAACAGAATGTGTAGATGCATGCATGCTTAGTTGAAAAAAGTGTGTGTGTGTGTGTGTGTGTGTGTGTGTGAGAGAGAGAGAGAGAGAGAGAGAGAGAGAGAGAGAGAGAGAGAGAGAGAAAGAGAGAGAGCTGGTACAGGAGGGAGCAGAGCAGGCTGGAAGAAAGAGATTACACAGAAACCCGGGGGAGCCAAACACAGAGCCCTGCAGCTCTCCTTACAGCCCAGAGAATGCTAATTTAATAGTATGTGTGTGTGTGTGTGTGTGTGTGTGTGTGTGTGTGTGTGTGTTTGTAGTGGGGAGTATAGAGGAGTGGTGTGTACTTGTTAGATACTGATTTCCCCTGATACAATCAATAATGCTGGTGTCGAAACATGAATTGTCTGCTCTTACCGTCACTCACCTTTCTGCCCAAAGCAATTTGAGTTCATTCATGTCAGAAAATATCTTCAGATCTAAGTGATGCCATTCATATTTTTCTGTCCTTTTGTCCAATTAACAGGTCTGTGTCACGAAAACAACAGGACATAGGAGTTAAAAACTCTGGTGAACATACACACACACACACACACACACACACACAAACACACGCTGATCTTTATGGAATCCGTAAAGAGTCAGATCAAGTGTGCTTTGTAAAATGCTAATTACCCTCCAGTGTGCCATTTCAGTGACACATACACTGGTTTGTCTTTCTGTACTTGTGAGGACCCTCAGAGACATAATGCATTCCCTAGCCTAACCCTTTATCTAATTCTAACCATAAAGCAGCAGTAGGTAACTTTTATAAAAATATTATAATATTATATTATTATAACATTATATTATCATAATATTATATAAAAATAAAATTATAATATAAAGAATATTTATTTTCGTCATATTAGCAAATAGCAGAGAAAGATAGTTGATTGTTGAGTCTCATTCCCTGGTCTTCATATACCAACGCTGGTCCCAAAGCTTCAAGCCAGCAGCTCAAGGCATCTGTATTTTATTTATTCAACAATCTGTTATCTTTCTCTGCTCTGATTGGTTGTTTATGTTCAGGCCTGGTGGATTCTTGCACCATTAGGAGCACTAGGAGGAGCCAGAGGAACCTGATTGTTTCACAGATTATCTATCTCATGTACTACTGTCTGTCAAGACAGTAGTACCCCCCCCCCATTATGGTTTAGTTTAATAACTATTTCATCTTTTTTTTCTTTTAAAGATAAAAAAGAATGTCTTATGTCTTCTGTCTTTGTCCCTGTAGTGCTGATTAACAGGGACATATACACAAATTATTAATGGACGTGCTGGCTTTATATTTGTACTAGAGCCTGTATTCCTTGCCAAAGCTCCCCAGCATTCATGCTGTCTTTCCATGGTCCACTGGAGAGTTCCCTGCTGGGCTGATTCCTCCTCATATGGGGTTTTGAGTTCAGTAGAGGAAGATCATGCTACTCTGTGGGCAGACTGGAAGGGTGTTAACACTCTCTGTGGGAGCTTTCAACTACAGTCTGCACAGAGAGGGAACAGCAGCCAACACTGTATGTGGTGAATACTGATTTGAATGCCGCTATTGTAGATTCATTTAATTATATATATCTGTATGCAGAGACACGTACACAAATTATTGGAAAAAGGTGAACAAATGAGCTGAGAAACATAACAAATGCAGATGCTACAGGACACAAGGGCTCACTGAGTGGTTTGATAAGGATAAAAATTATGTGAATCATATGCTATGGTCTCAGATCTCACCCCAACTCAACACCTATGGGAGCAACATGTTCGACAGTGCTCCCCACCACCATCTTTAAAGCATCAACGAGGGAATACCTTTTGGAACAATGCTATTTATCCCTCCAATAGAGTTCCTTACAGCTCCAAAGCTGTTCTGGAGGTTTGTGATGGAACAGCACCTTACTAAACAGGCATTCGGTTTGGGTTGTTTTGCCTTATATTAGGTACCTGTAAGACATGAAATACCATCCTAGAGACACCAATTTTTTGCCGGATGACCCTGCTTTGTTTTTTGCTGTGGAGCCCTCTGTGTGAGCATCCCTGTTGTGCTACCAGACTGCTCTTTACTTTTTTGATTCTGGCTGAAGTCAAGTCTAAAAATTGCCAATTAACAAGACATTTTACGCTGGTTTTTATTCAGCCATTCATTTGTACATATCTGTACGTTTGTATTAATTGTTGTAAGTCTGAATTGTAGGGAGAAGGGACACGATTAATTTTGTGGTGAGTAGCAGAAAAGTAATATAACTAGTAGTGTAACTAATCACTGTTATAATTAATAATGTAACAAGTTCTAAGTAATATTATTTTTTAAGAGATTAATGAGTAATGAGTAATATGTCACATTTTTGAGTAACTAGCCCAACACTGATCATTACTGTAAACTTTGCAGGAATTGGATGTTGCCAGCCCTTAAAGGACCAGTATGTCGGATTTTATGACATCTAGTGGTGAAGCTGCAGATTGCGACCAACCAATACTGTTCAGCCTTCCAAGTATGTAGGGGAAACTACAGTGGCCCTGAAGCTCGCCAAAAAGTCTCTATCTAGAGCCAGTGTTTGTTAATTTTGGGCTACTGTAAAAATATTATACTGTAAATAATATAATACATTTTAAGATAACAAACATACAGAAAGTCAACTGAATCGCCCGTATTTTAATTTAGAATTTGGTTCAGTGGTAAGTAACGTATCTGTCCCTCTGAACACAGATCCCGCGGTAGTGGTTGATAGGAGCAGTTAACATTTTTCTTGGTGATTGAAAAAAATGGTGATGCTCCAAAAAACGTATCTACTGATTTATAGCTGATTATTTCACAGTGTAAGCTTCTGGAGAAAAAGTATTTTTGGCCCAATGTGCATCACGTGATGGACGCTATTGCTGTAATTACATGATTTAGCCACTATGTCAACTTGGTTTCAAAGCTCAGCGCTCTACCTGGGGGCTTGCCGTAACCACATTCATAATTCTGCCTACAAAGGACTGTAGGCAGGATTGTTTCTCCAACCAGGCTTCAATGAGCACAACACCAAAACTATATGAATCTGGGATGTTAACAGGCGTATTTGTGTCTACTTCTAATTAAAATTTCCGTCATTCTAAATACGTCAGCAGAAATTCAGGACAGTGTCAGCTGTTCCGTCTGTCCTTCTGTCCAACACTTTTGTCCATCCGAAGATGAGATAACTATGGGCAGATTGCCATGAAATTTGTATTCAAGGTCCTCAAGGGATAATTTTGGTGACTCCCTGCCCTTTCCTCTAGTGTTACTGTCAGGTCAAAGTCCTCTCTTGACCAACACTGTGATGCATGATCCCAAACCAAATAATGGCCAGATTTGATGTAATTTGCTGCAGACATACACTGTCCCCATAGGATGTATTCTAATCATACTGGTGACCTTTGACCTTTCCTCAGGCACCAACATCACTACTACCGGTAGGAGTGAAAATCGCTGATTCAGCCCCTGTAATTGTCTGCCAGTTCAACCTGCTGAATCAGTCAAACAGCCTCCAATAAGGACACAGAAATGACTGACATCGTCAAACACCAGCTGATGGGTCAACTTACTGTGTCTGAGCACTAATGCAAACTTTTTGAACTGCTGTGTCAGCTCACAAAGGCACAGTATATAAGAAGACATGGATCTGACACTGCAGTGTGTAAGCTGACATGCTTTTAAGGAGTCCTTTTTTTCCTGGAGGAAGATTTCCCATTTCCTGTGGGTGTCAGGTGATTGACAGGAAACCAAGTGTAACATAATGCGCAGCTGATATGGAACCACACTCACCCTGACATACAGCAAGTGATCAAACTGGAGCTGAGAGTGTGTGACAAATTGTCCTGATACACTGGCTGATGGTGCAGTCAGAAGAAGAGCTTTTGTGCTCCTCATCTTTATATCTGACAATGACTGGATGTAGCTTGCATTTATCTGTAAGTTGTTGAAAGTTTTATTTATTTTGGTGGCTCGGTTGTCAGTGATGTTATCCTGAGTGCCTCAGTTTCTGTGAAGAGGAGTTTCCTGCTGTGTTTTTTTCAACAGTGTGCTGTTGTTTCAAGAGAGGAAAACAAGAGCTAGCATATTAGCTTTTAAATCTAGAGAGGGCATAAAAGAGGTAATAGAAAAGGTAGTGACAAACCCACAGAGAATTATCCCCAACTCCCCTCAGCTCAGCAGAGAGTTTTAGCACCTTTCAGCTCGTTGTTTTGGCTTCACAGCTTGCAGCTTTACTATTTAATTCCCACAACTTTTATCATGGTTTCCTGTACACTACTTGCCCAGTGCCACAGAGCAAACAGACCATTGACAGTATATATAAGACTAAACCTGCATTCTATGTAAAGGCCAGCAGGGGACCTCCATTGGCTGCAATAACACACCGATACCATGCAGTCAAATGGATAAATGAGCAGACTTCTCATTGATTTATAAACTCAGTAAACTGTTTCCTGATGAGTTTCTGGTCTCAATCTCTAGTTCCAGTCTTCTTCCATACAGCATGATGTTCATTTAGTAACTGATGGTCCCATGTAGAGTAAAATAGACCATAAAGCAGGGTATGCTTTAGGGCGTGGCTACCTTTTGATTGACAGGTCATTCTCAGTGAGTCCATCCAGCTCAACGCACCAAACTTTGTAAGCATTGCCTATTTCAGGAATGGGCAATGAAAAACAGGAGTCTCCCAGGAAAACTGTATCAAAGACATCTCCAACCTATTTGCATAACCACATGACCACAGTTATCATGGACAATTCAATCATAACATAATGTGAGCACTTGAACAAACGACCCAGGCTGTTGTTTCTTGTGTCCATTTTTTCACACAGATAAAAATCGTAAAGTGAAGCACTTCACCGTAAAAATCAAATCAAATACACGGCAAAAACACGCCTCAGTCCCAAAACACCAGAAGCTATCCACCTTCATGAACCCATCACTGCAGGCCTGGTAAAGTGAGCAAGACAGGACTAAATAAAGGAGTCACGGAGCAGTGTTTTACAAAATGGCTGCCACCGTGTTTGACAGACACAATGACAGGTCTGGGCGGTCAGCCTGTCTCTCAGCAGGCTGGGCGTGAGTGTCCAATACAATAAACTCCTGCCCTGGTGCAAATACAAAAAAAGAGAGAGACAGAAACGTACGCACACACACATACACACACAACATATTCCATTTCACAGTCTGCTGGAGTCTAGCAATCTCTCCAATCTGCGGAGGCTCATACCCTGACTCCCAGTGACCCCCCAAACAATTTTAGAGTGATATCTCTGAATGCATTACACAGCAGTCAAACACCCTGGGACAGAGGCTGGGAGAGGCTCAGGTTTTTCATTCTGGCTTGCTGTTGTGCTGCCCGTAGTGGCCTGCCTGGGTTCCACTGCAAAACATATTCATCCTACTCAGTGATTTAGGTTTAAAGAGAAAATCCACTTTCATAGAACCCATAGTTTTGTAGTTTTCAACATCATTCCTAACAGTACTTATAAAGTAATACTGACCAAGTTAATAGCTGAGATGTGGGAACAATGTAAAATAGCTGAAAAGAAGTCCAACGGGGCAAGAAACACATGGTCAGGTAGTAAACAAACGCCCAGGTTAGACAAACTTTTTTGAAAGTGCAAATCAAGGCAAATCATAAAATTTCACAGAATGATTTTACAGACTGACTTTTATGGTTAACTTTTATCTATAGCAAAGATGATTTCCTGAAAGATTTCCTGTTCAATTTTGGGGTGGGACAAGAGGGGCACTGGGAGGGGTGTCATGAAGTATGTCTCAGCTTTCCATTTATTCCCGATTTATGCAATTCCAACACTGTTTATGGACCCCAGTATGCATAAATATTCAAATAAATATAATAAATGACACATTTATACTGCATGCAAAAATGTGCATGGTTTTCCCCCCAAAACTGCATGGGATTAGCATAAAGTGGGCATGCCCGCAAAGGGGAGACTTGTGCAGAATTATTTAGTCCCCTTCTGACAGGCTAGCATGACACGGTTCAAACATTGTTTAGTTAACTATTTTAATGTGATACCAGTATCTTCACCAGCTTTAAAATGAAGCTGGCTACAGCCTCTGACAGTGCGTGGAAGAGGTAAAGATATTGGGGTGGCACTTGGTGTGGTCAATCAGATTTCAGGAGCCAGTGTAAGTTCTGCACCCACTGTAGTTTGTCCTACGTGCTTAGGGGAGGGTGAGGCAAGGTGATTGTAATCTGCAACTCTACCACTAGATGCCACTATATTTTTAAATTTTTTAAATTTTTGGCCACATAGGGGCAGAAGAGCAAGCTGTAAACATAATATTGAAATAAATAATTAACATAGCAAGCACATTTTTTATTATTATTATTATGATCATTTCGAGAAGTGTTTGTGTCTATCTGCTGAATCCAATATTCACACTCTTTTAGCTCTGTTTTGGTCTCCACTAACTCCTGAGAAAAATATGTGGCCTTTCAGCTGCTAAATGCTCCATTATGTTGAAAAGCTAGTTGCTTAATGTGTCTGTCTGCAAAACCAGATAGATAAGAGCAGAGTTTGCTCACAAAAATATGAGCTAAGAGGGGTCTCCAGGGGACTACAGAGTTGGCTAACATGTCCCTGTAGGTTTGTCACTACAAGTGACACCTTTTCACATTACAAATAGTATATTGTTGATATAAAAAAATACATTATTGCAACTTTAAGTTTTAATATTTTTGCGAAGCAAGTTTAGAAATTGCAAATGGGATGAGAAAATATCATTTCTCCCGTGTAAATCAATTTGTTCCATAAATATTCATGAATCAAATGTAATTTTCTTGATATTAAATGACGAATTGTACTCTGCCCTGTTACTAACTGCTGTTTTTTCTTGAATTCTTAAAGGACCTGTGCCTCAGTAGACAGTACCGCAGCGGACTAAGACAAAATGAGCCAAAGAAAACGCAAAAGAAATCTTACCCTACACTCAAAAAAAAGACATGTTGGATTTACTTAAAAATGTTATGTCAAGTGGTTCCACATAACTTTGTATTAAGTAGATGTTAATAAATCAGTTTTCATACAATTTACTCAATAGATTGAAGTATATTGTACAACAGTGACTTAAGTGACTTAAACTTAATTGGGTTACTTTCTTTTTGTTAATGAAGCCTACGTTAAACTTGTGATATCTGGTTAAGTTCAGCGAATGAACTGGATATACATTAAAGCAATACAGGGTTATTGAGTAAGAGTAACTTGATGTTGTTAAGTTAGTCTTAACTGAGTTTAGTTTGTCCAATTAAAATTAGGTTAAAAAATAAAAAAAGCTGTAAACAAAGGGGGAAAAAATCACAACTTTTCTCAAAACAGCATTTTTTTCCACATATATGAACATTACATGTTTAATTAACAATAAGTTTATGTATTGTCATTAGCTTCCCATGAAATTGCTTTGTTCTTGAAATTAACTTTAAAAGTATAAGAGAAAAATCTAAATGCTTGTACTGTAGTACCACTGAGATTTAAAGAGCACCCTTAAGTACATTTTAACATAACATTATAAAGTAAAGTGCCACAAGAATTTTTTTATTTTCAATAAACATATTGCCAATAAATTCAAACATTTTTTGAGCTCTTAGCTCCAGCCATGGCAAGGGCTATGCCTCTTGGGTAGGGGTCACAAGCTTTAACACCATGAGGTTGCCAGGATCTTTTACCCAGTAGGGCTGACTCTGGCTACAATGAGAGGCAGCTTATAGCAACTGAAACTGCTGTACACACAATTTGACACATAATGAGGAAAATCATGAAGAAGAAAACTCAAACAATCTTATGTCTGTGGGCCAAATTAACAAAATCTTAACAGAGGACAGAGGAGCGTCAACAGGCATTTGGTCCCAGGTCAGTAGTTTAATACCACAGCTTTGTTGTTCAGTTTGAAACTTCTACCTTTCAGGTAAAACAGTAACGGTAACAAAAAAGGTTAATGGACAGTCAAAACTACAGCTCAAGTAAACAGGATAACAAAAACATTTCAGCACACTGAATAGCCTCCAGGTCACAACACTGTAACGGCTTCATGCATTCATTCCAGCAGTTTGTTTTTGAGTACCTGGATTTTGGTCATAAGCCTGTGTGTATCAAGTTCCATCAGGATCTTTTTAATGAATTCAAAAGTGTACCTGAGGTCAGTTGGATAGCTCAGGTTCAGGTCGTAGATGATCCCAAACAGTAAGGCACAAGCAGTGGCGACATGTCTGAGTCCATGAAGCACCTCCACACCTTGATGCCAACATCTTCTGGAAGCTGATCAACATCTGCACCTGGACGTTTAATCACATAGATGCCGTCTGATCCAAATCTGTCTGGGTTTCATCAGGGTCCTAACTCTAAAAACAGACAAAAAGGGATAATTTAATAAAAACTCTCCCACTGAAAGCACATAACTCACATGAAACTTAAACCATTTTAATATTCATCTTGATAACTGACTCCACTAGTAAGTGAAATCAGTTTGATAAAAAAAAAAAAAAAACCTTTTTGGGAGAAAATGTAAAGACCCTATCAAGGGAAAAAAAATCCTATAACAAACAACTTGTATTGGAGCACTCTAGCCAACTTGTCAGAGTAGTGGTCCAGCTGCGACATAAACTTTGGGATGAGCGGGATGGTGGTAATGCGCGTGAACACTGCACTTACCTAGGTACGTGTTTCAACAAGACAAAAACACAAAGTACAGAAGCAGGTGAATATGTAATTTCTTACTTAAGAGCAAATTATTTTTGCCTGATGACAGACACTTGGTAGTTAGTACTAGTTGATTTCAGTAAATAATGATGTGGATAATATGAAATTAATATTTTCAATGATTTAGGAGGAAAAGTGAATTGGATAAATATCAAATATTGCAGTTTGTTCCAATATAGTGATGTCAGTTTTAAGCTATACCGCAAAGGCCTATTCAGTACATGAAGCCAAGACAATTTACTTATGACTTGCAAATTCAAGACTTGCCTCATGTTCCATAAAAAGAGCCGGCCATCTCTTGAACCACCTAATACCGCCGATGAGCAAAGGTTTTCTCCATTTTCTCTTGTATCATCTGATGGTTGCTCCTTTTCTTGACCTCAGATAGCAGTTCTACTCACTCCTTCTCAAGACTCTCTTTGTCTTCTCCAGCTGGGTAATGGGGGCAGAAATTGACTTCAGCTCTCCTGGGTTTCTTCACTTGGTTAGGACTAGAGGAGTTACCAGGCTTTCTGTTTTTCAGGGAGTTAATGCTTATTTCTGGGCATCCCAAACCCCTAAGCTTAGTGCGGTAGTTGCCCATTTTGTACTCCAACCGTAGTATCCAGTAACAGAGCCCTGTTCCTTTAAGCATGGATGTTTTATGATCAAAGCTTCTGCAACATCCTCTAATTGTGCAGAGGTAGGGTATCCTGTTGTGTAATTCATTATTTCAGAAGCCAAGGCCTGCAAAATGTCTGACCTGACTTTGGAACTTGGGTTCAGGCGCTTGCCTTCAGCAAGGAATTCCTGGTTCGCCTTTGACAGCTGCATCTCTACTTCGTAGGAGAAGGGAGGAATAGGGAAGCTGCGTGGCCAGCCTTGACATCTTGACGAGGTTGAGGATGGGTGCCTGTGTTGACTGCTCACTTGGTATAATCACTTTTACTGTTCCTTTGTTTTGGATATCTGCTGTTGAAGTCAGGTTCATAAACTGGTAAAAATCAATGTCCATGTACTGCAGTCTGAACTCTCCTTCAATTCCACACTGTTTTTGAATCTCAAATTTAAGACTGTCCACAGAGTCCGGTATTCCAGAAGGCACAGTTATGTTCTCCTAGGACAATCCGAAGCTTTGCTGGAGTAGACATCGTGTGTACCGTCACATCTGTCTCTTACTCTGAAAGAGAGAGAATAGTAAAATAGAGCAGAGCACCACTTCTAACAGGTCTCGTTACATCTTTACAAACTAGGCTAAGTCATGAAAAACTAAGACACATAATACTTCAAAATGTTTCAAGTGATATGGAAGTTTAGTAAAATTCTTGACTGTATATATTCCTGACCTCAGATTTATATTGAGCTCAGGCACAAGTAGTCAAGTTTTTTTTTATTGTACTACCACATCAATTTAAATGTAGTCTAATACTGTCCGCTGTACTCTCTCCCTATTCAATGGTTTTCAACTCAGTCCTCAAGGATCCCTTATCCTTAAAAGTTTTCGTTCTGTCTCCACTACTGCACAACTAAATCAACCAAGGGCCAAAAACTTTCACTAAACACTCTGATCAGGTAGATCTTTTTCAACCAGTTAAGCCCTTGATTGAATCAGGTGTAGAGGAGTAGAGCTGGAAGAAAACCTTGCATGACAAAGGTACTTAGACTGTCTTGAAAACCACTGAATGGGGAACAGATAATGCTTGATGCCATTTTTCTTCTCTGTATGTCCACTGGTTCGGTTGGTATAGGTTAGTATGTTGCATAGCTTAGTGTTCAGATTTGAAGTCTGTGGTTGGAAGTAGCCTACTTCTGTCAAAGTCAAAAATAACCCTTGCAGCAAGTCAGACTATAGTTCCTACAAGCCATCTAACTTCTAAATCGATTGTCCTTGTATTTTCTAAATTAAAATGTATTTCAAATACACACAATACACTGTTAATAAGCCAACTTTTAAACTGTGAGATTTATTTTTTCACTTTGACAGAGGTATGCTACTGCCACCTATAGATTTAATGTCTTTATGCCAAGCTACATGAAATGCTAACCAGTATCAAAAGAACCAGCGGATGTACAGAGGAGAAAATGGTATCTAAACATTTTGTGTAAGTTTGGGTTAGTCAGAAAAACTGCATTTTGCCCAAAACACCCAAGGATTCCTTTAATATTACCTGAAGAATGTATGTATCTTTTCAAAGTAACCATCCGTAGAGTGCCAACTTTGTAATCACAGAGGGGGAAACGATCCACAAGTTGACTCAGATCAATCACAGAAAAATCCTTGGAGAAGGATCCAACTCGAAGGAGCTAACTCGAAGGATCTGTAGTGTTCTCTGTACCATGACCTTAATTTTTTTACTATGAAGATAAGTCCATCTTTCAAAACACACATCTGCACAATTTCAGTCTGGCAGTCTGTTGAAAAAGAGAGTCAAAACATTAAAGACAATCCTATGCAACAGATCCTTCAACTCCTTGGGTTCAGCCGCATTTATTCATTGATTTTGTTCAATTACACATTAACCTCTTAACACTAGAAGGGCCGGAATTCCAAAACTACTAGAACGGCCATAAGCGGTCATTTTGACCGCTAGATTTTAACTTCGCGAGACTTTGTATTACAGCTCCGTTTACAAACATGTCAGCTTTCCTGAAGTGAACAATCCCCTCGGTGTATGTTTTAATAGCCATTTGACATTGTCTGTGAAAAAAATTGCGGTTTTGTGGGATGTAAATAGCCTAAACAACCTAAGATCCGCTCCCCTTACACGCTGCTGTGGCGACGCGGGGACAGATAGAACTACTGCTCTTCAGATTAATTCTTTTAGACCTAAAATATTAGGAAACTATAGCCCCAGGCTGAATTTGCCTGGAATTGTCCTTGCTTTATGAAGAAATGGCAATAAAAAGATGTTTACTTACCTCGATTTCGAGGATGGCTGCGGATTTCTCCATATGCCACAAAAAGGATAATGGTGGAGGTAACGTAATCTCGCATGATTGTGAACGAGTTTAGAGGGTATGTACGGTGTCCTCAAAGGGACATTAATGAAGTGCTTTGCGTTTTACATTACAGAGTTGAGTTGGTGAAACTAACACAGCCAAGTAAACCTGACATTGCATATTTTTACTTTCAAACACCACAAATAACTCAAGTTGACATAAAATACTCATGGTTTTTGAGTAATTTAACTATAATACTATGTTTTATAGCCAAGTGACATTTCATTTTTTTGAGTGTATCATTCCTCCCAGTGATTATTTCCCAGATAAAATGAGTTATCCCCCGGCTAGCTTCTTAAAAATAAATAAATTAATTAAAAAAATTAAATAAATAAAAATTTGCCAGTCCTTTGAACGACTCTTTGAAAGGAACGGCTCCACAAGATCCGGCTCATTTCAAAGAGCCATAAATCCCATCTCTATTCAACATGGTTGACTCCGTAGAAGAGGACCCGCTCACACTGTACAATATCTCACTGAAAAATACAATATTAAGGTCTCTTATAGAGCTTGAAGGGCTTGTGAAGAAGTACGTTTTTTCCCACGGTGCCTCTGCAGTAAGCTAAGTCAGTTTGCCTCCCTCCTGGTGATCAGTAAGGAGCCTGGGCAGTGATATTTCCACAGGGACCGTCAATAAGCTTGATTTAATTGTCTGTTAGGGCTAAGGTGAGTTGTGAAATGTAATAGACTTCCAAAATGTTAGGGAGTAAGTATTGACAGTGTAGTTTTTTAAATGATTTTTTTTTAGCTTAAGTGTTCTGTCGCTCTCTTTTTAAAGCTGCAGTAGGTCACTTTTTATAAAAATAATCTTTTGTCATATTTACTGAAACTTTAACTATATCCTGACAGTAGAACAAAACAAAGATCTGATTGTTGTTTCATTCCCAGGGAGTCGAATACTGATGCTGGGAAGGAGACTCAACAGTCAACTATCTTCAAGCCACCAACCCAGATCAACTTTTTATCTTTCTTGGCTCTGATTGGTTGTTTTTGTTAAGGCCCGATGGATTCTTGCAAATACCATTAGGAGCACTAGGAGGATCCAGAGGAACCTGATTGTTTCACAGATTATCTGTCTCATGTACTACTGTCAGGATATAGTGAAAGATTCAGCAAATATGACGATACGATATGATGATGATTTTATAATATTATAAAAGTTACTTACTGCAGCTTTAATAGTGACAAACACGCACACCTACACACACACACACACACACACACAGACAAACACATTTGAACAATCAAACAATTATGTAACAATGTGAGTTTTGAGCATGGGTTTGAATAATCCAGCCACCACGCTGCTCTTGTCAATTACCTCAAAGTACCAACTCCTGTGAATTAATTACCTTTAAGTGCAGAGAGTTACCATTTAATTATGTTGCTGTTTTCCTGCTGTCCATTTGTGAATACATTTACAAGAACAAAGTTCAGACACACACGTTTATTTGCTCTCTGCCTCTCCCTCCTTTTCTGACAATTACCTGTTGTTTTCCTGTATTATCACATTATGCAAATTCCGTTTGTTAATAGAACAGCAGGAACACTTCTCTTGGTGCGGCTGCACCCTGCACCTATCATGATGTTATATCACAGTGTCTAGCAGAGGCTCTGGTAGCACTTCCCTCTCTGCAGGTGGTGAGTTTGGATTGTAGCTGCTTGATTGAGCAGAGAATGCCAATAGTTAGATCACACATTAGCATTGGATAAATTAAGAACGTTACTTCACATATGTTCACACTGCATATATCCATAGATGCAAATATGTCTGCAGTTTGTGCTATTGCAAACTGGGAGTTTTAAGCGCTAAAGTTTTTGAGAGTTAGATTATTATTATTATTATTATTATTATTATTACGACTACTTAACAATGTATGCCAAAACATTCACAAAAACGAAACTTCTTCGTATTTTTATATCAAAATATTTTTTTCTTCCTGTAAAACAAAATGTGACGAGCGCTTACGTAAGCATGAACTAACCCATTTCCACCAATAATATCACACTCACCTATCAATCAATCTTTTAGCCATACAGAGCATCTAGTTAGTTAGCTAGCAATAGCATGGCTAGCCAGCGGAGCGGAGTGTTTCTCACTAATAACTGTACAAACAAACCGTTGTATATTGTCTGGTTTTCCCTCTGACGTCCTGCAGCTACTCTGCCTGAACTCTGCTAACTGCTCTGTAGCTGCCGTTAGCTTACAGTGAAGCCTCCCAGTGATCACAACCTCAATTTGATGACAGCAGTACCGAGGTGAAGAAGAATGTACAGAATAAAAATATGATAACTATGGCTCAGTTGCATCAGTTTTGATTGTTTATTTTGGTGGGTGGAAGGTGTAATGTCACATTGTCCTAGAGTACACATGTAAGGGCCGTGTCCTCCTCTCTGTGGCTTTCTATAGTCCACAGTCAGCTCCTTTATTGGTCACGTCTCAATTCCCTTTGATTCATACAGTTCCCTGAAGGACAGTACAGCTGCGAAATGTAGCTGCTGTTAACTATTTAGCCCAGAGCACCGAGAGAATTGTTGTTTACGGCACTAGAAATGGAGGCAGAAGAGGGACATGTAATGTAACCAGGCTCAGAAGCTTCTATGGACATACATAGCTAATGATAGAGGCAAAGAGACAGAAGAGGATATTGACGAAGGAAGCTAAGAAAAGAAAAGGACAAGAGTAAGTCTGGGACTGGTTTTTCATTGGTTGGTGAGAGCTTGGTTAAATCAAAGGCTGCAGACAGACAGTGAGCTAGCCTTGCTGTTGGATAAGTCAGTAATATTCGCTGCTTGCTATGTCCGTTGTAGTTGCAAATGTTTGGCTGTGTTAGCAAAGTTCTTGACTCACAAGTTTTTGCCAAATCTAACATAGTGTTGCTTTAAAGCTGGAGCATTGACAGTTTATATAATGGAAAAAGCTTCCCTGTCTGAAAAATTAGGCCGATGTGGAAGTGTCTTAAACCGGCATTCTATGTAAAGGCCAGCAGGGGAGCTCCATTGGCTGCAATAACACACCGATACCATGCAGTCTTATGGAGAATAAGCCCACTTCTGACTTGATTTATGAGCTCAGTAAACAGTTTCCTAATGAGTTTATGGTCTCAATCTCTAGTTTCAGTCTTCTTCCATACAGCATGATGTTCATTTAGTAACTGATGGTCCCATCTAGAGTAAAATAGACCATAAAGCAGGGTATGCTTCAGGGCGTAGCTACCCTGTGATTGACAGGTCACTCTCAGTGAGTCCGTCCAGCTCAACGCACCAAACTCAGATCAAACTGTCAAACTAGGCAGTGCTGATCAAATATGGATCCAGATTCTGTTACTGTGTTGACTATTTCTCACTTAAAATCATTTCTGAAACATATTTTAGTGTACTGTTTATTTGTCATACGAGATTGTGTGACCAGGAGAGTTTCCTGCTACAGAGGAGTCAAAAAAAAGGAGCACAGATCAACTTGCAGTATGTCACCTCTGCTGGCTCGCGCTGGCTCTGTCTAATTATCATAGGGCCACTGACCATTTGATAGTATATGACGAGATTGGAGTGAGACCAGGCAGATCTGTCACTACATAAGATAATATATACCATGATAGACACTTTTTATCAACTCTTACCAGTGCCCATGGCCCATATTTTCACTTGGGTATCTTGTATAGAAAAGTAGAGCTAAGAATAATATAATGGTTGAGGTGAGTGTGGATAAGGTTGGCACAGTTTCATAGTATCTCTCTTTCTAATGAATAGAAAGCTTGTACAAGTGAGAGAGAAAGGACCACAGATAAAGAGAGAGAGAGAGCTCTTTTCACTTATTCTAGCCTTGAACCTCTGCATGCTGCTGGAGAGGCCGAATAAAAAGCAGAAAATCTATGACAATCAACTGCTCTTTAAGGTCTAATTCTTCACTCTTGCTGCAGAAAATTATCCCATAATTCCCCTTCTCTTTTTTGGGGACAGTTTTCTAGCCATGACATCCTCAGACAGTTTTTGGGTAACATTGTCTTCTCTTGGCCTTTATTGCATTTTAACGATTTTTATCTAACAACAAGGAAATGCCATTTTAAGCATTTGGGTTGTTTTTTAAAAATATGCATAATGTATTTCTGCCAGCTCCTCTGTTTGGAACCTCAGACGGTTGATTCATAGCTTTTTATATTGCTATGTTTGGATTCTCAGTGGGTGAGAGCAGCCGTGGGCCATGAGAAGCCCCTTTAAACATCAGTAGTTGTGCGTGCTGCATATACATTTGCACTCATAATCTGTGTTGAGATGTTATGCATTAGAGTATTATGTATGAGTAGTATGTGATTATTGTTCACTAACTAGTCTAAGGGATTTGAAATCCATTAATTGCATTACAGTTACCTCTTCCAAAAATACTCTCTTACAAATTCTTACTAATACTAGTTTCAGTCATTGCCAGTGGACTGGTCCAGTGTTGTAACAGAGGCTGTATCCCTTTACTTTAAAGCTGCAGTAAACAATGGCTCAAGTTGTAATGTGTAATGTGCAAGGAGTTGCGTGTAGCGGTGAACGAAGAGAAAATTGTTACCCAACACTGCCTCTATTCCCCTCAGCTCTGTCCAGCCTTTTAGCATCTTTAAATGCAAAAAATACAGTGTGTAGGTATGGAGACCATGGAGTTATTTGAAGGCACATTTGGGAGGTAACTGTAACTACTACTTCTTTTGAGAAATTAGTGAAGTAATGTAATGTAATCTGTCAAACAAATCTCATAGCACCCCCTCCTAGTGCTTATGCAGGTATTACACATTAGTTTGAAAGGGAATTGTCCTAGTGCTCTGGCCTGTAGCGACAGGATGGCCATGCTGTCTCCATCTCCCCATACACCAGTCATTAGCTTTAAAACCAACATCTGAACAACCTGAACTCCCTGTGTCTTCCATTAGTCCTCATCCCAGTAATGCCAGGTGCACCTCTGAAACACTGCCAGGGTGCAATTATTCCTGCATCCACTGCACCTGCTATGCTGCCTGAAATTAGCTCGGCACAGCATGGTGCTTGACATTTTCCTCCATCTAGCAAATATTCTGAGATTTCAAACAGTTTTGTGCAAAGGTGGGTGTCATCACACTTCGTTTTTAGCGTTTCCCATTTTTGGCTCAAGTTGTCCCAGTATGGAAGTTAGCAGATCACCGTGTGAGGGGTTGGGAATGCACACACCTGGGCGCCAAGTTGTCTCATCTAGTCACCTTAGTTTTTTCCTTGTCATGTGAAGGAGCTTTGACTGTTGATGCCCTGTGTTGATCCACTTTCCTATTGAATGCATTGTGTGTTGTGGTTGTTGTGGCATCCTGAACATCCCTTTACAGCAGCCTCAAAAGACCAGCGAGTTCTTTCATCCAAGAAAAACACAGAAACCCAGGCTGAATGCTGTCAATCCTTGTTGGATTTTTAGGTAGTTTTTGGTTTGAGTTGTTAACACTGAAAACCCATTGATGGCCCATCGGGGGGCTTTCTGAGTGTAATGCAGAATGAGGCATGCTGAGACAGTTTAAATGAAAGAAATTCTAGTATTTGCCCATGCAAAAAGCAAAAAGAAGCAGAGAATTGAAGGTTTTGACTAGAAGAAATAAAAGACCACTGCTTCAACATTATTCAAAGTACGCTGTAAGCTGTGAGTCTCATGCAGGATTGGGCTACAGCTCAGGCTTTAAAACGAACGAGATGCCATTTCAGGTAGCAATGAAAGGGAAATGATAATCTATGTGATGAAGGAGGTGCTTTTGGAACCTTTTGGCACAGAGAACGGCCAGAGTATAGACGGATGAACGGCTGCCACTGGTGCAGTGATCACCATTGCGCCTGGTTTTGTGTATTGTCAGGGGTGAGAAATGCATACAACAAGCCTGTGGGAATCCTAAGAAGGGCTAAGAAGTGACGTGTCAACATTTCTGGATGGAAAGTGCTTGGAGCTAAGTCAAAAGTCAGGATGTCCTGATATTTTACTCAGTTTAGATTCATTATGTTTTTGCTGGAGTTTTTTAATATTGAGTATCTGCCAAGCAAATTCAATCAAATATTTGATTTTGTTTATTTTATATGGAGAGAATTCTGTTCCTTTTCAATCAAATAGAATAGATTTGAAACCAAAAAAGAGATTTGAGAGCAAAAAAGAGTAAGTGGCAATCAAAAAAATTTTTTTGAGATCGAAACAGAACAAGTCGCAATTGAAAAAAAAATATGAGAGAACATATTTCTTCAACTTCAATCAAAACTAATGTTTGTAAGTAAAAACATGCGACCATTTTGCGTCCTCTTTGCTTGCAAATTCAAAAGTTTTGCTTGCAAATTCAACTGCACTTGATGGGTGGGGCCTACGCTGGTGGACGAGAGAAGAGTTTCTATTGGTTGGTTTGACTGGCTACGTCTTCCGCATTACACCCACTTCTCCCTGTGCTGTGCTGCTTGGAGGTAGCCTGTTGCTCTTGAAACGTTTCCCAGAAGTAATGAATTGCGCTATATATCGTTGGCTACAGCCTGCCATACATTCACAACAACAACAACAACAACACAAGTAATGAATTATAATGCCCTGCTGCTGTTAGCACACTGATTAGCAGCAACATGGTTGTCTCTGCTAGTCACGGCCTGAGCAGAGTAGCCTAATGTGTGAGTGAATTACAAGGAGGCGTATTCAACGTAGGGCTGTGATTGAAACATTTAGTGCAGCATGGTACTCGCAGTGCCAAAACGTCACGGTTCCTACACAACAGTACTACCGTGGATTACTAAACTACCGCTGAACGCGGTGCCAGTTTCCACTGTGTAGCGGGCTGCCGCCACTCCTCCCGGCTCCCGTTCTCTACAGCTGTTCTAATGTCAACAAACACTCGTGGCGAATAATTTAACAAATTCACGCACATATTTCTAACCAGCCAGCATTACTGGTCTATACAGGAGCAGCTGCGTCAGACGGTCCGACTTAAATGCCACCGAATGATGCTTCTGACCTCAGAGATGTACAATGTGTAGGTTTCTAGAAGAGAAACGCAAATTTCAGCACCACTGATCTGTATAATCAGACCAAAAGACATGTCCTGTGATTTTAATTATTCGCCACGTGTGTTTGTTGACATTAGAACAGCTGTAGCGAGAACGGGAGCCGGGAGGAGTAGCGGCAGCCCGCTACACAGTGGAAACTGGCACCGCGTTCAGCGGTAGTTTAGTAATCCACAGTAGTACTGTTGTGTAGGAACCGTGACGTTTTGGCACTGCGAGTACCATGCTGCACTAAATGTTTCAATCACAGCCCTACGTTGAATACGCCTCCTTGTAATTCACTCACACATTAGGCTACTCTGCTCAGGCCGTGACTAGCAGAGACAACCATGTTGCTGTTAATCAGTGTGCTTGCAGCAGCAGGGCATTATAATTCATTACTTGTGTTGTTGTTGTTGTGAATGTACGGCAGGCTGTAGCCAACGATATATAGCACAATTCATTACTTCTGGGAAACGTTTCAAGAGCAACAGGCTACCTCCAAGCAGCACAGCACAGGGAGAAGTGGGTGTAATGCGGAAGACGTAGCCAGTCAAACCAACCAATAGAAACTCTTCTCTCGTCCACCAGCGTAGGCCCCACCCATCAAGTGCAGTTGAATTTGCAAGCAAAACTTTTGAATTTGCAAGCAAAGAGGACGCAAAATGGTCGCATGTTTTTACTTAGAAACATTAGTTTTGATTGAAGTTGAAGAAATATGTTCTCTCATATTTTTTTTCAATTGCAACTTGTTCTGTTTCGATCTCAAAAAAATTTTTTTTTGATTGCCACTTACTCTTTTTTGCTCTCAAATCTCTTTTTCGGTTTCAAATCTATTCTATTTGATTGAATAATAAAGGAACAAAATATCTCCATAATTTTATCCTTCATATTACAGCTGCATAGCATACTGAGGCCATCGTAGCATTTTATTAAAATACAGAAAACTACTATAAAGAGATACAAAATGACAACAAAGAGGCACTAAATAACTGTAAGCTACACAAAACAACAACAGAGAGATGCAAAACAAGTGAGTCCTATATTGGAGGGTGGCTATTACATGTCCATGCCCAGGGGCCCATTGCCTTATACACGTGGATCTGGATGTGCCTGAAGCAGGTCTTAAAAGATCTTGGATGCATTATCTAATCAGCTTGTTTTCATAGGCTCAAGTGGAGAAACAGAGGGAGAGAAAGCTACTTGAGGCTCTGATGCTAAATCCTCTCTACCACTGACTGTGATCTCCAGTGACATGAAGCTTTCAAAGGTAACAATACCAGTGCGGGAGAGATGCATCGAGATGATGGAGATGGGGTTTTAAGTGAAGGCGAGGAAGCAGAGAGATGTGTGGGAAAAGTGAAAATAGAAGAGGTGAATTGAGTGCCAGTAGGTGTCCTCATTCAACAGTGAGTGAGATTGAGCCTGCAGCAGCCATTACGGGAACAGATCAGTGTTACAACACCCTGGAGCCTTAAATCCTAATCTTCTACCAAACCCTTTCACTATTCAAGGTGCAGTTAGAGTGATATCTGTATGGTTTACACATACATTACACCAGCTCTAATTTGACAGATATAATTGATTTACCTGATTACACGCAGTGTTATTTGTACTTCATAAATTATACTACTACACTGGTTGCTGCTGTTCAACTGAAATTTTATTGAATGTTTTTTTCTGCTATATAATGAAGACCAGTCTTTTGTAAAAAATAAATAAATAAAGAAAAATCAGTTCCCAAAATGGATACATTACATGTTATATATTTTGGTTTCATGATTGTGCCCCCTATTCTTGCATGTTCTTATCAGAGCACCCATTGTTTCTGTCTATTGTATAGAAAGAGAAATTATTTGCATGGATATTAGTTGCAACAATATGTTTAAATAATATAAGAGTATTGGTACAACTTGTGCAGTCTCACATTAGAAGAAGTGAAATCAGCAACAGCCAAATTCATAGCAAACATATCAAAAGTATGACCAGCTTATTTCTGCAGCTCCCTATTTTTGAACCAAGAACCCTTAAATAAAAGGGTATTAGGCTACTGCTGCCACAGAGGCAATAAACCAGGCACAGCCACCAACTCCATAGGTGCTGAGGGGCTTGCACTGCAACATTTTCACCCCACCCTGTATTACAAATAATGAAAATAAATATAAACGACATCAGATGATGTCATAGTTTGATATATGAAATCAGATGTCTGTCCTTCATGAATAAACCAACGCCTTACATAACCTTCCATATTTGTTTTAATAATCGGCATTCTGTTATGATGCAGCAGCTAATGAAAAAATGATGAGCTCTTTGGAGACATAATGTTCAATCTGTAATACATATAAATATCCAGTTTATTTTGTGTTTCTCTAAATGGAAACATATTGGTCCTATAATACTGGATAATTATGATGTGGACAATAAAGCCCTGAAATGAAGAATATAGAGACAAGACTGTCATTCTCTATGTATGGCAAATCACGCCTTAATGAGCCTTAATGAGGCATATTTTCACAGTGACATTTTTTTACCAATGCATTTAGCAAAGAAAGGCTTAATGTAAAAATAAATTTGGGGTAAAATAATAATAATAATAATAATAAAAAGTCCAGCTACCCTCCATTCTGTCCCTACAAAAAAATCATTAATAATTAACATAATTAATAATTGAAATACAGTCCCTAACTGACATCAATCTATATCCAACATCTCCCAAGTATCAGACTACCCGCCCTTCAGAAAAAGTAAAATAAATAAATACTTAACCCTCCCTCTTTTATCCCCCCATCCTCCTCTAAAAACTCCCCAGTCCCTAACTGACACACGTGTAGCCACAAGTGTATAATGTTACTGGGAGCCAGACATTCAATTCAATTCAATTCAATTTTATTTGTATAGCACCAACTCATAACAGAAGTTTTCTCAGGACACTTTTCAAATAGAACAGGTCTAGACCGAACTCTTTAAAACATTATTTACAGAGACCCAACAGTACCACCATGAGCAAGCACTTGGTGACGGCGGCAAGGAAAAACTACAACGATGGGGGACAATGAGCAGTGACAATAGTAATAATAGTAACTGTAGTAATAATAATGGGAATAATAATACTAACAATAATATCAGTGATATTAGCAATGACAGTCAAGCAGGACCATGGCAGGAGGCTCCACCAGGATCCATGAGAACCTGCGAGACGAGAAAGCACAAGAACTCCGGGGAAGAAGTGGAGTTAGTAACATGCATTAATGGGACATGAATGAGTGCAGAGAGTGAGAGAGAGGAAGAGAGGAGCTCAGTGCACCATGGCAAATCCCCCGATAGTCTAGGCCTATAGCAGCATAACTAAGGGATGGTTCAGGACTCACCTGATCCAGCCCTAACTATAAGCTTTATCAAAGAGGAATGTCTTAAGCCTACTCTTGAATGTGGTGAGGGTGTCTGCCTCCCGAACCACAACTGGAAGCTGGTTCCACAGGAGAGGAGCTTGGTAACTGAAGGCTCTGGCTCCTGTTCTACTTTTAGAGACTATAGGAACCACAAGTAGCCCAGCATTCAGAGAACGTAGTGTTCTAGAGGGGTAATAGGGTACTATGAGCTAGTGAGGAGGAGGATTTTAAATTCTATTCTAAATTTTACAGGGAGCCAGTCAGTGGCGGTTCTATTTTGAATGACACCCTGGGCGAGACCCCCTTCAAGCAACATAATCGGTTTGTATTATCTGTTTTTGTTGGCCATTTCACACAATTCAGAAAAACAAAAATGTGCATGAACTATAGGCCTGTATTTATTATATTATGAATGAAATGCGCGTTATTTGGAAGAAAGTCGAGGTGTGACTGACTTACAGTGGATCCCCCGTTCCCCCCCATGTCCGTTCCATTAGGGAGAACCTGAGGTGAACTGTCCCCCGTCCCCCTTCCCCACCTCACACAGCTTCTGTGCACGGCACCTTTTCAGCAAGCAGTGGCGCTTGCAGCTGTAGGGGGCGCCAATTTGCCAATTCCCCACACAGTGATATGATAGAACAGATAGATAATAGAAAACCGCTTCGTGGCGCAGAGGATTTTTTGCTCGGGCCACCCCCCATGTGTCATGAAAAAATGCTTTGCCCATGCCCAAAACCGCTACTGGAGCCAGTGCAGAGAAGCTAGTACAGGAGAGATATGATCTCTTTTCCTAGTTCCTGTCAGTACTCGTGCTGCAGCGTTCTGAATTAATTGGAGCGTCTTAATAGACTTATTGGGGCAGCCTGATAATAAAAAATTGCAGTAATCCAGCCTAGACATCATCAAACTAGTGAGATCAACTTAGATTCTGAAAAAGAAAAATGTGACAAATTACCCTTTACCCTGTCTAGTGCATCTAATATATAACATATAGTATATAG
The DNA here is from genome assembly GCF_905237075.1 of Dicentrarchus labrax. NCBI lineage: Eukaryota > Metazoa > Chordata > Actinopteri > Moronidae > Dicentrarchus > Dicentrarchus labrax. The sequence goes on from NW_026136712.1 coordinate 2,923,055, forward strand.
TGGGTCCATAAAGACACGCTTAAAATGATCATTTGAGCAGGCATGATTCAGTGCAGCTGTCACGAGGTACATTACAGAAAATAGAAGCTACACATATTGTATAGTCATTTCTGCTTCACCTTGTGAGCCTGGTGTCAGGGCTGCTGCTGTGGAAGGTCCTGGCCACAGAGAGCGAGAGAGAGGTTAATGGTGCTCCTGGGAGACGACATAAGAGTAGTAGTTGCACATGTAAACAAATCACATATATAAAGTCCATAGCTACTGCACACAAATAAGTATATCCTATAGGCTATGCCATGTATACACACATATATAGATACAGTCCATATGCAGAGAGAAGGGGACAGACAGAGCTGCTAATTAAATTCTGACACCACACAGTGATGTGGGAGAGCAGCAGCAGGCAGATCGATACCAACAGTGGGTAATGACTCCTGTGATCCTGCTGGACCTTTGGGGGCTGCCCCGGCGCCTCCTCTCAAACCCACTGTGGCCTTCGCAGCTCTTCCATTCATTACCCCTGCGAGAAATGGAGTGTGATGTAAGGGAGGAGGAAGGGGGAGAAACCAAAGTGGGTGGTGGTTAAGAGCGGAAGTGTGGAGGCAGTGAAGAAAGGTTTAGGAATCACTGCTTAACACATCCATACATAAATAGGGCCATTCCTGTGAAGGTGCATGATGCCTGGTGAAGGTTTTACATCATCAAAGTGATATTGTCATTGGTTTCACAGGTTTGTCCTCACTATTTTGGTTGAGCATTTTTTCTTTTTTTAAGTTTCTTAAACTCAGTACCTCAATATAAAGCAGATTGAGACACATATTCATCAGGTCTGCCTGCTAAATAAAAAATGATTTGCTATATTTACCATAAACTATTGGCTTTAAGTAATATCTGCAGTTATGGGAACAGGACCTTCAAACTGAAATCCATGATCACCAGTGGAAAATAAATGTGAAAAAAAATATAAAAATATAAAATATATAATAAATATAAAAAAAATATATAGCAATTACAAATCACAGGAAACTCAGTTTAAGATTATACATAAATTACAAACTACCCCATATTGTAGCAGTGAATATGACAGTGACTGTTCTGCTGAGTGTGTGAGTGTGTGTGTAAGGTGTTAGCAGCATGTAAGCACCTGGGTGCATTTAATGTGGCTCTGTCCGGAAATTCATAAATTCTGGGCTGAGGTTGGTGAGTGTCATCTATAATACGCTGTCCTATTGAGCTTTATCCTCTACAATGCATTTTAGGCCTACAAGCTGCCTAACCTGAATCAAACAGACATGAGAGAATGCTAAGCCTTCTGTGGTAGTGTGCAAGGTTATCAATCCTGAAGTGCTGGTTAGACAATAACACACCATCAGTTTCAAAATGGTTTCATAATGTTCTATAACCTCTCCCACTGGAAAGACTCACACAATGTTGTCCAAGGATGCATGTTATAGACTATTGGAGAAGACTATGCTGAAATCATATCAAAAGATTTTGCAACTTTGGTATCTAAATGATCTCTGTACATTGTGAACATCTCATTGTTATAGTAGCTTTTGTATGGAGGATTTCTGTTTATTTTGTTCTTTGTTGTTTCAGGGATTATATTCTTGGTTGTTGTTGTTGCTGTTTTCTAGGAGACAAAGATACGCTTTATCAATCCCCTATTGGAGAAATTCTTTCTATTGGTCTAGTCTGTGTTTATTTTATGTTTTTATTTTTTTGTGTTTTAGAGTAATTGTTTGTATGGTTTACTGTTGTCTGCGTCTAGCATTTGTTATGTACCTTTCTTGTTGCCTCCAGATCACTGACTGAATGCTTACTGGCATTTCTTTCATATGAATGTGTTGTACTGTTATTTCTGGGGATCAGTTTTCTGTTTGTAGAGCTCATTTCTAAACTAGATAAAAGATTTGTTACAAACAGGTACAACTAAAACTCACTGGTACAAGAGGCACAGCACAACTACTGCTAGCCAATCAATGAATAACAGTTTTTCACAGTGTTGTTATTTAGGAATTAAGTCATAGAGATTATCAACAGCGTAGCCAGATTAGTTAGAATGACATATTACTGCAGTGGATGCTTTTACTTTTTAGATGTTGAAATGTGGTGTGACTATGGACATATAAAAGATGCGACTTGACTTCCTCCCACTGTACAAAGATAACGTCTAGGTATCCCGGATATGGCCACTGCCATCTTTTGCCAGAGTCTGTGCAGCAGCTTGGAGAGCTGTCATGTCATCCATCTTTATGTAAGCCAAAACTGCAGCTCCTCCAATGGCCACTTGAGGCTGGCTACAGCAGTTAGTCAATCTCCATAACAGAAATGTTATGTCTATATAGCTAATATCTTCATTTCTTACAGCTGTACGGTGGGTTGATTTTACATAACTAACCTGTTTAAATTATACCAATTAAGGGCATGGCCGCTTTGAGTTACACGTGTATAATGTATAACGTTTCTGTTTTTAGGAACCTCTTCTTTGTAGAACTATTTCTAGAAGCTATTAATATGTTTATAATCAGTTATTAATTAAATTACTAATACAAGTGCTGAATTAACAGTTTAGTGTGTTTTGTGCGACTGAATCAAGCAATTATTGGCTGTTGTTTTCCCTTCTCTAAGGGTTTTGCCCCCAGGAACTTGGATATTAAGTTGATATTTATTATCTTTGATAATTGATCATTTTGACAGCCAAAATTAGTGGATTGCACCCACACAAATGGTGGTAACCATTATCCCCAACAAACAGTGCCGCCATGTGAGGCACAGTACCAATAGTTTTGTCTTGTCTGAAATACATCAGAATGCAACAACCCTCCATTAAAGGCAGAGGAAAGAAGAATACAGAGGTGTGGTAAAAAGGCTCCCTGCTGTGGTGATAAAATCCCCCAACAGAGTTCATACGCCTTGTCACTCTCTGTACGGAAAACAATGGTGGCCTCTGAGCCCACTGAAGCATGTTCGTCCTCTGACAGGATGTGAGTTTGCTGAGTGAAGATGTGATGTGAGATTTACCCCAGCTGTAGCCCCGGGAGACAAGGTCTTCGCAACGATGATCCCAATCATCCCAAGGTCAGGGCGCTTTTTCACATCATTATCACTTCTCTGTCATCCCTCTCTCTCTCCGTCTCCCAGAGGAAGTCCCGGCTGCTGCCAGTAGGTGATGGAGGAGGAGGAGGGCTCGTGTCATTATGCCGCCACAGTAAACTTTAGTGACGGTCTGGCAGGCTCAAACACACAGAGGTTACCTCAGTGATCTGTCATGTCCGAGTCGAGAAAAACTGTGACCTCCTCAGGGAGAGAGGGGGCAGCTGAAAGTGAAGGTTCTCCAGTTTGTCTGCAGCAAAAACAGTCAAAATGTACAGGGACTGCAAAGTTATAGTTTTATATGAGGGGAAGTGACAGTGAAAGTCATAGCAACCTGATGAAGCCAGAAAGACACATTTGTATTTAATAACCATGAGAAATGTTTATATGACCCTCCTGGTGTGCAGTGATTCACTTTTGGGAAGTACTAGCACATTAGATTTCTGTCAACCTATTACTGATTACTCTGCACCACAGCTTTCTACTGAATCTTGGTGCACATAGTGTAGTTATTGTTTACCAAAACAGGCTTGTAGTAGGAATATAGTATTTCTTCGGGATAGGGCAAAAACTGTAAATATCTGTACATGTATTAACTGTGAGCTGGCTGGTGAGACAACATGCACCACTGACCATCAGACAGACAGCCAATGCTATGTAATGTATAGTATATAGTACCGTATAGAGCCATGCTCCTAGCTAGCTAGTATACTGGTCACACCACATTTTAACATCACTGCATTTCCCACTATATAGGCATTAAGTGCAATTTCCCCTTTTACATTAGTTTGACACTATTATGAATTTCTATCATACATATTTATGTTGATTAAAAATAGAAGACTCAATAATGAAAGGGCAGGGAGAGTGAGTTTAGATGGGTCTACCCGTTCCACCACATCCCTGACTGTCAACACTGTCTGAGTCCAGGACCAAATTACAAAGTCAAAATATTTCTGCCTACAATTATAGATGTATGGATGTTGTTTTCTACTGTCTCTGCAAGTTGTCCTCTCTCAGAAACAATGTGCAGTGGCATGCATTGTAGCTTCACAGCTCCTTTTAAAATATTAATGAGAATGTCCACTGGCCATATTCACATTTCACAGTGAAGGCGTAGACAGCCTTCATTAGAGCGTGTATCAGACAGGTTTTCTTGTGTCTCCATCAGTCACTGGGGAGCCGGCAGTAGGACGTTCTGTGCCGGGCCACTTAATAACCCCTACAGGGATGCTAAGCCTGCCCATTTCTCACCCTGACACCTTAACAGCAGCCTAAATTGGGACTGCATGATGTGTTAACTGATAATACTTTGTCCAAGGCTGGCGCTGCTCCTCCACCTTCATCTCATGAATTATATTATGATCAGGATGTAGGGCAGTGCAGCAGAAACACAGTGTCAAAACACATTGTTGTTACAGTGACTACACGTCATGGTGTGGCTCATGTTTGCTACTTATAAGCTCTGTAGGTGTTGTGTTTGTTGGTCTAGATCAGAGGTCTAAAAGTCTGGGCCTCCCCACAGACAAAGCAAAGACAGCCCCCCCCCGACATCTGGATCTTAGTGATGTATTGATAGTGCCACATGAAAATAGTTCATGTTAATGCATTGTGTAACTACCATTCTTTGTATAAAAAAAAACTTTGATTTGTAGTAGTGTAGCCCTGGCTAAAATACTTTTAGACTTCAAGATGAAGATAATTCATGTAGTCATCAGAAAGTGAATAGTTTAAGAAAGAGAGGTCTAACATGTATAAATATGGTTAAAAACATGGATGTAAATATTGTTTAAAATGTAACTGGAAGGTTAAAATGTGTTTAAATATAAGATGTATAATCTCTACAGTTCAGAGGTCAAAGGATGAAGTTCATTTTAATTAGCATAGTTTGTTTTATATGTATTACGCACGTGTATTCAGCATAGACATATAAATGTATACGTCTATGGTATTCAGCCTTACAGCCTAACTTGGTTCATGCCTGATATGCCAATCTTTGTGTTCTTTATGGTAATTGGGCTGTTCTGGATTAAACAGCCAACCAAATTATATTCTCAGGTAGAGGGGTGGGGCTTAGTCGTACCCTGCTAGCTCTGGTGTTTGCTGTGTTGCCAACTTGGCGACTTTCTCGCTAAATCTGGCGACTTTCCAAATCCGCATGGCGACTTTTTTTTGTCAAAAGCAACTAGGGACAAATCTAGCGACTTCTTCTGCTGTTATTGGAGACTATTGTGGTGTTTGGAGACTCTGACGTGAAAGCACGTATCACTCTACAGTTACTGTGCTCAACAAAAAGCGGGTGCTGCTGTGAGCCCCTCTCCCGTCCAAAATCACTCACAGGTGGTCAGCCTCAGTATCCTCGCGCAGCAGTCCCAGCCTGCAGTCAGAGAGGAGACACACTCCACTCCGCGTCCAGGTTGCAAATGAATCGCGCATGCGCAGGGCCGCCGCTGTTCCCGCTCTGTAGCCGGCTGTAAATGTAAATGTTTCTTCACTCACTCTCACCAAAAATACATTAAAAAATTTAAATGTATTAAATTTAGGGTTTTTTTACTCACTTTTTGTCTCTCCCGTGACGTTATTCCTCTCTCCTTCAGCATCAATTAAATGCGGTTACATCAGGCAAATTGCAAATCAGGCGATGATGTCATTCAGCGACTTCTAGCGACTTTTTGGACAGCCAATAGCTACTTTCCTTACTGAGGAGTTGGCAACACTGGTTTTGTGAGTACTGATACACTTGCATGTGCCTTTTATTTTGATTGCTTGTTTGAACAAGTGAAGCTGCCATTACAGTTTTTAGGCCTCCACGCTCCCAAGCCACGACTCAGGCCTGCAACTGTTTGGTTTATGTTGCAACATGAGTGTGTGTGTGTGTGTGTGTGTGTGTGTGTGTGTGTGTGTGTGTGTGTGTGTGTGAGACAGAGAGAGAGAGAGAGCGTGGGCCCACAATATAAAGTTAATGTTCACATGTTTAAGATGCTATGCACTGAAGATATTAGAGCCTAATTGAAGATAAAAAGGTTTAAAAGAAAAGAGTCTTTAAGGTATGAGAATAATACTATTTTGTGTTTATTAATATTGGGTATTATTTGTGGTGACATATTTTCATGATTTACCAAGTATTATTATTTTGTTTAATAATAAATGACTAAATGTTGTCATATTGCATCTAAAGCAAATGTGTTGTGTTGTATAATATCTTAAATAATACATATTTTGGGTGAATGCTTTTTGAGTGAATACAGGTTATTTAGTATTTTAGTTGAAGAGTAAAAAGGGAAATAAGTTCATAAGAGTTATATTATTTTCTAGGTACAGGTAATAGATTACTTAAACTTAAACTTAAACTGTACCCAGGACCCTGCCCAGAGTACTATTACATGCAGCAGATAAATATAATCTACATACCTACATGGGACGGGTGTTACACTAGGAATGAGTGAGTACGCCATTATCTCTATCTGTTCAACCAACAAAATGATGTATTAGTATCGCTGTTGTATCAGTACTCTAAATGGGCAGGGCTTAAACTACACACGTGTGGGACTCACTGGAAGCCTGAAATTGATATGGGTTGATCAGAAGTTGCTATTTAAAAAAAAAAAGTTGCTATATTTACAAGCACCGATATTGACACATGATACTCGTAATAAGTACATTATCTGTACCGGGTACTGTACTCAGGTCAGCAAATCACTGCCTCAGAGCTTGAAGGCCCTGGGTTATACAAGTTACATATACATATGGGACACTAGATGTCAAGCTAGAGCGCCAGCATCTCTGAGCAAAACAATGGGCGCTACAGCCCACCAGACTCCACTGACAAAACCAGTAATTTTATGTAGCAGACATCGTAAAACACACTTCAAACTGGACTGAAACAAAATAAGACTCACTAAAATCATCTGTGTGTGATCAAAATATACCCTTGATTCAAAACATTAGCTAATCCTTGGGGAAAATATGCCCGTCTGAAAGTGGAGAGGATCCTGATAGAACCAAAATATCAGAATCCTCTATAGGTCATTTTATATCCAGATAACAATATATCACAATATAGCACTTTTTCTGTTCATATAAAATCACTACCTGAAAATAATTTTTCAATTATATACTTAGAAATAAAAGGTACTTACTCATATTTGATTATTTTCCTCATTTTATTTAGAAACTTTGTGCAAATTTTCAACTAAGCATTCAACAAAATATAAAGTATTGTCTCAGTGGATATTTACAAGCACTGATCAGGTAAAGCATTCTGTACCATGTTGTTTTCACATTTGATTGCTTCCACAGTCTCACTTATAACAAGCCTCCTCCACAAGAGGCTCACCTGCTTTTGTGAAAATGGATTAGCAGCAACTTTATGAAACAAACTGCGGGAGGGACACAGAGAGAGACAGAAAGAGGCAGGGCAAGCCAGTGCAGAGTGGGGCAGAGTTGCTGGTGTGAGTGTGTTGGTATGGGGGAGAGAAGTTTATATGTAACTAAACTAGGGGGACTGAATTAGGGTTTCTATCAATATAATAAGGAAATTAATTAATTAATAAACATACCTGGGAAGTCTTCCACAGTCCAAAGACATGCAGACGACATGATGCTGGGCCTGTCTACAATGAATGTTCGTGGCTTTATGCTGTAGTTGTCAGGTTTCGTCGCGTTCAGATGGACTACATGGCAAGAGCTAGGACTACAGGCCCATATCGCCTTTAAACAATGTGGTGTAACCCTGTGTGTACATTCATCATCATCATGTCATCACATTGCCTTAGATTTCACTGTCCACAACCTGAAGATACTTGATCCTCAATGCACTCGCTGCAATTTTCCACCCACAGTCCTCCACAGCCTTCATGAGATTCTGTGACAGCACACTCTTAAACCCGTATCACTCACCCCAGCTGCACCCACTTAAAAGCCCTTTCTCACTTCCATGTATATGATCTTCAGAGAGCTGCATGTATTGCGTTGCCCGCTGTGTCATGTAATCCTCTCGTCCTCTCTTAACCAAGACTGATCAGCAGCTCTGAGTTGTGGTCTGTGTCACTGTTGCATCAGATTTGGCTGCATTAAACCACTCTCTGGCTGTGTCTTATTACTGATTCAGAAGAGAAGGTTAGAGGGCGTCTGCTGGCTGAATGGAGATATCACACTCTGTCAGAGTTAAAACAGAATATCATACCACTGCTTCAGCCCCAACTCTGTTTATCTGCCTCTTTCTTTTTTTAATGTGAGAAGTTTTTTAAATATATTGATGGACTCTCTCATGTTTACTTGTTAAACACTTTGTAAACTCTAAGTTTATTAAGTTTTAATAAGCACATTGCAAGGATTGATGCATAAATGAGATAAAGAACCTTTGAAGTTTTGAAGTGATGAATCAGTTTTGACTGCTGTTGGCAAGATACACTATACCCAGTCTGTTTACATGGATTCAATCAGATAACACAGTTACAAGCCCTGTAGTAACCTGGTTAGTGTATATATCATACTGCGAAATTTTGTTTTGTGTTAGTGTATCTATTCAGTGTTTAAACCCCTAATCGCTACATCAGAATCAGGTTTATTGCCAAGTAAGTTTTCACATACAAGGAATTTGCCATGGTGCATTGGTACAAAACAATAGTACAAGAAACATATGAATAAATGACATATACGATACGTATCATGATACGGGGTTACGATTCAATATATTGCTATGCACTGTTACTGCAACCACAACAATGGGCTCTGCATTTCTGTTTATCACTATCTAGTGGTTGGGAGTTTGAACACAAAAATCTAATCTTCTGTTTCTTTCCCCTTACCTCTGTGTATTATAAAACATGTCTTAGAAGATCATCCATGTTTAGATTTCTTCTGAAGCAAGCTGTAAATTGAACATTATGTTTAAAATTAAAGGTTTATAAAAGTTTTATAACTAGGTTCAGGAACAAAGACCACACCTCACACTTACCTCATTTCGGCTCAAAATGTACGTTAGCACAACTTATCCGTTCACTCCCTCTTTGACTCCCCCTCAAAGCCTTTCTTTTTCTCCCCTCCTTATTCAAATACAGGAACCACTGGGGCTCTAAAGAAGAGATCAGAAGAGACGGACGGCTCCCCCACACGAGTTTCATCACCCACTTGGTTCTCTCCCACCATTTTGCCAGACTCCTCCGTCCATCCATTCATCCATCCATTCACAAACCTGATTTCTCCCCAATCCCTCCACCCCTCACTCTTCCTTTCCATACCCTTTCATCCCCTTCATCATATTGGTTCACATTTATGCATTATGTGCAATAAACCATTCTAATTCCATACATTCGTTAGTGTGGTCTTTGTTAGTGAAATATCACTGTGGGCTGAAAACTTATAGTGCAGTTTAAATGGCAGATGGCAATCAACTGAAAACCCCTCGGCTCAACTAAGCGTGTAGGAGAAACTACAGTGGCTGCGAAGCAATCTAGAGGCAGTGTTTGGTCTGTCCATTCCGGGCTACTGTAGAAACATGTCAACATGGCAGAGTCCGTAGAAGAGGATCACTCATTCTAAGGTAACGAAAATATTATTCCTAAATTCATATGAAAATATACCTGAATGAATATTATATTCAATTTATGCCAATAGATCATAAATCATAAATCATAAATGTTACACACTGGACCTTTAAAATCATGTCAGACACATGTTTTCATGTTAAATATAAGGGTATATATTACACATACATATATACAGTACATCCCATCATTTAGCATTTATGTTCTTATGTGGTCATTTATCAGATTTTATTATTGAGGGAAATCCTTTCCTGCTTTAATATTACTAAAACCAGAGGAGTGGAGGCTGTCAGAGCAGCAAATTCATACCCATGGTTTAAAATCAAGTGTTCAATTGTCACTCATGGGTGTAATGCTTAGGTGGTCATATACTTTTGGCCATGCAGTGTATTAAGAAGCCAATAAGAAAAAGTAGCAAAACCTCAACAGCCTTTTCGTAAGTTAAACAAATATATAATAATGTGTCCATATAACAATGAAAATGTGATTCATAGCCGTGTTTAGTCAGTTCAATCCCTGGCTGCAACTCCATCAGCCAGTCCTTTAATTATATCAAGCATTTATACTATATATAAGTACTACCGTTGATAGCTTACACATACCATTACTGTGCTCAAGCAATCTCGTGCACTTTAAGTACACTAGAGCAATATAACTGACGCAGTCTTTGGAGGGGAGATATTTTATTTTATTTCATTTTCTGTGCTGAGTGTCATCATCCCTGGAGCAGGGTGTCATCTCCGGCTGTGAGAGCAGCGACTTCTTTGCTGAATCGGCTCCTGTTTTGATTAACATGCTAATGCTGGGAGTCAAATTTCCACCACGGAGAATAGAGGGATCTCCCAGGATTCACCCAGAGTGTGTGAGCCTCTGGCGGGCATGTTGGGTGGTGTCACTACTGATTGGAGGAAAAGCTCTTCCTCTGTGAATGTCTATACATATACAGTGCATACGCTTTACACATCCATACATGCACTCACATGTACCAATATGCATGTTTATCAAGATCTAACATCTAACATTGCAATCGTCTGCTTGGTTTGACTGACCAACATCTGAATTCTAGCTTTTACCAAACTAAGACTTGCTTAAATGCCTGGTTAGCTCACCATAAAATCTACGTCAAACTGGACAGAAACAAAATAAAACTCAACCAAACTCTCTTGGTTGGTCTTGCCACTGTTCCAACAATCACAGACTGGTGATTGGTTGGGTATTGTGGGTTTTTTTCCCCGATACCCATGCTAAAACGATACTGAACCTATACTTTTTTTTAAAAAGGAGCACAAAATGAGAGTGGAATTCATTAAAGAACAGCTTTTTTAAAAAAGTATACTTAAATATATTAATATAAATAAATACAAAACACTTTTTTACAAATCAAATCCACATAAAATCGGGACTAGATCCGAACAATCTTCTGTCGCTGAAAAATAAAAAACAAACGTCGATAGGCTCATCACAATCGCCAATAGCGGATATATTTGTCCAATCACTCAACCCCACTGAATACTTGGACACCTAAACTTTGGTGTACCAATGTACAGTATTTTTATTATCCCTAATGTAAAATAACTGGACCAAAAAAAAAAAAAAAAGAACTCCTGGATATACTGCTGACCTGCACAAACCATGCATTCACTACATCACCCATTCACCCTCAACAGGTATTTTCTCCAGCAGACTTATTGACACTCGTCCTCCCTGCTATTTTCCTCAAGTGCTCACATTAAGCTTAACAACCATGATAGGTAAATGGGAGAAGGAACAGAGACAGACTTTGTGGTGTGCTTTGGGGGGGGCGTTTAAAGGGATTATCTGAACAGACATTTACAAACTGGCTCCAAGGTGCTCTGTGTCATTTTGTCATTCTCACAAAACTGTCAGCTCTTACGGTGCCAAGCTATTTAGGAGTTATCATGCTAGAGGACTGATCTGAGCCACCTTTAATGGAAGAAGAGAGGAAAAAGGCTCTGAGAGACTGGAAAGGCTTTAAGGTCAGAGTTTGAATTCTGACACTGAGGGAATATTGATGTAAATGAAGTGCCTTCTTTTCTTTCTAGTAAATTTGTCTGAAGAAAGCACAAAGACAAAGATTCTAAGTTTATATTGGGATGATTTATTTGTGTATATTCATATCAATTTGTACATGTATGTGATAAATTTAAACCAAAAGCATCTTTCTATCTTTCTCAGCCCCTGATTGGTTGTTTTTGTTCAGGCCTGGTGGATTCTTCCATATGCCAGAGGAGCACTAGGAGCTCCTCTGGCAGAGGAACCTGATTGTTTTACAGATTATCTGTGTCATGTACTACTGTAGTGTACATGTAGACATGTAGTCTGGAAAAATTACATATATCCAAAAGGCATAGGCATATTATATCTACTAAAAAAAGTGCAGGGTTGTTTGGTTCAACTCTTGGTGCAAAACAATATATCGTAAATGTGCACATTCCTGGCAGATGGTAACATTAATGACATATAACTACTGTTTTTGTTTTGTTTGTTTTTTTGTAAGTGGCAGTCATGTGGAAGTGGTTGGGGAGGATGATGAGTGCAGGACTTTGATGCTGGATACTGTTTTTTTTTTTAAATAGATACAGATAAGGGTGTACACGCTTATCCCTACTACCTATGCATCCTATATTCTGCACTGAAAAAAATATTTTTTGGCCCTGTAATTATTATTTAAATTATCTATATAAAGTCTACAAAGAAATACGAATTCAGTGCTTTTACTTTAAGATAGCAGTTTTTCATGTAGTGCATTACTTGGTGATTGTTTGTAATTATGTTTCCTCAGTTTTGTATGTTAATTGAATCCTTTGATCCAAGTAATATTCACTAAACCAGTTCATTGGCTTAATTAGTTGATCTTTTCAAGTAAAATGTAATTGAGTGACATCAGTGAATCTGGCAACCTTCTCTGCATTCGGAGCATGACGTCAAAGCCCCGCCCCACATTTGAGCGGTCTTTCGTCAGATACGTTACTATTACGTCCATGGTCAACATTTCAACCGGGTTGGCGGACTTTGTTGACTGAGACGGGGAAGAACGAGAATATGGAACCATGAAGGTAAGTTTTAAGCAAAACAAACTTTGTGTCAGTTTCTCTGCACTGAAAGCAGCGGCGGCTGCAGCGCTAGCAAATAGTGTATTTTCCTGCTGACTAGCTAGCTAACCAACGTAACTTTGTTGGCACGAGGTATGTCCTTTTCGTCTGGAAAGGCCCCAAAACATGAGGTCGTGGTTTTATCAAAACTGGATGTGGTAAAGATGCTGCTGGCTGGAACGAGTAAACTTCATTGTTATATGATACGCGTTTTACAGAAAAAAGGAAAAGTTGTGCTTCCGGCACTGTCGTCTCCTCTCCTCTTCTAGCTCCACGCCTCCCGTTACAAGTCACTGAAGTTGAAGTCCTTTGAAATTGTTGATACTGATACAATAGACTTGAGTTAATTTATGATTGTATATGTGTATTTGTGAACACAATAAAACGACTACGGTTTAGTTTGAAATAATTGCTGTCATAAAAGTTTTCGCACCGCTGCTTTTGAAAAAAAAAAAGTGCGTACTCGATGCGGACAACCGCGGTCTCCGTGTACACGCACTCGGTTTCACTCAAGTCTTCACATCGACCTGTTTTAATGCGATACCAAGCTGGCACGGTACGCTGGACTATGAAACCTCAAACGTCCGCGGACAGTGACAGTCAGCGTCGCTCACAGTATGGGTACAGTACGCCCGACTCTGGGAGCCATAACTGTGCTGGAGGAATGCATTGGTCTGTGCTTAGCCGACTGTGAGTCAGGTGTTCAGGGACCGTCTGCAAATTGCAACATTAAAGCAAAATCTAATTTATTCAAAAGGTACATTTTATGCATGTAGAGTCAGAAACATAATTTTGCATATCTATTGATTTCTGCTGTCTATACTATCAATTTGGAGAACTGTTTTTGGTTATTCTTGTTAAATTTATTATGAACTACTTTCAATAACTTTCCCTTTGTAAACTGTAGTGTTACAATAATGTCACGTCATGTACACCAGCAGTTACCCCGGTCTAACCAGCAGGTTATGTTATTAGTTACTTACTGTATAATACTGTACTTATTATATAGAAAGTATAACTTTCTGTTGTTTGATGAAATTGTCACCATAGCACTATGTAAAGTGAGTCACTGCTTCTTGTCATTATATTTCTGTTTTCCTTTTAGACTTGAACAGGAAGTCACAACAGTCTGTAGATTTTAAAAAATGAAATATCAATGTGCATCCTTGAGTTAGTAGAAATTAGGTGAAAAGCATATAGATAACCTTTTTTTTTTTTAACAGAACATAGGACCTTCTGACTGTTAATTTGGACTCCACGGCTGACACAAGGTAAGATCAAATTAGTAATGATTAGGTTTAACGTGTGTACTTGTTTGTTTAACTGTGTGGCAGTTTGGTTTAATTTTGAGATGTTTAATTTGTATGTTTCAGGTGCCACAACATGAGATGGATGTGTAAGATATGTAGCTTTGAGTCAGAGAAGAGGTTGGGATTGTTAAAACATTACAGACTAAAGCATGGAAATGGTGGTCGCAGCCAGTCAGTCCCTTGTCTTTACACTGATTGCCCTTGCTCTTTTAAAACATTTAATGCCCTTCAGACCCATTTGTCTCGACACCATGTGGAGATGGTCACCCAAAGTGGACCTCTTTCATTTACTTGTCTACTTTGCTGCTCTGGTTTTTTTGATTCAGAGAAGCAGTATTTTGAGCATCTAGGCAGCCACTTAAGGAAGTTTGAAGCAGTTGCATGTGTCTTCAAAAACTGCAACTTCAGTACAAATATTTATTCCACCTTTGCTACACATAGACACAGAAAACACCAGTCACACACCCTTGAGGATTTTAAAACGGAAGTATTAAAAAGCCAACCTTATGAACCCATGTTTGCTCAGGATGAGACCTGTGTGGAAGAGAGCTTAGAGCTTTGGGATGGGGAACCACAGGAGTTGTCTCAGGATATAAAGGAGAAATTTGGCCATCTCTTTTTAAAGTTGGAAAGCATGTTCAATGTCCCAAACAAATGCATTGATGAAATAGTAGATGAGCTTCAGTTTATATCCACCTCTGCATCTGGTCCACTTTTAAGAGATGTGGTGGTGTCCACCTTGAAAAGCCATAATTGTGATCTGGATCCAGCCATTATCTCAGATTTAGTGAAAAATATTTGTGAGACACACCCTATAAGTACTGCCTTGGGGACAGGTGGCCCTTTCACAACTTCATACAAGAGAAGAGAATTCATGAAGAAGCATTTTTCTGTTGTTGAACCAGAAGAACACATACTTGATAAAAAAGAGTGCAAAACCTTCCAGTATGTCCCAATATTGCCCTCCTTGGTGCAGGTCCTAAGTAAGTCTTTTCAAGAAAACACATTTGAAGGTGAAAACAAATCTGAAAATGACTTTAAGTACCAGACATTTCGTGATGGATCTCACTATCAAAAAAATGAGTTTTTCTCTGTAGAGGAGAACAGGGTGAGTCTCATCCTGTACATTGATGACTTTGAGGTATGTAATCCTCTTGGGACATCTCGAAAAAAGCACAAAGTCACAGCTGTCTATTGGGTGTTGGGAAACATTCCTGTGCAGTTACGTTCCACATTGACATCAATCTACCTTGCAATTCTGTGTAAGGCTGAAGACACCAAGCAGTTTGGATTCCAGCGAGTTTTAGAGCCACTGTTAACAGATATCCAAAGCTTGGAGAAAGATGGTCTTTTTGTTCCAGCGTTAGGGAAAGCCATTAAAGGGACTGTGGTCAGTGTGGTGGCAGATAATTTGGGGGCGCACTCTGTGGCAGGATTTGTTGAAAGCTTTGCAGGGTCATACGTCTGCCGGTTTTGTGTTGGGGAGCGATCCAAGTTTCAGTCCGATGAAGTGAGATCTGGGTCTTTTCATCAAAGAACCAAAGATCAGCATACACTGCATGTACAGACAGCTGTGTCAAGTCCAGATCACACTCCTTGTTATGGTGTAAAAAAACAGTGTGCATTGTCAGAAAAACTTGAACATTTTCATGTGACATCTGGTTACCCTCCAGATGTTTTACATGATCTGCTGGAGGGCATTGTTCCAGTGGAACTGGCTTTGGCATTTGATAACTTGATCAAGAAAAAATATTTTTCTCTCATGGAACTGAATGATGCCATTTGCAATTTCCCATACAAGTGGAGTGATAAAACAAATCGCCCTCATCTCATTCCTGCTAACTTTTCGACTCGAAAATCAGTAGGGGGCAACGCACATGAAAATTGGTGCTTATTACGTCTTTTGCCTCTGATTATAGGTTTAAAAGTACCCGAACAAGAGCCTGTATGGCAGATGCTGATGACACTGAAAGACATTGTTGACATTGTCATGTCTCCAGTCCATACAGAAGAAAGCATTTGCTATCTTGACAGCATCATTTCAGAACACCGAAGCAGATTCCTAGATGTTTTCCCCCAACATAAGCTCATTCCCAAGCACCATTTCCTTGAGCATTATCCTCAGCTCATTCGGGAATTTGGCCCCCTAGCTGCCCTCTGGACAATGAGATTCGAGGCCAAACACAGCTTTTTCAAGAAGGTGGTCAGACACACTGGTTGTTTCAGGAATATCTTGCTGTCCCTTGCAAATAAGCACCAGCTCATGGTTGCATACCATCAATCACATGCTGTCAAACCATCACTTGCAGTCACAAAAACAACAGAGGTCTCTTTAGATGTGCTTAAGGATGATCTAAAAGACCTGGTGAAATGCAGATTCCCTGCTGTTACGGCTGTGCATGTTGCCAATAATGTGTGCAATTTGGGCACCAACTATGCAGTGGGAATGTTGTTGTGTTGTGGTTCCACTGCTGGACTGCCTGACTTTTCTGAAGTGTTGCAGATAATGGTGATTTGTAACAAACTGACTTTTTTTGTGAGACAACAAAATACATGGTACAATGAACACCTGAGGAGTTATGAGCTGGAGAACACAGGGAGTGTGCAGTTACTTGAGCAAAGAGAGCTTAAAGATTTTTATCCTTTGGCTCCATACACCCTTGCAGGAAGACGCCTGACAACTTTGAAGCACCACATTTGTCTATCCTTTTAAGTATGAGGAGAGAAGCTTGTGAATAAATGTCTGTGTATTTCTCTTCTCTGTTGTTGCAGCTTCTTCCTGTTGATATGGCACCCTCAGCGAAACTGCGGATAATTTTTGGGGAGGATGATGTCCGTAAACTACTTTTACCTGCAGGCATCCCAAGCACACTTCAGGACCTCACTGATGTTCTTCGAGAGACATTTGATATTACAGGACCATTCACTGTTATGTACCAGGACATGGATTTCGACGGTCAGTTCTTCACTTTGACCTCGATTGAGGAAGTACAAGATAAAGCTAACCTCAAAGTAGTAAAAACTGAACCAGTGATCTTGAGTCTCACTCCTGTGGACATGTCAGAGGTCGAATCTCCAGTTCCACTATCTACGGAAGCAAGCTCCTCCTCATCTGGATGTGACACAATCCTGCTTTCCTCCCCAGATGAGAGTGGACCATCCTACAGGTCTAAGCCATGGCCATTTAAGTTTGAAATACCTGTCTTTTCTTATGATGTAGACCTTGCACTGGAAGCAGGAAAGCAAGCTTATGAAAATGATGGCACACTTTTGAACAACCCAAGAGTAACTAGTAGCATTCTTGAGAAGCTCGCAGAGACTATATTTGGCTTCACAGCATATCCAACTGGTGTCCAGATTTTAGCTGTTGCTGAAGCCTTGGTAGAAAAATACCCATGCCTCAAAGAGCCAGGGTCTTTTAATGGCCTATATGGTTGGCAACAGAGGATAAAGTATAAAATGGGCAACTACAGGGCAAAGTTAAGAGGTCGCCAATTACCCATTCCAGAGCTCGAGGTGAACACACTGAAGAGACGATGCTCCAGTGAAGAGGGTTCACTTAAAGGCTTTAAAAGGCCAAAAAAAGCTGAAGTCAACTATCTGCCACCACTGCCATTTGGTGAGACTGAGGAAACCTTAGAGAAAGAGAGACTAGATTTGCTGAAGGAAATAAAGAAGAAGAACAATGAGAGGGCAGTTAATGAGAAAATGGAGAAGTCTTTCGCTATGAGAAGAACAGAGGTTGTCCAGGATTGCCCCGCAATCCAAGACCTCTTGGAGAGATGGCCTTCTCTGTTCTGTGAAAATCAGGTAAATCCAGTTCTTGTTCATGCAGCAACTAAGTGTATGTGAGATCTCATGAGTCATCTTTTAACATGATTTTGTGTTTTTATCTCTCATTTCAGATCAAAGAGGAGTTTAAACGAATAACCACGATGCATCTGGAGCGAACCTTTTTGTCCAGATTAGACAGGTACACCACCAAACTCCTGGAGATATTTCGGAGGAAGGGCGGGACTGCAGGGACCAAAATAAAACCAATGTTGGACTCACTGAATGAGGTAAAATTTCAAATTATTTTAATTACATAATCTAATGATGAGGTCATACACACTGAGAATGTATCACTCTTTTATTTAATCTGATCAGTGTCTGTGTTGGTCTGAAACTGTTCCCTTATCCTGTCACTGTGGCCACAATTAACAATTTATGCACATGATTTTCTCCACAAGTGTATACAAACGTGTCATCTCTCCCTTAATATGTGCTCAAAAGCAGAGAGATTTACAGAATTTTCAAAGTGACCCTCTGAGTGCAGCGAGATCCCTTCCTACTGCCCATAGACTCCAATACAATCATTTCCCAAAATATTACCCTTGCGTGTGGGAATTCCTGTCCTTGCCTGGTTCACTTTGTGATAGGAAGGTACTGTTATGTTGCGAAAAATTCATTTGTAGGTCCATTGATGAGGCAGAAAACTTCCCTCATTGGGCAGAGACAGAGTTTCTGGACCCACAGATTATGACATGCACTAGACATTGACTCTTGTCAACTTGTCTCAACACACATCGTTAAGAAATTCTTGTTAAGTTGCACACTTCACACCGTTAGAATGCAGTTGCAGGCTTACATTCCCCATTGGGTAACTTTCTGTTTAAATCTGTATGTGCTGTTATGTATGTATGTTACATATGTTATGTTATGTTATGTATTCTCTGCAATACATTTTTTTTTTGTGTTTAATAGCATCATGTCGATGGCAGAAGGGACATTATCATCCGTTGCTTAGTTGAGTATCTTGGAGAGAGTGGAGAGGAGCTGATCAAAGACTATCAGGTATCTGATGATCATCATGACCATATTAAAATGATTGTCTAGCCTTATAATCTGGTCTTCACTTGTGATATTATATTGAAGGTCAAAGATTCTCTACACTTATATTTAATCTTTATAGATAGATAATCTTTATCTTATCTATCTTAAACTTTAACTTGCCTTTTGTCTCTGTTTTTCGGACTATTTAACGATCACTTATTAACTTATTTTATGAGCAAAAGAGTATTTAATTTAATTTAGTTTTCAGCTACACTGTTTCCCCCATGGGGACCTTCCACACTGGGAGTAGTTCTGGTCTACCAACACAGGTGCCGTCCCTTGGACAGCTCCAGCCTGGGTGGCTGGAGGACTCTGCACCTCTGTGCGGAGCCTCCTGTCTGCCCGGGCCAGGTTGGTCACTGTGGCGGCACTCCCTGTGGTCGTGGGCGTTGACCCCTCTCAGTCTGGATGGCCCCAAAAGTGACTTTCTTTGTCTCAGGGTCAGCCTCTGTGAAGCACGTTGTGTAACTTTACGTATGAAAAGTGCCATATGAATATTGTTTGATTTGAGTACACTAAATTGAGTAAACCTCTTTGTTTTTTATTTAAAAAAATAATTCTCTTAACCTTTTCTTTTACTTGGAATCTATTCTTAGTTATTTCTAATTGTGGCTTATTTGTTTTCACAGGACGTCAGCCAAGAAGCAGTGAAAGAGGACTGCAGTAATCACATGATGAAGATCACCGTCATCCATCCCAACGTGGCACAGGAAAACCAAGATCCCGTGTACGTGTCAGTCATCATTGAGGGGACAGAAGTTCTGGAGGACTGCGGAAGTGTGACAAATGCTTGCCTCCTACTCATGGGTGTCATCTATGCTGTCAACTTAAGTTACCCACTGAAACTGAAATATACGTTTGAAGTATTTCAGAAGCTGTTTCTTGAGCTTGACATCCTTAAAATGTCAGCAAAGGTCCAGTCTCTCCACAAGAAACTTTTAGCATGAGTGTTTAAGTGTTATTTGTGCTTTTGTCCAGCACAAACAATCTCTTTACATTTCGTCAGTGATTCTGACAGTGATTTCAAGTGTTGGTCAGTTTTATATAAGCTCTTTTTGTCCTGATCACCCTGAGAATGTCAGCAAATGTCCAGTCTCTCCACAAGAAACTTGAAGCGCCAGTGTTATTTGTGCTTTTGTCTAGCACAAACAATTTGTTTGCATTTTGTGTCAGTTTTCTGACAGTGATTTCAAGTGTTGCTCAGTTTTATATAAGTTCTTTCTGTCCTGAACATCCTGAGAATGTCTGCAAAGGTAGTGATTGCAACTGTTAATGGACAGAGTTGATGTATTCTTTACTGTTCTGAAAGTTGATTAGAAGAAAGCTGAGTTTTTGAATAGCATGTTTTTTTCCCCTGCTAAGGCCAGCTATCTGATTGGTTGAAACTTTGAGAATTTTTTTTCCCCTCAATGAACTTCTGCCTGTAAAATCCATGAGGAAGTGAAAGCTTCAATCTTTTGAAGTTTGTAATAGATCCCAATTGATGGAATTACAGAATTGGAAGGGAAAAGTCAACTGTAACACTGTATTCGTTTGTATGCTGGAATATCAGTCCTAAAGTCAGTTGGTGCTTTGTCATTCCGCATTTAATTTTTCAAATTCTACACTGCTTTACTTTTGAGTCTCTGAACTCCCTTGATGTATGTACTCTATGTATATGTATATATGCATTGTTTTGAAATTTGCTAGCAAGAAGTTCTATGGCTATGTGTTTGTAGTTATGTTATGTAGATATTTTAAATATCTATCATTTCAAATGTGAATTAAAAGTGTCTTTCAATATTTGTTTTTGGAAAATATTGAATTATTATTGAATAGAATAGTAAAAATATTTACTTAATTCAATTAATATTAACTAATACATTCAATATAAATATTACTTAATAATTACATAGAATATAACAAAGAAAAGATGAGTAAGAAACACAAAGAAACATCAGCAATGTTTACTTGGGTTTTGTAATTAGATGCAATGGTCTATAGGTGAGTATTGCCAGTACAATTTACTTGTGTATTTTTCATAAAAAATAAGTGGTTCTCGTAAGTAAATATTACTTAGAAATAGCCTGAGTAAAGATTACAAGCACTTTCTGTGTGGAAAAACTTGCCTACCTTTTTTTAAGTAAATGTCACTCCAAATTTTTTTCAGTGTGTCTTTTAAGCGCAATGACTAGAAAAGGTGTCCTGGGAGATGAAGGAGACAAGGTGTGTTAAAAAGTGTATTCTCCAAACATTTCATCACTTCCAGACTGATGATTCAAGCTGTCAAGAGTATTTAAGGGTAGATTTTTTTTCATTTACACTGAAATCCTCAGATATTCTTATCTCCTGTATATCCCGAACACGCACTAATCGACTGCTTGAGGAAAGAACCTACATTTTAAAAAGCCCTTATGACTCAAAGCACTTCCTGGGAGGGAAGTAGACACTAACTTGACAGAAGATGTGAGTTCTCAGCAAATGACAGGCCAAAGTGACTTGGCTGCCTTGGATCAATAAAGATCCCAATCTCCTGCTCGACACACTGATGACAAGAGTGATAAGTATCACCTTTAAAAGCAAACCGGCAGTCTTCATAGACCCACAACATGAAAATTGATAAGGCCCGCAGGCTGTTCTCCTTGAATAAACCCTCCAGTTGATAAAATAGACACTGTGGTCTTAAAGGATTTATCTTAGTGTTCTTCCCTCACAATGACACGTCTTAAGCGAAGCGAACATTTCCTTTATTTCCCCTCTGCCTCTGTGCAGTTTGGAGAGTAATCGCTCCCATGAAACAAAAACAAAGGCAAACAGATCTATTTCCTGTGGCTGTCGCTGGCGTGATACCTGTCTGCTTTGCTGACAGCAAGATGATTAGACTACTTCAGAGGAGCTCATTTCCAAAACAACACCCTCCCGCTTTCTCAAATATCCTTGAGCACACAGGCAGAGCCGACATGCCCGTGCTTAGCTAACAGGTTATTTGGAGGTCTTTTGGCAATCTGGAACCGTATTCAGGGGAGGTTATGTAGTCTATAAGTTGTATAGTCACATTGTCAGGTTGTTTTTTCTTCATTTGGAGATTTTTTCTGATTGTGTAAGGTTGTTTTTTTTCCGTGGTCCCTTTGCTGTTTTAAAATTTGGCTTTCCTCAAAAGACACCTTGAGGAACAGTTCAGCGTTTTGGGGAATACACTATATGGTATTATTTATACATTCATAAATCAGTCCCTTAATTTAGTGGGTACATAACATAACAATTAACACTACTTTTAAATTATTTAACTGTCTATGGAGGATTTTATTGGACGTGACTGGACATATTTCTAATTCACAAATATCTCACTACCCACAAACTTATTTTTTATTTTATGCTGTATACAGTCATATCTGCAAATATTTTCAAAAATACAGTGATTTTTAATAGAACCAAAATAGTGTGTTTTGAATTTATCCAATCCCCTTTTTACAGTCCTTCCAATGATGTAAAGAAAAGACTAAAGAGTAGATCAAATACAGCTACAGCCCACTAGTCATGCTATCACACCATCAACATTTGTGGCCTTACTAAAATATTGTGGAGTCACATTTTTTGGCAGCTGCAATCAAAATACAGTATAGGGCTTTGATAAAATAATTTGCAGTGGTAATATAGTGTGGGTAAAACTCTCAGGTCACAGAATCTGATGGGTTGCAGAATGTGGTGTAAAACTGCAGTCAAGACGGACTCACTGACAATGACCTGTCAATCACAAGGTAGCCACACCCTTATGGTCTATTTTACTCTAAATAGGACCATCATTTACTAAATGAACATCATGCTGTATGGAAGAAGACTGAAACTAGAGACTGAGACCAGAAACTCATCAGGAAACTGTTTACTGAGCTCATAAATCAGGTGAGAAGTCGACTCATTTCTCCATAAGACTCAATACTATCAGACTTTTTTTATTGCAGCCAATGGAGCTCCCCCTGCTGGCCTTTACATAGAATGCAGGTTTAAGACATTTCCATGTTGGCTTCACTTCACAGACCCAGAAGCTCTGTCCATTATATATACTGTCAATGACTATAAAGTGATATAAGGTTGGTAGATAATATTATAATTTTACATAACAAAACCCCTGTGTGTGCAGAATTAAGGAAGGGTGTGTTCTAATGCTTTCTAACTTTTTTTTAAGATGAATAACGTGTCATTTTGTTTTTCAGAACTTCAAGTCTCAATTTAAACCATTGAGCGTTGAAATTAGAGCAGAAAAAGGGCAATTTGTATGCAGCTCATATCTTCAAAAGCCACTCTCCTCCTCCTCTGTCCTTGTAGAAATTTTAGATATGAATTGCCATAATTTTCCACAGAAAAAACTTTTTATTTTGTTTGTGAAGGAAGATAATAATAATTCTTGAACTTGTTAAAAACAAGAATTTTATCATTATGTGTCTATGACAACATAATATAAGGCTTCTGCATATCTGAGAGTAATTTCCCCCCTTCTCCCCTCTCTACTGCAAATTAGCTGCTAAACCCATGTGTTTGCTGGTTTCATGAAAAGCACTGATGGCAGTGTTAGTGCCTGAGGTGAGGTCATATAATACATGCTGTAACCCTGCATAGCCAAATAAATTAGTTTCATCATGTGCAACTTTATTTACAGATTTCTTCTTGTTTCTTTTCATTTTGTGTGCACCTGCTGGGTTTCACATCTGCACCGTGCCGTCTCCATGGGTTTCTTCAAAGTTGCATTTTGTGGACTTGGTTCACCATCAGTATCACTAAATGGTTTACCAAAGAGGTCAAGCATTAAACCTGCCGATTTTCCCAACTAATTCTGCACTTACACACAAGTTATCTCACTATTTTATCCTGCCAGACACAGTAGCAAGATTGGCATACGAAACCATCTAACACATTTTCTTCTTAAAAAAGGGATTCCAACAGCAACTGTTTTGTGAGGCAGATGGTGAGTGATTTAAAATCAGTATCATGAGAGGACAAAAAGGTAGGAGAAGCAGAAGGAGGACAGAAATAGACTATTGGGGTTTGACAAATGAAACCGTTGTCATACTGTTTTAACAAAGTCAAACAAAAGTGAGAGTAAGTGGCTGTGGAAAGCAAGACAAATAGAAATTTAGAAGGGGAGGGAAGGAGGACATGCAGAGGTTGATGAACAGGAAGTTGAAGACAGAGAAGGTGAAAGGAAAGCTCCAAAGAATGGGATGGAGAGATGAAAGAATGAAAAATAGGGGGGAAAAGGGAGGAGATGGAGGTGGCGTAGCATGGCAGGGGATGACAGGATGAATTAGGTGCAGAGAGAGAATAGTAAGAGGTCACATTTCAAACCTATTCACCCACACGACGTGCAACACATGGCTGTGTCAAACTGCCTCAGCTTCTCACATTAATTGCCCACTCTACAGCTGCTGAGCAGATTCAACAGGAAAAGTTCCTGAAGTGGATAAAAAGAATATTCTTGATTAAACTGATGAAGGTAGATTCATGGGAAACATTTGTAGGGGAAATCATATATTTGGTTCATCTCAGGATGATGAAAATCTCACTGAATCCTGCTATTAGAGTGTATTGTAAGACTTCAAGGCCAGTACATCCAAACTCCATAAATGTACTTTTCACTTGCTTCTTGTAGCCAGCACTGGTGGATTTATGTTTGAGAAAACTTGATGCAGTGCCATCTAGGGTGCCCTTCCAGTGGAGAAAATGTGATTATGTGCCCTCTATGGTGCCCTTAAGTGAAGAAAAAGTGATGCCATCTAGGGTTCCCTTCCAGTGGCCAAACACGATACAGTGCACTCTAGGGTTCCCTTCCAGTGGCCAAACACAATACAGTGCACTCTAGGGTGCCCTTCCAGTAGAGAAAACGCAATGCAGTGCCTCACATGCTGGAAAAGAGTTAGGAACTGTTTCACCATAAATGCATCACATCTTTCTGTGCGATGCCCGACCACATGCAGTTGGTACCCTTTTAATTTTTTTGCCCCTGCCCCTCAGATAGCCTGAGCCCCTGAAAGACTATAATTAGATAGTTTTGCTTTGTTTTGTCATGGTTTTAAAAAATTTTTTTTTTTAAATTGAAACTAATGAACATGCAGAATGTGGGTGAAATTGACCTCCACTGTTAAAATACAATCATAAGTGCAGTAAAACTATGGTATTTCACAATTTTAAGCTTAGACGTTGTTTTTTTTCTTGAGTTTTCATCCCACATGCCATGTACAATGACTGTTGGAAATTTGATAATTGGACCATCCTTTTTGCTTTTACAGTTTCTGGCTTTGACAAATGGTGTAATTTAGGCAATTCTTTTAAAGAAAACCCACCAGTGAGGCTTTAAGAGATACAAATTGGGTACAAATAGTTCCACAACTGATGTGCTGAGTCTACATTTAACATCTTAGGTCCCTAAATCAGGAAGAGCCAAAGAATTTCAGGGAGAAAAAGAGAAGTCAGCCAGTATTTGAGACAACTCAAAATCCCAAATGGGTCCCATGAGCCCGCAACATAATCGTAGGGTTAAAATGTTTTTGCCTTTAATTTCTTTAAAACTTAAATAACCAAACAAAAGTTGGGTATTTTAAACCATTAAATCACTTTTGTTTACCTTCTCGCTCACAAGCCATATGTTAAAGATATTCATGAAACCACATGGGCAGACATTACCATATTTGCTGTACCATGACCACAGTGTGGCCTACCATCTGTAGACAGTGCACTTTGCTGTGATATACAAAAGCACATTTAGTATTCCCAGCAATTAATAGCATTTTTAATACTAATTAAATTTTAAACATTTATATTGATATCAGCTCTCAAATGTAGCACAGCCATTAGTGTGAGTGCAATATTTTTGTAAAAGCATTTTGAATATTCCAGTGCAACTGAGGAAAACTCATAGTTGGTAACATTTTATTTGTGAGAAAACATCCTAAACGCAAGGTCCATTAACTAGTTTTAAAAAAAAAGAAAACATGCTCTCCTTTTGGTCTCAGTCAGCACTCGTCTATGCTATTTGCATCCCCTTAAAAATTAAACTTAATCTCTACCTCAAATCTCATAAAACATGTTTAGCTATTCAAAATGTAAAAAATGTCCATCTTGGAAAGAGGGGTGAAGCGAGTGAGTTGCAATATGCAAAAACACAGCATGATGCCACTAAATCCTTCACACTGGTTCTTTAAATAACATGTTATGAATTTTATTTTGTCTAAATTGGAAATACAGTGACACTATAATAAAAAATGAGATTTCTGAAGGATTCTGTTTCATAGTGAAGTGTATTAGAGAGCGGAGATGGGCTAGAAGCAATTTTGCCAGTGCTCTAAGTAGTTTTTAAGGTTCTTGCTCTAAGGTTTTACATGACATATATTCAAATTGCAATTTACTATACTATATACTATACAATGTATTATGCAGATCATTTTCATGCATATTTATACATGTAAAGACACCAGTTTGGTGGACTGACCCAAATGCACATTACTCACATAACCAAATATGTGTACTTGACAGCTTAAAAAGTAGTGTACAAGTTAATGAAAAGTAGCACTGACCACACAGGCCATGAATACTAACATTTTGATGCTGCAGGAAGTGAAACACATGCAGGGAATCGTTTATGTAACACTTTTGAGTGTATATGCAACATAGGCTACGTTCACACAGAACACTGCTCAGTTCTGAATTAAATGTACAGATCAGATTCCACTGTGAGCAGGTCACAGTCCTGAAGTGACCATGTGATGAACACATGAATTCTGATATGACTGTTCACACTGAGGTCACACTGCAAAAAATCTGAGCTGAATTTGGGCTGATTTGGACAACATATGATGGCGGCCCAAATCAGAACGAAAAGGTTCAGATTCATGTGATTTGTTTTGTTCATACTGTGAAAATGATTCTGATTCGGGTTACTTTTGCCTGCAGTGTGAACGTAGCCATAGTTGCATATGACATAACTTACATATGATAAGACATATGATAGTAGTTGACAGTAGTTAAGTTCAGCTGGGCTCATCAGCTGTTTCTGAACACAACTGTATGGTGTGATATATTGGTGTGCTTATCAAGAGGAAGTGTGTGCATGTGTGTGTTACATACAGCTAATACAGCTCTGGCAAACAGATTGTGTAGAAAGCAGCCAGGGTTTGTTTGTGTTTGGCCACACAGGGTGGCGTCTGTGGCCCGATCGTGCTTCTACCTTTTCCCTCTTTATTTTGTTAGATGCCTGATTGGGCACACCTGCAGGTCTGCCAGGCTGCACTGCTGAGAGCTGTTTTAGTTCAGCTGCCCAGTGTGTGTGTGTGTGTGTGTGTGTGTGTGTGTGTGTGTGTGTGTGTGTGTGGCGTATCTAAGGTTTGTTTGCATTGTGTCCACTGTCAATCTTGTTTTCAGCTTAGCTTTAACATGCCAGCTCAGTACAACATTGCGTAACGGAACAATAATTTGGCTCAGGTGACATTTGTGTACAGTACTTTCTGTGTGTGTGTGTGTGTGTGTGTGTGTGTGTGTGTGCATTCACTGGACACAGATTGCTGTGACAGAACATGAGTTTTTACAGTCGACAGAGCATAAATTGGGGTGAATTCTGTGGCTTCACTGTGATTTTATGCACATGCAAACATGCAGGCCAGGGTGGATATATTTCATGTCACTGTTGGGGGGACAGTGAACATAACATTTCTCAGGAACAACTCCTGAAGGGGGCACCAGAAGTCAGTTATGCAATGCATAATTGCTAGCTTCTCCAAATGGCTCGAAGTCAAACAGCTGCACACTGGTTGGTTAATATTACTATAGCAAATGTAAGCTAAGTGCTAAATAGCTAGCTGACATGAACAGAATTCAATAGCGAGGCAATGAAGCAAACAGAATGCAGTGTGGTTACACACATACATTGTCAGTGTGTTCATGTGTATATCTTGCTTTCACAATGATTGTCTGAATAACTCAATAAATGTGTCACTAGTAGTTTTTTAGAGTCTGAAGAGTTGGTCACAGTGTGTGGAGGTCAGGTGCCAGTGTATGTGTGATGGGGAGGGAATAGCAACGGCACAAGATTCGGTGGTTGTGTGAGCACATAATTCATATTCATATTACAGTGTTGTTATAAGCAATGTTGTGCAACAGTAGACTGAACGTATCAAACAAAGGAACGTCAATGCAAGTGTCGCTAACTCCTGTGAGAGTGGACGACGCGCTCCGTTTACTCAACTCCCTCTGTAGAGACATATGATTCAATCTAAGGTAACGAAAACAAACAGTTCTTATTTTCAGGTGATTATACACTAATGAAAACATTCTAAATATTATATTCTGTTTCTAATAATAGATCCTCCTAAATGTTACACAAAACGCTTGCTAACAAGTTTCACATACATTTTCTGGCGGAGCTGTTATATCGGCACTCCACAGCAGAAAGAGGAAAACACAACGGTGGAAAGCCAGCTCATTAGGTGAATGATGCTCACACAAAATCATTAATGAAGGGTCAGACCACGAGCCAAGTGGAGTCAGACTCACAGAATTTTGTACTGCAGCTGTTTAAATAAAAAAATCAATCAAAACTTTAAAATGCATTAGTTTGCATCTACAATCTACAATTAGCACAGGAAGGAGAGTTCCAGATCCCCCCCCTGTAATACCTGCCCATGCATGCATGTAAACACAAACACACAGGGAACAGCTCAGCCACTGGGCAGACACGTACACTTATCTCTCTATTGTCCTTCTACTAGTTGTCTTATAAATTGGTGTCATCGGCAGCATCTGCTATTCCCCTGTCTGTTCAGCTCTCAGGAGTCAAAGGGGAGCATCAGAGGGGCTGACAGCTGATGAATAGACTTTGACATCAATTTGCAGCATTGTTGACAGGGGCTGTTGACGCGGCAGCATCTTTTGACACAGGGAGGTGTTTCTGTTGTCAGTGCAGGCTTTGACATCCGTCGAGCCGTTTGCAGAACCAGAGGGTTGATTATTGGGAGCATGAACAAAAGTAGTGATGAAAGCAGCAACCTCACAAATAACTTTATGTAATTACTGGTTAGCCAAAATGCTACCGGAAAAGTTTGGTCAGGTTGGAGCTATTAGAGATTCATCATAGTTGGCTGAGCGTGAAATAGTTGCACGGTGTTGGAATGGGTGGGTGTGTGTGTGTGTGTGTGTGTGAGTGTAGCCTGGATCAGTAGCAAACACAGCCTCCCAGTTGACCTTCAGGGTAATCTATGCCAGTTAACTGCACAAATAGCATGGCAACCATTTTATTTTTAATGAGGCAAGTAGCATCCACCCCCACACCCCCCCACCCCCTAGAGAACGTATCAGCTCCGGCACCAGATGGCATTGTAAGGCTGGTAAGACATCACTTGACCAAAATAGTAATTAAGCAATGTATTCCTCAGTGTTTGTCAAAGCCTCAACACTGTTCTGATCTGCTAGGAGATGTCACAGATTTATAGAAGGGTTGCCCTGACCATTTCATTTAAAATCTTTTTGCTATTGCATAGATAGCTTGAAAATTGAATTTAAATGCCATAGTTATATGCCTTATGCCATAAGTTGAAGTCAAGTAAAATTAATAATAGTAGAAAAAAAGGTGCACTAAACTATTTTTATATTAACGATAGGTCTAATTACTACTGTATAATGTGAGACTGTCGCAATGACAAACCCACAGAGAATTATCACCCAACTCTGCGGTTCCTCTCGGCCCTGTGGCTCATTGTTATGGTTTTACAGACCACAACTGTACTGTTTTGGTTCAGTCTCCCCACTCTCATCAACCTCAATTCCAGCTATGGTAGAAATTTGAAAAAGCTCTGATAAACCCATTTATTACTGCATTGCTACAGCCACAGTGAAGTGCATGTGAGCATGGGTAGTTTAGTTCCTGTAGTCAGCCATAAAGTGTACACATATGTTCAGGTTGCAGCATAATAGTTTAAAGGCTGTGTGAAGTGAAATAAAGTTCCTGTTCATGCAATGTTACTACAGCGTCTTCCTACCATTTCTCACGGCAGAGTTGGTCCGGATGGTCAAAAGCTAGCTACGAGCTGGGCCAAAGTTAATTAAAATAGCCTAAAAACATTGGAGGTCCTCCAATTACGGTTTAAAGCCACAGAGCTGGACAGGGGGCCTGTCCTGGAAAAATTCTACAAGGTAGGTTTTTTTTAAAAGTTTGCAGCCAGTGCAACTAAGAGCCACCAACCCATTATTGATGGATGTAAGAGGGACTGTTTGAACTAATGTGGTTTCTATACTGACAGGTGGCAGACAGTAGCAAACTCTTCGTAGCTAGCACAGAGCTGACATTAGCCCTATGTGAAGCAGCAGCCCATGCACCAACAGTGCTGCATGTCGTAGCGTTACCCCACCATCCTCAGCACCGGCTAACCCGGCTAACAGCAAAAAGCAGCAGATGGTGAGTTTATGGCTTCTCATCAATCCAACTGTGACTGCTCCAGAAATATGGCATCCACCCCAGTTACAGCTTCACCTGATTGGACAGGAAATAACCTAACTCTAACTTCTGCTCTCACTGCCAGTGGCCAGTTAGTTAACCCCTTCACTCCTATAAACTATAACTATTGAACAACAAGCACCCCATTTGCTCCAGTCCATGCATCATTCCCTCAGCAGACCACGTATGCCTCAGTCTGTGAAATATGGAGTGAAAGCCCGGGGTTATAACTTGCCCTCTCACCCTGTGAACTGCCAAGGGCTAGGATACCTGAACAGGTATGACAAGCATAGCTGGAGGAGGGCCAGGTCTGCACCATGTGGCTGTTCATCATGCACAGTCGATTCCATGGACAGCATCAATGATGAACGGAACTGACAGAAAGAGTAAATTGCCACACTACAACCACGCCATTTTGATGGATCATGCTCATGGGAAGACTTCTTCTAAAGCTCTTCAAGGGCTAATCACTGATCAGACAGGACAATTGCTGATCAGCTTAGATTTAGTCTAACTGGTCTAGTTGGTGCTATCATCCATAAAACCTTCAGATCTGCTCGATGAAGCTACTGGCAGATTGTGGACAAAATAGAAGCCGCCTACCAGCTGTGCTCAGGGCGTGCAGCAGTCATTGTTATTTAACTGAGACAGAGGGTTAAGGGTCTGGGTGAAGCCTTGAACACCCTATCTGTCTATCTATCTATCTATCTATCTATCTATCTATCTATCTATCTATCTATCTATCTATCTATCTATCTATCTATCTATCTATCGTTTCCATTATGTACGCTGACCATGCAAAACTGGAACAGGATGCCATCGCTGTGTAGATTTTCAGTATTACCCTGGCTGATGCTGAGGTGGTGTAAAAGCTACTGTACGAGCAGCCACACACTCTGACGAGAGCCAGCTGAGGTTGCCTGTGCAGTCATGCAGCTGATGCAATGAATCCAGACCCCGAGTAGAGCCATCCATCGCAACGGTTGTGCATGCCATTGGCCCTGGGGGCATGGCATTCCTAGGGGAAGCCATTCTATCAGTGCATGTTGGGAGCAGTCACTAACTGAACTTCAACAAAAATATAACATTAGAACCTTCATGAAGGTAGCATTAATTGCAAGACTGTTGGGAACTGAGTGTACAGAGTGCTAAGGCCACAGATGGGGCTAGCTACATTCTGTCTTGCATCAGTGTTTACTTTTTCCATTGACCAATTTTTCTCAAACCTTAACGGAATGCTCAATACAAAAATGTTAACAATGGTTAATTACCCAGGGCAAATATAGTAGGAAAGTTATAATATATTGCGAGTGAAGGTTCTGTAGATTCATTCAGCATTAACCTTTAGCGATGTTGCAGACATATTCTAAAAATGGTACCTAATCATGTTGATATAAAAACTTGAAGAAGTGTGTTCCTTTTCAAAGCATATTTGCTGTTACATGTTTAGGGGACGGATTTGGTGAGAGAAGTATCCCCCACATGAATAAAGGTGTTAAAAGTGTAACTAAAGCCCAAATTTTGCTAACCCTCTCACAATTTTTTTTTTTTTTTTAATGCAGCAGAGAGAATCATATAGGGGGCGTGGCCTGATGGCTACGGAGTGTATGACACGGGAGTTAACACTGACCAAAGTGACAGACGATATCCGAGCTAACCAGCCATAAGCTGTTGTCAGACCGTGCTGGAAACACAGACACTGGCGCTTTGACAATCAGTGGAAACACATTCACAACCATTCGTAAAAGTTTCTGTGTGGTACCTGAGTTGTAACGTTAGCTAGCTAAACTAGTGGCTCAGAGAGGCTAATTCTGAATGATGTCGGGAGCGTCAGGCTATGACTATGTAGCAGGCTACAGTCTGTAGAGTCGGGATGTTGGGTTGCTTAGTGATGAAAGCTGCCGCAATGTACGCCACCTGCATCTAGATCAGCTGAAAATTCAATTGCAGTAGCCGGGTTTCCACCAGTAGGGGGAGGTTGCTGTGCTTATTTATAGCAATCCATCAACAATACTACTAAATACCCATAAAAATAGGTTTTCTGATAATAATGTTGCAAGTTTATTTACTCCTTAAAAGAGGATAGCAGCATGTACTGTATGTAGGCACATGCAACAGGTGTGTTTTATGCCCTCAGCCTTCTATGAAATAGTAATCTCCACTTTACTGTGCCTCTTATTTACATGCTCTGTTCCTCTCTACACATGGAGAAGAGGTCTCTTCCTGCAGACTCTTGTCTATCATGGCCACCCGTGTCCTTGTATCTCACGTGGCACTGAGATCCAAAACCAGTCAGACATTGTTTACACAAGCACTTGTGATTCTCAGATGCATATACATGATTCTGTTTTTAAGTGAATGCATTGGAGCCGGGGTACAGTATATCCTCTGCCATGCGACAGCTGGATAATCAATAGCCACAGGGATATACAGCATATACCCTTCCTTCCTAAATACAGCCATATTAGCATTGATTCCACATGTTTTCAGGTCATACTTATCAGGAAAGCTGGCACCAGACCCACTTTCGCTGCCTCATGTGTGGAACCTATTTCCAGCAAGACCCATTTAAGAGAGACAGGAGCCCCCAGAGGGAATGCTAACACTTCTGCTGACACTGTGATACCCTGCAACTTCTGGCTCTGTTATTGCTCTGTCTTGGCACCACACGCTATTTATACACCTTTCATCTGTAATGAAAAAACAGTCAGTGTTAAAAATGGATTTTCTCCTTGTTGCATGTGAAATTCTCAGATGTCAAGGTGGCCTCTTACTGGAAGTCATGGATAATGGTGGTATAGAATTAAAACTCAAAATGCGATCATATCATTTTCCAGGACATTGCCTAAAACATGCATTGCTCTACTGTACTAGAGGTAGTGTAGCAGATAGATGGATAAAGTATGTGTGGATGAATTATATGGAATCTCAAAGAGTTCAATATTAAATAAAATAAGTAAAATGTAAAATATTTAAATTAACAATTTTTACATTGTTGATAAACTCAATTTGTTATTATGAAATGTTATTTTATTACTAGTTTTGATAGTAACAACATTTTCATTGAATGTTTTTTTTTATTATTAAATGCCCTTTTTAAAAGTCTGTGTTTATTTCATATTGGCATTTTTCCCAATGCCACTTGTTGCCATACATTTTTTCTTTTTCATAGGTTTTTCATAATTACCCATTTTATTTCATACTGTCACTTATCATGACAGTGTTGCTGACATCACCGCCTCTCACCTTTAAGCCAATCACATGGCCTCTGAGCTAGCAAGCTCAACTGCAACCAGATTTTGATCTTGTTAGCAAGAGCAACAACAATATCAGCGACATTGCTGCAGCTGTGGTTGATAAAGCCTATTTTTGAAGAGCAGCCAGCAGCAGGGTAGGCCGATATTACTGTAAACATTTTGTTTCTGTGTGTTCTAACAGCAGTTCAAGTAATGTACTTTTACGTGTATCATCAGAGTTAAATTTGTCTATATCCCTACTATTGCTACTTTTATATATTAAAAATATATAAAACCATCCACTTTTGGTTTAAGCACCACCAACAATCAGTTGAATACAGACAACTTAGTTAAAAAGTAAATCTAAAGCTAATACTAGAGCTAAGATGCCACCCCCTTGTTTGGGAATGAAACAGCAAGTTTGCATTCTTAGTTGTATCGTTACTTGACCACCTAGCAATGGAAGGTAGTTCTAGACCATTATGCCTGGCCGACTTAATTGTGAGTAGAGCTCAGCTGTCAATCATGAAAACAATTGTGAAACACCTTTCTTATAACTTCAAGTAATTACTAAGTAAATACTTACTTTTGTTTGGCCCATTTCCCATCTGCCAACAGGGTAGGGTTTATGACCTATACTGCAGTCCACCACCAGTTGATAATTGAGATGTTTTGGCTTCACCTTTGGGGAGCTGTCATGTTTTCCATCTTTTATATGTCATAAAGCAGCCCTGAATTCTGAAACTGATATAGTTTAAATGATCAGATTCATGTGTTAGACTGCTGAGGAAAACACAAATATACATCTTTCCAACATGGAGATAGAAAGTTGTGGATTGCATCATGACCTTTGCTTCAGAGCAACAACCTCTTTTTTTGATAAACCTTTTGGCAAAACAGCATGTTATAGTGTCTTGTCATCTGGAAATCCAAACTTTTCTTCTTCTTTCCAATCGGCCTGTTTCTCTGTCTGTCACAGACTGGCAAGCCTTGAAAGTTAATAAACTATGGAGAGGGCTGAGATGGACCGTGGAAGCAGGAGGCGGACAGCGGCCGATCTTTCTTCATTTATTTTCTTTTGGTATATTCTTGCTGCTGTAGACATGTTGCCTGGCTTGATTGTATTGTCACAACCCAAGTTGTTAACTCTTTGGAGAGTGAATGAGCTCCAAGGGCCTTTGGGGTGCAGAGAGAATACGGGTCTTTAACTCCCTGTGTGTGACCATAAATATTCAAGAATGTATGTATGAGGAGAAAAGGTGTTTTTATTACAATGTAAGTTCTTCTTCATAATATTCACTCGGTGTCTCGCTATGGGATGCAGCCTCCTGCAGCCCTGATAGAAGCATTTATCTCAATCCGCCAATCTTGATTGGCCGGTGAAGGTGTTCATCTGCGCTGCACCCAGTAGTCCCACCTACTATATAAAGTGTGCGCAGATAACACTCGCTCAATTCAAAACCTCTTCTCAACTGAGAGCTTATCTCACGTCGGAGCTTTCACTAGCTTAACTGTTCACTAGGCGGATCTTGCTAGCTTCCGTCACCGGACGCTGGTGTTGTGCTCTGGCTTCTGCCTTGTCCGTTTCACACCAGACCGGACCGGTAAGTATTTTTTTCCAGCCCCTCCACGGCGGAATTCCTCTCGGCTCCCCACCACGGACGCTCGAGTCCAGAGGAGACTCTGGTGTGAGGAAAATCTCGGGGAATGACACCCACCCGGTGTGCAGTACCTGCCTGGGGGTTGACCACGCCAGGTTAGCCCTCGAAATTCCCGGGTCCTGTGGACACAAAATGTTGACGGTCAAGAGCCTCAGACGCAGGCTAGCCCGCCAAGTTAGCCTCGCTGACCATGACCCGTTTCTCCCCACCGTTGACCATGGCACAGCCACGGAGGAAGACAAGGACATGGCCGGGGAAGTTCAGGAGACTGGCTACGACTGGGACGCCCAGTGCAAGCATTTCCGAGCTCCCCCGTTTCCCGAGGAAGATGTGCTGGAAATTGGCCTCACAGAGGATGACGATGACACCTCGTTCCTCATATCAGAGGACGAGGAGGAAGACGACACCTTCGTGGCCCCAGCCCTGGCTGAAAAGCCGAAGCTGTCGAAGCCTACCAACAGGGAGAAAAGTGGGGTGAGCTCTCCAGCTCCCTCCCTCCACGTGGACCTGCTCCACACGTGTAAATGTGCGGCAGAGAAGCTGGAGGTCCCCTGGCCGGTTGCAGTAGCGGAGCCCACCCGGTCCCGCTACGAAGGCAAGCGGCTCCCCCTGGCCCGTAGTGCGGTGAAACAGCTTCTTCCTGTCTTCCCCGAGTTGCTGACCAAGCTGTCCAAAACTTGGAGTAACTGCCCGTACAGCAGGAGTCCCATCCCGGGCGCAGCTTCCCTCGACTGCAAGGCGATGGAAGCCCAGGGTCTCCTCTCGATACCTCCGGTGGAAGCCCCCGTAGCTGCGCATCTTTGCCCGGGCAGCACGAGCCAGCTATCTGCGGCCTCCTCCAGGCGTCCGACGCTGCCAACCAAGCCCGAGCGGTTCCAGTCTTCACTGACTGAGAGGGCGTACAAGGCAGCCGCCCTGTCAGCCAGAGCTCTCAGCGGTCTCTCCATCCTCACTGCCTACCAGGCAGAGCTGTTTGGGGCGTCCGCTGACGAGCAGGACCCCGACGCGTGGGAGGAAATGGCGGTCATCGCTGATTTGTC
Source organism: Dicentrarchus labrax (assembly GCF_905237075.1). Classification (NCBI taxonomy): domain Eukaryota; kingdom Metazoa; phylum Chordata; class Actinopteri; family Moronidae; genus Dicentrarchus; species Dicentrarchus labrax. The sequence goes on from NW_026136712.1 coordinate 2,959,386, forward strand.
CCTCCGCATCCAGTGCGTCTCAGTCCAGAAGCAAATCAACGAGCTAGATGGCTCAGCCTCGCCAACTTGACTGACAGGGAGCGAGATGACATACTGGATATGCCAATTGTCCCAGAGGGTATTTTCGGCTCTGCATTGGCCACGATGCAGCAGAGATGTGAGGCAAAGAAGAAGGACAATGAAGCCCTGAAACTTTGTCTCCCCCGAAAGCACCCACGCCTTCACCTCCAGTGCAGCGCAAATCGTTTGCTCAAGCTGCTTCCCAGCTGCCGCATTTCAAGATCCCGAAGCGGCCGCAACAGCCTGGCCCACCCCTCCCGCCGAGGAAGGAGCCCGGAGCCGGCTGGCACGGAAAATCTCCCGCCCCGACCGCAGTCCCGCTGCCGCCCCAGACAGCCGCGGCCTCGGTCCCCCAGGCGAGGAAGAAAAAGAGAGCGGCCTGACAGCCTTCCTCTCCCTGGGTGGAGCATCCTGCCGTTCCCCGTTACGCAGGCCCACCGTTTTGGCTTGTTCGTGTGCGTCCCACGCCGCCGCTGCCCACTCCAGAGCCGGTCCGCGAAAGGAGAGACATCGACTTGGAGGTTTGCACTGTTGCGCCCCGAGCAAAATGTCAACAAGCACACACATACACACTTGTCCCCAAACATGTGAAAATAACAAGACATCTGTCACAGCCAGGCCACGAGCCGAGGGTGCAGGTAACAAAAAAAGCCAAAACAAAAATCCCCCGTCTATAAGCAGTGTGGCCACCGAGCCCTCTGCAGCTTGCCCCCCGGGATGGGCATCACCACACAGGAGTCGGGACCTCCTATGGTAGAGTAGAGGCTGCACTATACAAAACGCCAGGGCTCCCTCCACTAGGTCTCTGTACGACTCTAAGTGGGGGGTGGTGTCTCGAACAGAGCCATATCCCTTTTCAGTGTTCTGTGCCAACGATACTGTCGTTTTTACAGGACTTGATTGATAAAGGAAAAGCCTTTTCCGCGGTTAAGATTTATCTGGCAGCGATAGCGGCTTGCCATATAGGATTTGGGGACAAAACAGCGGGCCAACACCCTTTGGTGTGCCGGTTTATGAGGGGCGTGCACAGGCTTCTCCCTGTCTCTAGACCACTGATGCCTTCATGGGATTTAGCGGTGGTTCTGGAGGGGCTTAAAGGCCCCCCATTTGATCCATTGCTGGGAGCGAGTCTCAAACACCTGTCCCTTAAGACAGTGCTGTTACTGGCTCTTGCCTCCGCAAAGCGAGTGAGTGATATCCATGCGCTCTGTGAGCCCTGCGTGCGCTCAGTTCACCCCGGGGAATACACGTATGGTTCTGAAGCCCAACCCGGTCTTTGTACCTAAGGTGGTGGGCTCATGTTCCCCGATTGAGCTCGCAGCATTCACCACTTCTCCCGGTGAGCAGCGAGCGCACATGCTGTGTCCGGTTCGAGCTGTGCTCTCTTATATGGACAGGACACAGAGCATCAGGAGGAGCGATCAGCTCTTTGTCTCCTGGGCTGAACCCCGAAAGGGACAGCCGGTCACAAAGCAGCGCCTCGCCCACTGGGTGGTGGAGGCTGTAGCTTTGGCGTATACGAGCAGGGGTCTGCAGCCGCCGGCGGGTTTGCGTGCGCACTCTACCCGCGGGATGGCCGCATCCTGGGCTTTATTTAGGGGTAACTGTTCAGGACATTTGTTCAGCAGCGAGTTGGTCCTCGCCTCTGACTTTTGTTCGGTTCTACATGCTTGACTAGCAGGGTCCTGGAGTCCTAACTGGAACCCATGGACCCTCCCCCTTGGCCGGTACTTGTACAATAAGCTGTCTGGCAATACGGGAGCTCCCATATCCCATAGCGAGACACCGAGTGAATTTTATGAAGAAGAACGTTTGGTTATCTAACATAACCGCAGTTCTTAGAATAATATGAGCGAGGTGTCTCGCCAGACAACCCTTCTTGCTGGGCTGTGAGAAGGGGTTTGCTTATTGAATTGAGCGAGTGTTATCTGCGCACACTTTTTATAGTAGGTGGGACTACTGGGTGCAGCGCAGATGAACACCTTCACCGGCCAATCAAGATTGGCGGATTGAGATAAATGCTTCTATCAGGGCTGCAGGAGGCTGCATCCCATAGCGAGACACCTCGCTCATATTATTCTAAGAACTGCGGTTATGTTTGATAACCAAACGTTATTTTAACCCAAAAAATTATTGTAAGGGATTACACTCAAAATTACTCAGCAGCTCAGTTTTTAAGCTTAAAAAATAAATTCTTGATTAAGTAGGTTTTACTAGTCATTTTAAGTGACATTAACTTAGTTATGTAAGTTATTGTAACAGTAGAGTATATTGTATGTATATATATATATATATATATATATATTGTTTTCATAGTACAAATAAAAATGACCAAATTAAGGCAGTGTCAATGTTCCTCAAGCTACTTAATTTAGAACGTTTTTTTAATTTACAAAATTGAGTTTACTTAATTTTTTTTTATTTAAATGAACTTTACTTACAATGTGTACATTTTTGTAAATATGGGCATTCACTGTATGGATTAAGGCAGACCTGAATTGGTCTCCCCAGACCAATGTTTGATATTTTAGATGTAAACCAAATGGATTTCTGATCAAACAGTATATTGTAGGGCGCCCGGTTAGCTCAGTCGGTAGAGCTGGCGATCCATATACAAAGTTGCTGCAGCGGCCCGGGTTCGCTCCCGTCTTTCCACCCACCTTTCCTGTCTCTCTACAGCTGTCTCTATAAAAATAAAGCCAACAAAAGGCCAATGTTAGCCATGATTGGTCATCATGGCTAACTGCGTCTACACCCATGGCAAGGTACCAGCTTTATCGCTCAGCGACCATATGTTGGATCATAGTGGGCTGGTAGGTCAAACATTGTAAATAAAATAGCTTTTATGTGTTGTAATGTATCTTTTATGTGTTGGCCTCAGTCTTTAGCTACAATAATAATGTCAATCAGAGCTGTTTTGCTCATTTGTTGTAACATAGTTAGACAGCTGGGGTCATTTGCAGTCTAGTTTTCCTCCTCAGTCAGCTGTAGAGAGCCTAACGCCCGTGCCCCCCTCTAAATAAATCAAAGTCAAATACGACACTCGAAATGATACTCCACAATCAACTACCTTTCTTGTCTCTTATTGGTTGTTTTCGCCCCATTAGGAGCTTTAGGAGGAGCCAGAGGAACCTGATTTTTTAAACAAATGATCTGTCTCATGTACTATTGTCAGGATATAGTGAAAGTTTCAGAAAATATGACAAAAGTATTTTTTTAATAAAAGTTACCTACTGCAGCTTTAATTTTTTGTAATCTGATTAATCAGTTACTCTCCAACACTGCATGTGTGTGAGTGTGTTTGGAGGCCGTGAAAATAAAAACTGATCATCTGCCATTCATCAAGTAACGAGGGACTCAATACAAGTTTTCCCCTCTGCAGAGTTGGAAGATGAATTGCATGCTGCCAGCCTAGCTTAGAGGGACTGAATGATAAACACAGCCTTGTGTCACACGCACACACACACGTTCAGCCCTTGCATTATCTAGTGGCATTAGTTGTTTGGAGCTATCCTCCTTACAGGGGGCATTCTCGGGGACAGTATCCAAGCTGAGAGGCTCTGGGCTGGGCTGTGCTGAGACAATATGGCTGCTGTCTGGTAATGGGTGGCGGCAGTAGTGGCAGGCATTGCGGCAACACGCAAGGCCGAACCAACACACCTTGCAGTTCACACATGCACACAAGCACTTACACACCAGGGTGTCTGGTCATGCAGCGCTAATGCGGTCCTGCAGGATGCTGTAATCAGTGTTAGGGCTGTGGAGCGTGTCAAAACACTGAGGAGTGAAATCTCAGTTGCAGGATGGGACCTGACGGTGCAGAGAGGGGAAGAGGATGAGAGAATGGGAGAGAGGTGGCGCTGTGAAGACAAAAAAAAAAAGGCAGGGGTTGAAGCAGAGCGTGAGATTCAAATGTTACAGCTGGGTGAGGGGTCAGCCATGATTGAACAGCAGCAAATCTATCTCGCCGCACTCCTGGGATGTTGCGGCAGCAGCAAATCAAACAGGAGAGTCTTTTCTTTCTGCGGATATAAAAGGGAGGATAAAACAACAGGGCTATTGGATAACAATAAATATCTATTCTTTACCGTCTCTGTCTGCTCCCCCCTGATTCAGGTCAATAACAGCGTTTAGTATCACTGACCTGGGTCCATTATCCTGCTAGGACGCGGTGTACGTAGCCCTGAGATGTAAAGCATTACAGTCTCCTTCTGTTTCACCTGCCACCGCACAATCCTGTGGGACAGCGGGCAGCAGCTAAGACCTTCTTGTGGCCACAGTCTGCTCTGTGTGAAGTGTAGGGTTAGACTGATGTGTCACTTTGCTGATATTGACCTTTGATTGTAGATTTTAAGGCGGATATCAGTCTTCATCTCACTCTTTGCAGTCTGCCTCTACTGTGATTGATGATGGTGGGATTGATTAGTTGATTTCATGAGAAACCTCAAACGCGGAAAATCTGTAGTGTAAAAATTCATGTCACATGGAATTGTGCAGGTGCAGGTGTCAGGATACTAAGTATGGGTTATTCTATAAGAAATATTTCTATGTGGTCAGGACAATTGTAGTTCGTTAGTTTATGTTTACAACCCTGCTTTAAACACTAAACATGTATAGTGTTTTTCAGTGTCCACCTGTAAACTACATATGCTAAAATAATCTTAGCTCTTATGCACCAATGACAAATTCCTCGTATGTGAAAACTTACTTAGCAAATAACCTGATTCGGATTCTTTGTTTTTCTCCATAAAAAATGAAAGCATTTTTACCTCTAGACCAGTAGATAGATATTAAGGTTGAACATTACCTTATACCCCTTATACCATAATAAAACAGTATTTGAAACCCATATGCTTCTATAATAAGATTTTGCATAGGTAAATGTCTTATTTCTCTGCAATAGGTAACTTTAAATTACCAAATATATTTAAAACTTGTGTCAATAACAGAAACACATGAGTTATAATTATCTTTTTTGGGGGGCGATCCTTTAATCATATTCCTTGATGTTATTATTGGTGTTTGAATTTAAAAAGTTTTCAAATTAAAAAACATTTCTGTTTTTATGAAGTAAGAACATTGTATGATCGTCTGTATGATTGGTGCTATAAATAAATTATACTGGCACAATAACGGGGATTGTTATTATCAAAGAGAACCATAAAAAACACAGACTTCACCTCACAGAGGTTACACTCCTATAGACGCATTATGAACACAGAAATATAACATTTGTACTTTTACAGTGTTTTGTAAACAGTTTCTATTGAGACTAAATTAAATAAGCTTCAATGATCATACAGGTCAACTTGGATTTATTATCTATCAGTCAAGGGTCATGTTAGTGCAGCTGTTGGGGTTTTTTATATTACAGTGTTGATAATTTTATTACCCTTAAATGTTTCTTGTTGTTAGGGAAAACAAATATTACAAAATCCTACATTTTACAGCATGGAGTTATAAACAAGTTTCAGTGCTCTTGCTGTGTTAATGCTATTTACTCAAAAATAATAGCTTATCAAACAAGATACTGATATTAATAGCCACACTTTAAGCCACAACGTCTCAATAGAAGGGTATAAAGTAAGTGGGGTCCATTTTCTGTCTGTCATTGCTGAACACATTTTAAGCCAGGAAACATTTATAAATCCGATTAATAGTATTAATAGGTAGTGTTTTTTACAGTTTGAATCCATGGTAGAATACTCAATCACATACTGATAACAATAACTAACTAATGTAATATTCACCTAGAATATGTAAAGGCTAATGTCAATTTAATAATATAGCTTACAATAAATCATATATATCAGGGACTCCCAAACTTAAGCCTTGACATCCTGAAAACCTTCCTGCTGGAGGTGATGGGGTAGGTGTTGGAGATGGAGACGTTTCTTCCGGGGGACATCACAAGGTAGCACACTTCAGAGTTGTCCAGACAGGCAAGATCTCTGTCATAATTTGCCAGTATTTATCCTGGAGCAGGCGTCATGGAGTGTTGTGATGGTCCGGTCAGACACAACGGCTGTGCCGAACCTGTCACAGATGGAGTTCCATCGCGTCTTTGTAGACTGGATCAGGGTGTGCTGAGGTGGCTGCATCTGTGCCTGCTTTGCTATCAGTGCCATGGTGGCAGCATGGCTGTGGCTAATCCTGTATCCAGCAGGAAGAATCACAAAACACGCTGAAGCTTTTTTGCTCTAGCTAGCTTGACTTTCAGCTCATCCTTGTTCTCCCCAAAATGTTTTTCAGTGCATTTAAGTTACAGTAGCTCTCGACTGACTACAGTTTTCTTCTAACCTTAACAAGCGCCTGAATTGGAACAAAAAAGCTATACCTTAATTCCTAATTCTTTTTAGAAATACAGAAGTCCAAAAGCTGAACTCGCTTGGCGGGGGAGAAATTGTCAACACAGTAACAGAATCTGGATCCATATCTGATCAGCACTGCCTAGTTTGACAGTTTGATCTGAGTTTGGTGCGTTGAACTGGACGGACTCACTGAGAACGACCTGTCAATCACAACATAGCCACACCCTAAAGCATGGGTGTCAAACTCAATCACACAAGGGGCCAAAATTTAAAACACAGTCAAAGTTGCGGGACAAACAGGATTAATATTTATTGAACATTCTATAACTGGCTATGTTTTAACCAGAAATATGAATCTGAACAGACTTCTTTTTATCTCAACAAAATAAATAAATAAAATAAAATTTAAATTATAATCAAAATATTTTTTTCTTCAACAGTAACATCAAGCAAAATAGTAATATTGCTGCACATACAAAGTAGGATGTGTCATTAACTCAAAATACCAATAAGGGTTGTCTCAGTTCACAACTAAATTGATCAAGTTTTGGGCAAGGTTGCTAAGTCCCTGATCACACCAAGTAGATTCCTTCTCACCCGGAGACACCATGTCACACACCATCTACATTCACTGATCATGTTCTGAAAAAACAAACACAAAACAAAATGCAAGCACAACCACTAAATTACACACATATTAAGCGGTTCTTTTTGGTTGAAATACATTCCATTATATTTTTAAGTGAGGTTTTCAAAATGCTCACCTATTTGTTTTCTGATCGGATGCCTGACACAGTTTTCAACTGTTGACGTCGGCTGAGAAAGGACTGGCAAAGATGGCAAAGCCTGAGTGCTGTGTTCTGAAGCCAGAGAAGCGCCGATCAAACTCATTAATTAGCCAGCTTACTTTGGTTGCCAACCGGGCGCAGGAAAAAGCGCCTGAGAATGATGCTGAGATGCTCTGACAAATGGGAATCCGGGCAAGATTGTCCTGTTCCACTTGGGACTTAGCTGAAGTTTACACTGGAAAACTGTGACCATTTCGGACATCTGCATGATGACTTGTTTGCGTCCCTGCAGCCTCTGATTCAGTTGGAGGAGATGCTCTGTTATGTCACACAACATGGCAAAGTCACAAAGCCAGGTTGGATCTGATAGTTCAGGCAAGGGTTTTCCTTTACTTTGCATAAAAAGAGCGATTTGCTCCCTAAGCTCAAAAATCGTTTTAGGACTGCACTGATGCTCAGCCACCTTACTTCTGTATGGTACAGGACGTCTCCATGCTCCACGCCTACCTCCTGCAAAAGCAGCTGGAACTGGCGGTGATCCAGGCCACGCGCCTGAAAGAAGTTAACTGTTTTCGTGACTGTGGTCATTATGTCATTCATTTCCTGACCCTTTCCGCAAAGAGCTTCTTGATGGATAATGCAGTGATATGTTGTCAGAGGCGTGTGGCAGTTACTTTTTTGCAGTTTGTCTTTTATTAGTCCAACCAACCCTTTTTTTTCTCCACACATTGCGGGTACGCCATCGGTAGTTAGCCCCACCAACTTTTCCCAGGGTAATTTATTTTCATTTACGGATTTCTCCACCGCCTCAAAAATGTCCCTTCCCGTTGTCATCCCATGCATGGCAGCTACATCCAAGAGCTCCTCAGTGAGGCCGTCACTTTGCGGGGTCACGAAATCGACGTGCATTGTGGGAGATGTAGTTTATGGTCAATGTGGCCTTGAGTTTGACACATGTGCCCTGAAGCATACCCTGCTTTATTGGCTATTTTACTCTAAATGGGACCATCATTTACTAAATGAACATCATGCTGTATGGAAGAAGAGTGAAACTAGAGACTGAGACCATAAACTCATTGGGAAACTGAAATCAAGTAAGAAGTAGGGTAATTTCTTCTTTAAAGTGCATGGTATCGTTTTTTATTGCAGCCAATGGAACTCAGTTCACAGACCCGGAAGCTCTGTCCATTATGCACACTGTTAATGGTATGGCCATGCTTACCAGAAGTGGTGGAACTCGTGGGCAAAAATCTGAAGTGCCGGTACTCTGTGCCGGTGAGTACCGGTTCATTTCAGGCACTGACCATAACATTAATTTGGCCACAGCGCAATTCATCTTTTCACCTATTAACCTATTAAAAGAAGAGGTAGAAAATGAAAGTGTTCGTTAGTGATATGACCATCTGTAGCATTCCCAAAATAGAAAAGTTTGCTGCAAGTGTCAGCTCTTGACTGACATAGGAGCCGAGATGCACACATTTACTGTTCCGCTTTTTGTCTGGTAAACCCACTTTGAAGTGTAATACAGCGCAGCTTATCCTACCAACAGTTGAGTTTTAAACAAAATACACACCCAGGTTTAGGGGAATTGAGTGAAAGGATACAATACATAAATAATAATAACTTTCAGGACAACAAACATTATTTCTAGGTATTTGAAATTGTACTTTGTTGCTGTTAATGCTTTTGCCTCGTTGTACTGGGGTAGCAGCAGGAATCCAATAATCTACCAAATATCTAGTCTTTCAATATCCACTGACCCTTTAGATGTGGGTTTGCTTGTACTCTTGTGTGTACACCAGTGTTTAGTGTGTGTGTGTGTGTGTGTGTGTGTGTGTGCATGTGCTTATGTGTTCCTACAAAACCTCAGAGAGAATCTTGCCTATTTTATTTTGCAGCAGCAGATGCGTGCAGAGCGCAGTGGGAGTGTACTCCTCCACCTTGCTACTCTGTGACCTGTTTTTTCTGGTCCGCAGCTCTGTCATTAGCTGCACCTGCACCAGCCTCTCATCATGAAGGACATCATGGTTCAACTGATATGGCTGTTTGAAATCTGATAATATTGATATTTCCAGTTTGATGCTGCCAGTAGTGAATTTTCTCGAAATCATGCCTAAAAGTTACCCTTACAGTATGCAGGATTTTCCTATAATTATTGTCTTTGAACGCTTGATTTACAGCATTTAGATAATTGTACAGCATTAACACAGGAAGGAATAAAGTATAGTATAATATTCTACAATAGATTTGTTGCTATATTTACATAGAAAAATAAATTACAATTGGGTATTACTACACTACTTTGAAGTGTATTACTAAATAAATGTGTTGTAAAGGCCCAGTGTGTAAAATCAAAGAGGAGCTATAATCAGAAATGGAATATAATATTTATAGGTATTAGCGTATAATCACCTGAAAATAAGAATATTTGTCTTTTTGTTACCTTAGAATGAGCTGTGGGGCCTCTTCAACAGAGGCCACCATTTTGAAACGCCATGTTTCAACAGTAACAGAGAAACCAAACACTGGCTCTAGATATGGATTATTTCACAATCTTCTCCTACACGCTTGGAAGTCGAACAACATTCCGTTTGTTGCAATCTGCACCAACTAGATACCACTAAATCCTACACAAATAGATGATATTTTATTAATAATAATAACAATAATAGTATGCCATGATTTCTGACATCTGACATCTGACTGGACACAAATTGTAACTTTAAGTTGTAATGTAAAGTAATCATATGTAAGTCATGCGACTTTAAGTTAACACTTGTGGCCGGTGGCCACTGTCCAGCGACAATGCACAATCTTGCTTTAAGTGCATTTGGCAGTGCTACTCTGAGATACCACTATGGGGTAGCTCAGTCCATAGAGACTTTTTCTTGGCTTGAATCGGCCACCGATCAGTATGGGGTCTGGACTGGTAGCTGAAGAAGTGCTAATTCACCTCCTGGGCATTGCAGAGGTGCCCTTGAGCAAGGTGCAAAACCCCCAACTGCTCCTGTTCCCTTTGTGGCACCCCATCACTCCATATTTTTATGTCTATAATCAGATTGCATATTTGACCATATTTGAGGTACTGTAAAAACATATTGCTCAGTGTTTCCTGGCTACTGACTTTTACACATATGAGACTACAAGCATACTTAATATCAAGCATTTTTACTGTACCAATTTGGAGAAATTCAACAATAAAAGTCCATATTTGTACCTCCAAGTGGTATTTTCATATATTTAAGCTACTGTAAAAACACTTTGCTCAATAATTCCTGGCTATGGATGGTATATCTTACTTCTACACATCTAAGACTACAACTATACTTAATATCAAGCATTTCTACTGCACCAATGTGGAGAAATTTAAGAATAAAAGGTGGTTCCACTGTATGTGGAACCACCTGCAACAGCTGTCACGCGAATCTGTAAAAGGGAAAAATTCAGTGTGACAGCTGTTGCAGGTGGTTCCACATACAGTGCCTACAAATGGACACAGCAGAGCTGCAAAATAAGAAGAATGTGTTAGAATTGTGTAGGATTTGGTGTTAAGTGTTTAGTCTTTATATTATAATTTTTTTATAAAATGTTATTAAACATTTGTGTGAAATTTTGTCATGATTACTGCATCATTATTGAAGTATAATGAAAATGCTTCACCCATAGCCTGGAAATATTCGAATTATAGCTTACTGTTCTAAATACCTTTATTTTGAAAACCGGAAGTAAATACGCTGTTTCTCCGCATTTACCATAATGCTGAGAATAATTTACACTCGAAATTTAAGTGCGGCTGATTTGACCACGGAGATCGGACTCACGGCTGGATTGACCACAGTCTACTAGCCTACTGTTTCTTCTACGCAGCACCGTCCTGTAAATGACAACATCCGGTCCCACAATATACAAAAACAGGCCTTTTTTCCGTTTCTGTTTTCTAGTGATTTTATTTTTTGTTATATGAAATAGAAAATGAAAATCAAATAATTTTTTTAATTTCGCTCATCCCCTTTTGACCATGAAAAAGAAAAACGCCTTGGGTCCGTGTATGTTTTGGTCATTGGATTTTCCTTTCAGAAACGGGTATTAAAAGACAGAAAACGAGTGGTTATTTGATTTTCGTTTTAAAATACAAAAATTAAAATTGAAATACAAGGCGTTTTTCTTTTTCATGGTCAGAAAGGGATGAGCGAAATTAAAAAATATATTCGATTTTCATTTTCTATTTCATATAACAAAAAATAAAATCACTAGAAAACAGAAACGGAAAAAAGGCCTGTTGTTTCATATTCTGAGACCGGATGTTGTCATTTACAGGACAGTGCTGTGTAGAAGAAACAGTAGGCTAGTAGACTGCGGTCAATCCAGCCGTGAGTCCGATCTCCGTGGTCAAATCAGCCGCACTTAAATTTCGAGTGTACAAGTATTCTCAGCATTATGGTAAATGCGGAGAAACAGCGTATTTACTTCCGGTTTTCAAAATAAAGGTATTTAGAACAGTAAGCTATAATTAAAATATGTTACATTAAAGTGTTTCATGCGCCCCTGATGAATAAAAAAACACTTTATATCAAGTATCTTTACTGCACCAGTGTGGAGAAATGCCAAAATAAAAGTCTCATATTTATGCCTCCAGAGATTGCATATTTGACCCTATTTGAGGTACTGTAAAAACATATTGCTCAGTGTTTCCTGGCTACTGATGGTATATTTGACTTTTACACATATGAGACTACAAACATACTTAATATCGAGCATTTTTATTGTACCAATTTGGAGAAATTCAACAATAAAAGTCCATATTTGTACCTCCATGTGGCATATTTTCATATATTTGAGCTACTGTAAAAACACTTTGCTCAATAATTCCTGGCTATGGATGATATATTTGACTTCTACACATCTAAGACTACAAGTATACTTAATATCAAGCATTTTTACTGTACCAATTTGGAGAAATTGAAGAATAAAAGTCCCATATTTATACTTCCAGATTCCATATTTTCTTATATTTGAGCTACTGTAAAAATGTAAACTGTATGTGGAACCACCTGCAACAGCTGTCACACTGAATAATATAAAAAATAATATGTGAGGAAGAGACAGTAGGTACAATGGTGTTTTGAAGTTAAAACTAATTATTTTTCCCTTTTACCTACAAATGGACACAGCAGAGCTGCAAAATAAGAAGAATGTGGACTGGCATTGCATTTTGTATGAAAAGTAAACAAATTAGAATAGTGTAGGATTTTGTGTTTAGTGTTTATATTATCAAGATGTTATTAAACATTTGTGTGAAATTTTGTCATGATTACTGCAGCATTATTGAAGTATAATGAAAATGCTTCACCCATAGCCAGGAAATATTGAGCAATATGTTTTTACAGTAGCTCAAAAATATAAGAAAATATGGAATCTGGAAGTATAAATATGGGACTTTTATTCTTCAATTTCTCCACATTGGTACAGTAAAAATGCTTGATATTAAGTATACTTGTAGTCTTAGATGTGTAGAAGTCAAATATATCATCCATAGCCAGGAATTATTGAGCAAAGTGTTTTTACAGTAGCTCAAATATATGAAAATACCACTTGGAGGTACAAATATGGACTTTTATTGTTGAATTTCTCCAAATTGGTACAGTAAAAATGCTTGATATTAAGTATGTTTGTAGTCTCATATGTGTAAAAGTCAAATATACCATCAGTAGCCAGGAAACACTGAGCAATATGTTTTTACAGTACCTCAAATAAATGAAAATATGCAATCTCTGGAGGCATAAATATGAGGCTTTTATTTTGGCATTTCTCCACACTGGTGCAGTAAAGATACTTGATATAAAGTGTTTTTTTTGTATTCATCAGGGGCGCATGAAACACTTTAATGTAACATATTTTAATTATAGCTTACGGTTCTAAATACCTTTATTTTGAAAACCGGAAGTAAATACGCTGTTTCTCCGCATTTACCATAATGCTGAGAATACTTGTACACTCGAAATTTAAGTGCGGCTGATTTGACCACGGAGATCGAACTCACGGCTGGATTGACCGCAGTCTACTAGCCTACTGTTTCTTCTACACAGCACTGTCCTGTTAATGACAACATCCGGTCTCAGAATATGAAACAACAGGCCTTTTTTCCGTTTCTGTTTTCTAGTGATTTTATTTTTTGTTATATGAAATAGAAAATGAAAATCGAATATTTTTTTTAATTTCGCTCATCCCTTTCTGACCATGAAAAAGAAAAACGCCTTGTATTTCAATTTTAATTTTTGTATTTTAAAACGAAAATCAAATAACCACTCGTTTTCTGTTTTTTAATACCCGTTTCTGAAAGGAAAATCCAATGACCAAAACATACACGGACCGGGCTGGGTCAGTCTGTAGCTGAAAGTGCTCCTGAGCTGCCTCAGCTCAGTGTAGAGAGGATGAGAGGGGTTGTCCATGATGGCTTTCAGCTTCCCTCTCTTTTACTTATATCTAGACTGATGTCAATCTATTGGGTTGCGCAGCATTCAGGCAGTGCAGGAATCGGGAAAAACAAATTCAAAAGTAAAAAGATTTTATGTGAAAAACAAAACAGAAATTAGTTGTTATAGATTTCAACCCCTGTGCCAACTGTATGCACACTGGAAAGCCTGTTCTGGTAGCCTTTCAACGTTCTGCCATATCAATGGTGGACAACCATGACCGACTGATATCTGACTTTAGACTGTGGTCATTATCGGTCTGTTTCTTTGGGAAATGCCATTTCAGGTCCAGTTGTATTATGTTCTCTGTTTAGTCTCCTTTGTATGTAGATGTGCACATTAGCAGTGCCCCATGTGGGTGAAGGTCTTCCATTTTGCACAGTATGCCAAGTGGCCCATAAACATAGCTGCATCATCACATTATCTGCCTCCAAATTCTTCCAAACCTTCCATCCAAAATCCGTTTAGAGGATGGCGTTATGTAACTTACCAGAAATCATTGTCTCGGGGTGACAGTCCTCCCACCACCTCTATCTCCTGAGCCTCCTACTCCGTGATGCCGACAGAGGCCTGGTCAGAGCGGGGCCACCGCCTACACCTACCACTTCCTGTTGTGTGAGCTCAGGAGAGTCCAGCGGGCCCTGAGAGGAGGGCTGCTGACTACAGGCAATCCAGGACAGAGTGGGTGGTCTCAGATAGAGAGGGGGGAGGAGGCAGAGGGAAAGGGAGACGGGCGGGTGGGAGATGTAAAGGAGCTTAGTGTATTTACAAGACATTTTGATGGCAGTGTTCATCTCTGCAGAGCGCTGAGTGATTGCACATGGTGGCATTAAGTGAAGTGTGAGAATGTATAGAGGGACAGAACACTGGCATCTCCCAGTTCACTACAAGTTTTATCAGCCTATTAGGCTTAATTTTATAGTACACACAAAAAATAAATTATCATAAAGCTCTTCTTTTCTGTGAGTTAATGGTAAGAGCATGACATGGGAGAGAGACTTATACTATGTTGAATTAAATATCCTATTTTCAGCCTATGACATATGCCAGTCTTCATCTATTAGCTTATTTAAAAAACCTTTACAATCCTTACAAATCACTTACCGATACCAGTTGTTTTATTGACATAAAAATATAGCGGGCTGCTGTTACTATCCATATCAGCTATACCGTTTTGTTATTGCTGTCAACATAAAAATGCTCAAACCTTTCAAGCCATTTTTCATTGAAGGTAAAATTGAATTGATACGAATCACCAGCATCTGCCCCCTTTGGCTCTCCCTCCACTCCATTACTTTCGAAGTTGACCTCTGACATTTCTTTGTGTGGGAGAGTGATACTCCGTATTATTCTGCCGTACAACGGGCTTCCTCGCAGCGCGGCCAGAGATGATTGGCTGCGAAGTGAGAGAGCAGAAGATGGAAATCGTATCAGCCGAGGCTCACATGATTCACGCCGCAGCGTGGTGTCTCTGCTGTTGTGTTTTGAAGGAGCCGTGCAGATCTTGCATACAGAGACTATACTGCTGACCATTAGAGATGCTGGGAAGAGAACAGTGATAATCCATTGCAAAATTTCAGATGCATATGTCCACACTATACAAAAACCATAGTTGAACATTTTAGGAATTATGTTTTGCTTTCTTGCTGAGAGACAGATAAGTAGATCAAAGTCAATGTCTGTTAAATATACAGTATAATGTTGTAGTATATGTTGTATGGAGACCCTTAAATGACATTGAATGAAAAAATTATAATTGAATGAATGTGAACAATGAATACACAACACTAACATTGTACAGACATGGTAGCGGCTATGAGAGGCCGTACTTGTGGCACAGCAGTGCCTTGCTAACACCAGCATGCTAACACTGACAATGCTAACGTGCTAATGTTACAGGCAAAGTTTGACATTGTGGGAAATACACATTCTTGCAGAGAGTTGTATAACTGAAAGCGCTTCCATGTCTGTATGCTGAATATGAAGCTACAGCCAGGAGGCAGCTAGGCTTAACTTAGTCTGGAAACAGAGAAACACAACAAAATTCACCTAAAGCTCTTTAATTAAAGCTGCAGTAAGTAACTGAAAGTTATAAAGACACTTTGTGTTGGTGTCTAGAAAATAGTTGACTGTTGAGTCTTATTCCCAGGGTCCCAAAGTAGTCAACAATCATCTTTCCTGGCTCTGATTGGTTGTTTTCGTTCAGGCCCGATGGATTCTTGCAAATACCATTAGGAGCACTAGGAGGAGCCAGAGGAACCTGATTGTTTCACAGATTATCTGTCTCATGTTCTACTGTCAGAATAGAGAAAGTTTCAGCAAATACTACTTTATAGCTTTAACATCGACTGTCCCTTATTTTGTCAAAAATATTTGACAACTATATATATACTATATATATATATATATTTCAGATCATGTTTTCAGGGGCTTTAATTGGATATAATGGTTTACCACGTGTTTTGTCCCCAAATGGAAGGCAAGTCCCCATGAAATTGATTTTATTGTTGACAAATCCAACTACACACTGACAGACAGACAGATACTCAGCTGCATATTTTACAAAGAACTTGTTGTGGATCTATGGTTTTGTATGTGTCACACTCCTTATGGTTAATCTTTACACCCCTACAAATTATAGTTTCGATCTTAAGTTTCATTTTGATTGAAAATAACCACAACATAGCACAATGTAGGCCACTGAGCTTTTCCCTCCGAGCAGAAATCTGTCAATGTGGCAACAATGAAATATGTTACAATCCAGTACACGAGCTTCTCAACAGCCTTTTTACCCCAGTATGAAGTAATGCATCTCCACAACCAATAACCATTTTCATAGTGAGAGGATCACTCAGAGCTATCCTTAAAGTGCGACAATATCAACATGCCTGCTGGTAGATTAAAATGTTTATGAGGCTCGTTCACCACAGTCCTCTCCATGAAGATGGGCCGGTATCCATATGTAAATGCCTCGCACTCTGCTACCTCCCTGGCAGTAAAGTTGATTAAAGTTCTGTACCATGCCTCTACTGAGGGATTGCCCCAGTTCAATGCAATTTTACATGGCGGTAGATGAACGATCTCACTCACTGCTGGAGTTACACAGCACTGGCAAATTCATCACGCTGGCTGAATACAGACATCCATACCAAAAAGAGGGAGCGGCAAGGTTACGGTTGTCGGCGCACTCAATCACACGGAGGGAAAACACCCCTGTCTCTATTTTTCTTCATCACTCAGATGCAAATAAAAGACATCCATCAAGTGTGTGACAGCGCACAGCAGATAACTAACTGCTAGAATAATCATTACCTCACAAAAGCTCACACTGACTGAGGACTTTTTAAAGACTCGCCGCTGGTTAGCCAGCTGGTCACTTTTGGTATGTGGGCATGTGTCTTTGTGTGTTCACGCCCTCCTGTAAAATAATTTTATAAGGAGTACGGTCTATACTGCTCTATTTAAAAAGTGTCCTGAGATAACTTTTGTTATTGTTTTGTGTGTTGAATTGAATTTTCCCTGCCACTGTCACCAAGTGGTTGCTCATGATGGGAACTGTTTCACGACCAGACAAATGCAATGGCGATAACGATAATGAAGACCTTGTCAGTCGGTTGAAAGATCTACGACAGGCGAGCTATAGGAGCTTGTCAATAACAAACCTTGAGCCCGAAAGCTGGTTCTCGACCCTTCTTGCAAACAAATATGAGCTTTTTTCAGAGCCTTCCAACACATCTCACAATTGTCCATAGCAGATTAATTTTGACATCCCATTGAAGTTCTGATTAGTTAAAGCAAATTGTTACAAGGAAGATGCTGTCAAAAAGCTTTTGGAAAAAGCTAGTAAGTAGACCTTGACGTTTTTCTTCGTTTTTTTCATAGAAATTTTTGTTTTCTAAGAGTTTACTCTTTGAATCCGGATTTTTTGACTTTAACTTTATGTAATATGGCCATGGAAAACATTTTTTAAATGAAAAATGGATTTAAATGAATATTTATGTATGTATAAACAAACAAAACTGATTATCTGCTATGGCTGCTCCCCCTCTCACTCTTGTGCCTCTAGCTGCAGGCTATCCCTTAACATTATTAGTGAGTTTACAGGGAGGAATCTAGAACTTCCTCTGTGCTCTCCATCTCCCTGGGAAATCTCTGAGGGACCAATCAGTGGCTCAGTAATCCTGGTGTCTAATGTTAGCTCCTGTCTTCTCACAGCCATTCTATAATTCAACCTCTCCTACAAACCAATCAAAGGCATTTGGAGGGATGGAAATCCATTGTTTTTCCCTTATTCCATTTACCATGTTTGACATATTCAAATGTGTTTCTCATATCTTTAGTGAGGAGAAAAACCCATGAGTAAAGCGTGGTATACAAACCCGTCGACAGTGGATTACAAAGTGTCAGCTCTAGTTTAAGCTGCAAACGTTAGCATGCCGGGCTAACTGGTCATTAACAGCATCATTAGCTAACAAACAGGCTTACAAATTATGTTAGAAAAAGCCCTGTTTGGAGCTCATACATCTTCCCTTTGGAAACCAAGATACTACTATATCAAAGTGTAGGCTAGAATTAATTAACAGAGAGGAGTTTACAATTAATTACAATTCTTCCACAGCATTGAGGAGCAGATGTTTATGTCTACATACAGTACTCAGCATAAATGAGTACACCCCAACAGATTTGTCAGAAAACCTTTACATTTCATTTCAGAATCAACATTTTCTTTGGGATACTATGCTACAAAATACAAGATTTGTTCATTTGCAGACACGAAAAAGTAATTTTCTTAACAAATTAATTCAAGACCATGTTGCAAAAATGAGTTAACCCCCACTGACAGTCTTAGGAGCAAAACAAAATTTTAGACTACAAAATTCTTATTAACAAGAATTAAACCACAGGTGAGTCTAATTACTCATTAAACAGGTGTCCAGCTGACAGTTGACTATAAAATGGTGTTTCTTAACAAAGAAAACCCCTTTCCATTTCATGCTGTCAACAATGGCACCACATGGAAGAGAAATATCACAACCTGAGAAAGAAAATATTTTCTTTACACAAGAAAGGTGAAAGCTACAAGAAGACCAGCAAAGGTTTACTTATCAGTCAGAATACTGTAGCAAAAATGATAAAATATTTTTAACAAAGATGGAACTGCAACCATCTCACAGAGACTTCTAGGCCGTCCACCGAAGTTAACGCCTCAACAGGAGTGCCTTCTGATGAGAAGGGTTGAAGAAAATTGCCATGCAAGTTCACCACAGTTAGCTAAAGAAGTAGAAAAGCCAAACTGGGGTGACTGTTTCCTGTGATACAATACGGCATACCCTGCAGAGGAATGGCATGCATTGGTGTTGGCCCATGCACAAAAAAGCCCGCCTAGGATTTGCCAGGGCCCAAGCTGAAAAAGATGAAGACTACTGGGCTGCATGAGTGCTGCTGGTGTCGGTGAGCTGCATTTTATTGATGGTATCATGAGTTCACAGATGCACTGCTCTATATTAAAAGAGAAGATGCTATCATCACTCCGTGCCCTTGGTTGTCGTGCACTTTTCCAACATGACAATGATCCAAAACACCACTGGCCACTGTTGCATTTCTGAAGAAGTTAAACGTTTTTCTGTTAAGTGTGACAGTGATGTGTTCCTTCAGTAATTTGGCATCCCTCCAGCTGTTGCCATGGGTGATGCTCCCTGGTGCGTTGCTAGTGCAGTTCCCATGCTGGCCTCCAGGACACTGAAACTTCCTTACTGTCTCCTGTATGAGCAGCCCAGACAGACAGCAGACAGCTTGCAGCCCACCCCAACCAGTCTGTCTGTCCCAATCTTCACAAAACAGTAAGCACAAACCTTCCCTGAGACTTGAGCTGGTTCCAGATAATGTAGTGCATCAGATGCTAGTCTGCTTTGACGCCACTGTCTCTCAGTATTTGCCCACCCTTATCTTCCGATATCTATTCTGAATGTGTAAAGCCAGCTTTCTGTAGCGCAGTAGACAGCTGGATTACTCCATTCCTCTTCGGTGAAGAAGAAACACATGTAGTGGTTAAATAAGCATGGCTAAACTTCACACACCAGCAGTGAGACACAGAGACCGGAGCCTGAACCCTGCAAAATGAATGTAAACAGTAACTGAAACGTACAAGCATGCAATTGAGATGTTTGTATCACTTCGACTGCATTAGGGCTGGCTGGCACAGGAACCGGGAAATGCTTCGTGCTTTTCTGCAAGTCTATTATCCTTTGTGGGGCCAAAGTAGATGGGATGTTGCAGCTGGCGCTACAAAATGAGATTTATCTCTATGGAATAGAAAAAGACAGTCATTTTTCTACCACTTGCTCCTGTTAGTAGGGGAAGGAGGGTGTGGAAGGAGTAAATTAGCTTGCATGGAGTTGCGGGATAGGAAAGATTTAATAGTTAAAAGAGATACACACCAGGGAAATTACTTTCTCCTAATTGTGGGCTGGACAATATAATCCTGTCATAAAAAAAGCCCCGGAGAAGCGGCGAGGAAAGAGAACATTTTTATTGACTAAAGCCGTCTGATATCTGAGTAAATTAAACTGGACAAACACACACAAACTGCTGCTGGAGAGCTTATTGGTGATTGCTTCATACAGACAGATTGAATTGAAATAATTGGGGACTCAAGCCTACGGGTGCTGCTGTCCAGAATCTGAGAGATATTCATTTTGATGGGAACCTTTAAGTCAAGTCATTACCAGAACATCAGCAGAACAAATACTCTGAGATGTTTAATAATAATCTGTCAACATTTCGGCTCTGTGCTAATGTTGACTGATCATTTTGCATGCTTACCTCACGTACAAACTCAGCAGAGCTTCCAATCACATAAATCTGAATGCGTGTGATCACTATTTAGCCACTTTCTATCCACTTTAAAGGGTGTAGGAGAGCCACGGGACACAGCCAAAATATCTGCAAGGTGAAGCGATCATCAGAGAGTGCTCTCTGTGATAATGTGATCACTGGAGTTCCAAAGTCTGGTTGCTGGACGGGCTGTTGAGGTGGCATGCCAGAGCTGTGGAGAGCCAGAGGAGGGGCTCACAGGCACTGAGCAGATGGTTTCTTTATGAGCAGAATATTTCTGCACTGTACACAACAGCTTTCCTCAGGCACCTTCTAGTGATTTCATCACAAAGGGAGCAAAAACAACAACAGACCTTACAAAGGAAGGCTTTTGGATCAAGCTTTCATTAGAGAGTGGTTAATTTAGTTCACATTCTTCCTGGAGTCAGACTGAAAAATTAAAAGCCCCCACAGGCTTAAAGCTGCAGTAGGTACATTTTCATAAAAATATCTTTTTGTCATATTTGCTGAAATTTCCATGATATCCTGACAGTAGAACATGAGACAGATCATCTGTGATAAAATCAGGTTCCTCTGGCTCCTCCTAGTGCTCCTAATGGTATTTGCAAGAATCCACCGGGCCTGGATGAAAACAACCAATCAGAGCCGAGAAAGAAAGAAAGACGCTTTGGGTTGGACACTTGAAGATAGTTGATTGTGTAGTCTCATTCCCAGGACCCAAAGCATCTGTATTTGACCACCTGGGAATGACACTACACAATCATCTATCTTTCTTGCAAATGCCATTAGGTGCGCTAAAATTAGCTATGTTAAAGTATAGCAACCCTTTTACACACACAGTCTAAGCCTGGTGGTGCTTCCTGCCATGGTCCTGCTTTACTCCCACTGCTAATATTACTGATATTATTATTATTATTATTATTATTATTACTATAATCACTGCTCATTGTCCCCCATTGTTGTTGTCATCATCTTCTTCATCTTCAACATCGTCATCATCACCATCAGTCACTACTGCGGAAGGATCATTACTGGTCTTAGACGGGGCGGCTGTAGCTCACAGGAAGAGCGGGTCGTCCACTAATCAGAAGGTTGATTGTTCAATCCCCGGCTCCTCCCGCCACATGTCGAAGTATCCTTGAGCAAGAGACATACTGAACCCCAAATTGCTGCTGATGCTGTGCATCAGTGTGTGAATGTGTATGAATGCTTTAGTTTAAGACTAGAAAAGCTCTATACAAGTACAGGTCCATTTACTATTAGTGTAGTTGTTGCTACTGTTGTTGCTGTGCACCTTTGTCTCTGTCTTTGTCCTTCTGTTGTTACCTCTACTCTCTCTCTGTCTCTCTCTCTCACCCCAACTGGTTGAGGCAGACGACCACCCACCTAGAGCCGGGTCTGTCCGAGGTTTCTGCATCTTAAAAGGAAGTTTTTCCTCGCCGCCGTCGCCAACTGCTTGCTCATGGTGGTACTGTTGGGTCTCTGTAAATAATGCTATAAGGAGTTCGGTCTAGACCTGCTCTATTTGAAAAGTGTCCTGTGATAACTTCTGTTATGAATTGCCACTATACAAATAAAATTGAACTGAATTGAAACTGGGCGTTCCCCGTAACAGTTGACTGACTATATCTGAATTATTTATGATGAGAAGCGCAAGCTTTCCTGATGGTTTACCTACATATAAGAATTTGTATAGTGTCTGTATTGATTTGTTGTGGAATGTTTCAAACACTGTCTCTATCATCAACAAAATACAAATATATATATATAAAATATTTTGAAAAATCCAGAATCCAACAGCAGCACACAAAAAAAGTGTGGTATTGTCATGAGTGATGACTGTAAAGTTTTTTCTTAACACTGTTGTCATGCTGTCATATTCTGAAATTCTTCTTCACAAAAGTGTAAGTATAATTTGGTGGTTTTACTGGTTAAATCAATAAGGTATTGTATGCAACAAATGGTTTAGCAAGAAAATCACACCAGAATCTCGCCTAAGGATCATCCAGAATGGTGCAGCAACTTCTCACAAAAACTCAATGGCTACCCCAACAATACTTTTAAAATCAAATTGATATGTAGACAATATTACCATTTTTGATGCCTGTTTGTGTCAGGATGTGAACTGAGGACATCCAACAGCAACCCTGCTTAGTTTTCTTTATTTCATGGCTGTAGCTGTGGTGATGACACAAAGTTGGCAAAAGTTGTCCTTTGAGGTCACATATTGGTCAATGCCATGTGTATTGTCTTTCAACTGCACAAAAACCTGTACACAAGTGTGCTCAAGATCTAGGCTGAAACTGAAATGATTACGACAAACTATCATTTTAATGTCTTATACACCAATCAAATTACAATACTGACATCATTAGTCGGTATCAAAACTTCACATCCAACATGGACCGATATTTAAAGTCCCCCTACAGTCATAAATCAGTGTTTCCTCTTGTTTCTACAGTGTGCTGTTTGAATGCTGTATCTGCAGAGTCTGACTCTAGAAGGATGTTTTAACATTCATCTGCTGAAAGTGGAAAGGTTCTCTGTGCTCCTTAAAAATCTGATTTTAAGGGGCGGGCCTACCAGCATGATTTGTGACATCACAAATAGTTAGGAAGTCAGTCCTGGTCCAGTATGCAACTTATACAGTGTGATGTAGAAACTTGAATCCACTGAGAATGGACCTTACAGTGAAGTAGTAGACATCTTGTGTCCAGCAGGAAAACTTTATAAATGAACAATATTTACATATTTTAATGAGGTAGAAGGAGTAGATTACTTTTTAAGGATTTTAAAGTGGAAATTATACTTTTGTTTTGCATTAAAAAACATATCAGACACACATTATTGTTCCAAGCAGACTATTGAGGGGATCCTTATTTTTTGGTAGTTACAATTATGACCAAATTAGTATGCAAGTCAGAATAAAATGGACTTCAATTAAACTTTTTTGTACAAATTGTCATAACAAAACTCAAAACAATAAAGACAAGAATAAGTTGAGTCCAGCTCTCACTCAGTCACATTCACTCAGCTGGGTGATCTGTGGAGCAGCTTTAACACTGACCTGACAATGGATGCATTCATTTTTCAGTGTTATTTATGAAATGTTGGTTTTCTTTCATCTTTCAAAGAAATGTTTGAGATATCTGAGAAACTTCAGATGAACATCATCAACATACAGTCAGTATACAGGCAGAACAGTTAAAATGCAATCACATTTGAAGTTAGACAGAAATTCACGATTATGATTGGATGTTGACTAGAAGCACTCCAGTGCGTTGATCCTTGGTCATTTGAAGACCTTCCCTGATAGCTCAGCTTATATAGCATGAATATGAGTTATTATGCGACCATTTACTTCCATTCATTTTGCGCTGTAAACTAAGTTTGTGGCACAGATAAAAACATGGGACGAAAGTTGTTCAAAAGTTCAGTTAAAGGTCCAGTGTGTAGGATACAAGTTTATGGATCTCTATCCACATATAAATAATAATTAAAATAAATCGGAACGAAAACAACCAATCAGAACCGAGAAACCCTTTGGGACAAGAAGCCAGTGGCACCTGATTGCACTACTGTGAGGATATAGTGAAAGTTTCAGCAAATATTACAAAACGTTTTTTTTCATGAAAGTTACCTACTGCAGCATTAAATGACAAAAATCAAGATAATGGATTTGTGGTTGATATCAAAAAAGACGGATTTCAATGCAACATTAATGCCCTCTTGTGGCATGATAAAAAAATGGTTTGCCATGAATTCAGTGATGGATTCAAGGTGACAAGGTTTAATAAATCAGACACTGATGGTGGACCGCTCTATTGTACCTCTATATGTTGGCTTTTTTTTTCTCTACCAAAAATGTTTTGTGCTGATCAGGGAGTAGAACCAATGTAAATGTTACACACTGGACCTTTAACTTTATTTAAACAAGTTGGAGTGCAGATGAGTTAGCAAGAAGTAGATCATGTTTGCTGGGGATCAGCTGTTAGAGGAAACGAATGAACTTTATCCTGCTCACAGTGTGTACACACGGTCAGTCAATGCTGAATTTTACTGCTTCCCAAATCAGTGGCCAAGTTATTTAATCAGATTTGTCCCAGACTGACCTGAAAAAAAACCCTCCATCATTATCACTCGTGTCCCTGCTGTCTCCCACATTAATATTCTGCTGCTGATGCAAACAGAACCAGCCCTGGATTACAGGGGTTGATGACATGGTGCGCCACACGACTGTTTGTGTTGATACAAAGTGTGTTTTCTTGAGAAGATGAAAAACTGCCTCCTACAATAATGGATTGACTATTTATGAGAACAACAGTATATTCTCTGATGCTTTCTGGCAAACTTGGTACGCTCATCAGTAGCTCGATGCCTTGCTTCCAGATCTTCACCTCCTACTTTGTATTTGCCGTGAGTTGCGGCCTCTCGAGGGGCCCCTGCGAGAGAGTTTGTGTTGTTTTCCGCCAGCCTCAGCAGTCGTTCCTCTCTCAGCTAATTAAAAATCATGCTCGGCCGTCCCTTCACCCGCTCACAGGTAGCTGAGCTGGAGATCCTCACAACTGCAGGCACCTGAGTGTGTAGAGAACCATTTCACATAGATTTAAAAACACTTATCAGGAAAGACAGCTATTAGCACAGCTCAAGCCTCCATAGCTTGTAATTAGTTGTAAACTGACATCAGAAAGCCAGTAATTTCAGGCATTTATGGTTTCTTTTTATTATAGTTATCAACTGCCACATAAAAAGAAACGTGATTAAATCATAATTATTACACTGTTACCAAACTTAACATTTTAATGTGATATGTGTGGAAGTCAAAAAGGGTAATATTAAAAAAGATATCATAAAATACTTTTTTTCCTTTTTTCTTTCTTACTATTTTCATAGTAACAAAGTGTGATTAGATTTTTTTTCCTTCAAAATCACTTTTTTCAAAAGTATTTTTTATGCATAATGCCACTTTCCATGAGGTCAGAGACTTGCAGCCAGCCAATAATTTATCCACCTAAATCTTCCCATGAAAATAATAATAATGAAATCACATTTTATACTATTGAGTTCAGTTTTAATATTTTATGTTATTGATCCCTTTAACCCAATTTACGACAAAACTCAAACCCCTTCTTTTCAGAATCATAACTCAGTCGAATCTGCTCAGAAATAATATACGGTAAAATGACTAATGATTAATAACTTTATTATTTTTCCTCAATATCACCATATTTTGATTTAGTTGTCTGTAGAATAAGAATTAGTTTGTAATTGTTCGTCTGCCATGGTACTGGTTAGTGTTGAGCAGAGTACTCGGCTAAAATGTGTATCTGTTACATATAATGTACTTTTTACCAGTAAGAGTACTAAACAAGTAAAATGTCCCAATATCCGTACTTACTAATTACATAATAAGATATAATAATATAGCAGCTTTTATAAAGAAGACTTGCTCTGTTAATCATTCTCTTGTGATCAAACACATTGCTCTGAAGCTAAATTCTGTAAATATTTTTTTCTCAATTTCAGGCTTCAATTAACAGCTTTGGGTTAACCCCGCCCATTTTGGTTTAAACACCACCTACTCCAGATGCAAGCCCCGCCCATTCCTCGTACCGATGTGAATACAAATCATTTAGATGCTTGAACAGATACAGATAATGGTGTACTCGCTCATCCCTAGTGCAGTGCTAGTAGCTAATGAAACATGAGTTTCAAAGCCACAGTTTCGCCCAAACTATAAACAAATACAGACTAAGAAGAAAAGTTTTTTCTGCCACTGTACTTTCTCCTTTGCGCCTTTAGGATTTAGTGGCATCTAGTGGTGAACCTGCAGATTTAAACTAACTGAATAGCGATTGCCATTGTCTGTTACACTGACTTTGTAAAAGAGGACCCACTGCCTCTGTAAATAAAAATGGCTCATTCTAAGCTAACTAAATCACAACAATTCATATTTTCAGGTGATCTTACACTAATGAAAACATACCTATGAATATTATATTCCCTTACTAACAATAGATTTTCTAAATGTTACACACTGGACCTTTAATATCGGCCATTTTCGAGACCCCACTTAGTATCCATTTCATACCAGCAGACTGCATTCATTTATTAATGCTACATTTCTCATATTTTCTCAATTCATCCTTCAGTCAGCCATACAGTATCCAATTTCCCATAACGAGGTTCTGATATACTTAATCCTCATTCACCACAAAGTGGATCGATACACATCATGTGACACATCTTTAGAGAGGTATCTCAGCTCAGTCCAGCTCTGCTCCAGCCTGCATGGATCTGCCTTTTTTCTTTCTGCGGGGGCTGGGGAGGGATTTCTGCAGCCGGTGTAGCCCTAGGCATGCTTTCAGGGGGCTTTGGGCTCTGGCTTTGAAGCAAGCTGTGAGGGCCTGACCACTGCAGCCTTCTGGATGTGTGTGTGTGTGTGTGTGTGTGTGTGTGTCTCTGATTCAGCCTGAGAGAATTGTGGACGTGATTCTGCATGTCGATACGCACACAAATCCCTAAATGTTTGTAAAGAGGCTCTTTCTAAACACTTTAGTGTCATACGTTCTTGTCAGAGATGTCTCATCTCTCTCCCCAATGAGTGCTATTCGATACGAGGGTGTCATGCATTTGTCTGTGTGATAGATGATGATTTTCCTCTGAGGATGGGGTAGATACTCAACTAAAGCGATGCATGTCAACAACACGCCTAATCCTCCAGAGATTGATGTCGAAGTAGCTGATTCCCTCCATCTTGCTATACAGACCTGTACTTTTCACCCTCCCACCCCCTAATTTTAAAAACTTCATACAGTAAACACCTCTTTTATCTGTTTACCAGTTTGACTGTGATACTCTGGCACTGGCTCCACCCCCCTGCGGCCATCATGGATAAGGACTGATGGATGAACTGTGATTTTCTGCACTCAGGGTTCTCTGATTTTCCTCGGTTTGCAGTTGGCAGGCGTGCATCTCTTCCATGCAGCACATTTTATTCAGTCAATGAAAAAAAACAGCTGGGCTACTGTAGAGGGATCCCTCCCTCTGTGTGTAGCTCACTGTACTGGGCCAGCTCTTAGATGAGATAATAAAAGTCCTGACGATCTGTTCTCTCCAGGAGGACATCGTGTACTAGACCACCAGAATAATAAAAACCCTCTTGCAACTTTCACAACTGATCTTGAGCTTGAATAGGAGAAATAAATCCTCCTGTCTAATCACAGCTTTAAATTTGACCACTTTTATGGCACAAAAAACATTTCAAAGCTTCTGAAACTGCATGTAGACCTTGATACTACTGAGATGCCAGTTAAATTGCCGTGGGTGGGCTTTTTAAAGGTCCAGTGTGTAACATTTAGGAGGATATATTGTCAGAAATAGAATATAATATTCATAGGTATGTTTTTATTAGTGTATAATCACCTGAAAATAAGAATCATTGTGTTTTTATTACCTTAGATTGAGCTGTTTTTAGCTACAGAGCAGGTTCTCTTTTGACGGAGTCCACTATGCTGAACAGCCTTTCTACTGTAGCCCAGAATGGACAAACAAAACACTAATCCTTTAAAGGCCTTTAAAGGTAAATTTAGGAATTTGTCAAGTTGAGTGGAGTTGAGTGGACTCCAGGAGGAATGTAGTTTAAATTGATCGAGGTAAGAAGTGCAAGCCTGATACACCAAAAGATTGCAAAAATCCTTTCAATCAGTGTCTTTGAGTCCAACCCAATGCAAACATACAAAGGTGTCACCTAAATCTCTCTCTGTCTCTCTCTCTCTCTCTGTCTCTCTCTCTCTCTCTCACCCCAACTAGTCGAGGCAGACGACCATCCACCTAGAGCCGGAGGATCTGTCCTAGGTTTCTGCCTTTTAACAGGCAGTTTTTCCTTGCCCTTGTCGCCAAGGTCTTGCTCATGGTGGTACTGTTGGGTCTCTGTAAATAATGTTATAAAGAGTTCAGTCTAGACCTGCTCTATTTGAAAAGTGTCCTGAGATAACTTCTGTTATGAATTGGCGCTATACAAATAAAATTGAATTGAATTGAATTGAATTGAAGGCTGCTGTAGCAAACTCCACAGTACCGTGGATCCGCTTCCTAATCAACTTGACCAGTGGTTCAAAATGGGGCCTTCAGCAAATTCGAGGAAAGGTGATGGAATTAAGACTATAAAGACGGGGTTCTGGCAATTTCACAAAAAATATACACAGGTATATTATATATTGTCTGTATAGTCATTGTGAAACTGCCAGAATACATGCTGTAGAAGGGCGTCTTGCCCTAAACATCCATGTGGCAATATTAAAAGGTTTAAGGGGAATGCTGTCCCAGTCCTTTATGTCAGTGAAGATGACTGAAAATGCAAAAAAAACATTATTATGTAA
The DNA here is from genome assembly GCF_905237075.1 of Dicentrarchus labrax. Lineage (NCBI taxonomy): Eukaryota > Metazoa > Chordata > Actinopteri > Moronidae > Dicentrarchus > Dicentrarchus labrax. The sequence goes on from NW_026136712.1 coordinate 2,988,233, forward strand.
ATGGTAAATGGACCTGTACTTGTATAGCGCCTTTCTAGTCCTCCGATCCACTCAAAGCACTTTTACACTACGTGCCACATTCACCCTTTCACACACATTCACTCAGTGATGGCAGAGTCCATCGAACAGAAACTAACATTCATACACATTCACACACCGATGCACGGCATCGGGAGCAATTTGGGGTTCAGTATCTTGCTCATCTTGCTACTTCGACATGTGGCACCAGGAGCCGGGGATCAAACCAACAGCTCTTCCTCTGAGCCACATTATGTCTATTATGTCTATTATCATAAAATATAATTCATAATATGTTACATCCTGAAATCTTATTTGCTATGCCCCTCTTTGTAATTTCATGCCAGTCAAGACAGCATTCATCGCATAAACTTTAGCTAGCTTGATAGTATCTACCTTGCTAGTGCTAACTCCAAAAAATTTACATTTTCATTATGTAGCCTAATTAGTATGGCATCAATAAAAGTAGAACCTCTGACTTAGACAGCCAGCTTACCACATTGAATAATTTCTCTGGTTTGAATTTCCATAACACAGCTCGACAATATCTTTTGACTTGACAATACAGAATGTGTTAAAGATCCCCTCCAGACACGTATTAATACATACAATAATCTGCTTGGAACAGTAATGTGTGTCTGATAATATTTTTGTTTGCAAAAAAGTATAATTTCCACATTAAAATCCTGAAGAAGTCATCTCCCCATTCTACCCCATTAAAAACTTCTGAATCTCTGAATATGCAAATAACCCAGGACTGACTTCCTAACTATTTGTGATGTCGCAAATCATGCTGGTAGGCCCCGCCCCTTATAAATCAGATTTTCAATGTGCACAGAGAAACTTTCCACTTTCAGCTTTTTTGTGAAAACATCCTTCTAGTGCACATACAGCATTCAAACAGCACAGTGTCGGAACAAGAAGACTGACAGATTGCGGAGTAGAGGGGGACTTTAATGTTTCTTGTGGTGGATTAGGAGATGTCATGAACTAGCATACAGTAGAATAATACTGCCACGACAAAGACCACTGTTTCCATAGCAACTGCTTTATTAGCCAAGCCGTTGCTATAACCAAGTCGTGTTGTATGTAACCTATATTCACGTGTCAGTTGTGTGTCACGCTTAGCAGGTTAACAACTTTCTGAATACACATACTTTTCACAATAAATTATGGGGTTTTATCATCACATGTGGCAGTGGGAAGCCGAGCCCTGGTGACACGCTGGTTTTTAATCAACCTCACCTTCATCTCTTCATTTACTACACAATTACACGTTTCAAAATCAGTGTCAGAGTTCAAAGTGGTGTAAATAGCCGGCTTGTGCGCCGTGAGCTAGAGGGACTTTTCTCCATCCACTTCCATCCACTGCGCTCGAAAGCGTCGGGTTAATTAGGCAATCCCTCCCTGACTTCTACAACTGTTTTGATGCCTGGCTTCAAAACACAGGCTTTTGCTCTGTGTGCTAGTTATGCAATAAAAAACATTCCAAAGGCTTGTCATATCACATGTCAACCCGAATGCAGTGCAGCAAAAACCTGCTGCCTGAAATTGAAAGTAGACAAATAAAGACAGCCATAATTTCCACATTAGATAGCCTCCTGTTTCACACGGCCCCCTTCCAACATCTGAATTATTCATTCACTGCATTATTCAACAAAGCTTTATTTATCCTTTCCTTGGGTTTTTAATCTTTGCCAGCAATGACTTTGTTCCAATATTAATGAAACCTGCCCTTTAAAAAAAGACATCATCTCTGGCAGTGGGAATGGGCACAGAGCTCAAACAACCAGAATGAGCAATGACTTTGTCACAACAGTTAACTGCTGCAGAGCTTACCTGTCTGTAGGACGGACAGACACACACACACACACACACACACACACACACACACACACACACACACACACACACACACACACACACACACGACTTTACTACTTATTAGTTGACTTCTGCCACTGTCTTTCAGTTGTGTATTTTTAAAGTCATTTTCTTGAATGTTGATGTTAAATGATAAATCATACTCTTAACATGAACAAAGTTGCAAATTCTTTTGTCCTGATCCTATTCTGAACTCCAGCTGTCAGTCTCTTTTTGCAGTCAGATTATCAGCAGGTCTTTCTTAACATTGTTCAGAAAGGAGGCCATGTTCCCACAAATGAGTTATGAACTTTTTTTTAAAAAATTTTTTACTTTTACTGACTTTATTAAGCTTCTTCAAATAACAAACGGGCATCATCAGTGGTTGTTCAGCATACCTAACAATGAATACAAGCAGCATACTTTAACAGAAAAGATAAAAGAAAAACAAACAAAAATGTATCTCAAATATAGGTTCTATATACATTAAATTAAAGGGGGTTTAATTGACCTAGTATTCAGAGAGTCTTAAGGCACTTCTCTTTTCCAGTGTTTTTAAATATTTAAAGAAAATCTTCAAGTAATTTCTCAATGTCACAAAGCTTGGAGCCACTTAAATAGAAATCTACATTTGAATGTAAAATTGACCTTGAATGAAAAATAAAATATTACATAAAAATTCAACATAAAAACACCAAGCATTCTGATATTCAAATACAGGTATTACATTCTTTGTAACTAAACATGCATGCATTCTGTCCCAGAAAGGCATAGCAACATTGCAGGTGCAGAAAAGATGTTCCTGAGATTCAATATCATTTTGACAAAGAGTACAAGTCATGAACTGTACACTTGAAGTCTCATTCAAAACTAACGTATCCCTGCTCTCCTAACATTTTCATCTGATCTCTCTGGTATCTTAAAACTGCAAGAACAGATCCTTTTGGGGCAGTTGAACACACAGCATTGAAATATTCTAAGTTGATATGGCAAACTGTTGTTCATTTATACATCCAACAGTAGGACTGTCGATACCTCAGTATATCATGGTATAGTACACTTATTTACAGTATTCTACAATATGAATAAAGCGTTTGTTAAACCAAAGAAAACCCCGTTGATTTAAATCCTTTAAGGGTCATTGTAACTGATAACATCTGTGTAAACCTGTATACTGTGAAACCAATTGATTTTCTGAGACAGTACAAACCTATATTACAGAAACAGAGCAAAATCATCATTCATCACTCCCAGGAATTTAAAGTTCTTTTGGCGGATGAGACATTTGCTTAGTTTAAGGATGTGCAAAGTTATGCTGGGATGTTGATATGTATGTAGTGGTGCCCCATTCATTCCTCTGACTTCCTGTTTGCATCCTTTAGTGATCATCACTGATCACCGATTACTTAACCGTGGTTTTGTTTTGTGAGACTGTCTCGTGAGTGACAATGACGTATGAGCGCCGCGACGTCAGTGGTAAACACTGACACGTGTAGTGATCAACAAGAGACAACATGGAGCGCGGGAGAGAGCAGGACCATGCAGCATTGAATGTTTGGTAGTGCCGACATTACTTTGAGTTTGACTCGGTAAAAGGTGACAAAAACATCAGCATCCGCTGTACACTCTGCGTGAAGAAAACTTTTATCTACAGCAAAAAATTCTACCTCAAATCTGAGCAAGCACCTAGCAAGCCGGCACAGGAATGTGAAACTCACTGAAAAAAACCCGGATCCCCCCACCGACATGACCGCTGCGGCTACCACATCCAATTCCACCGGGCGGACCTCCAAGGGCCCCTCTCCTGCTAAACAGGTGAAAATAGACTTAAGAGCGACAGGAGTTAGTGCCGCTGAACTGAAGAAGCTCGTCGCTGGCTATATTGTCGAGGACATGTTGCCCATTTCCACTCTAGACTCTGAATTCAGGTTGTGCATCATGTTTTTGAAAAGTAACTTAGTAAAGTAACTGGATTACTTTCTTGGGGAAGTAATCAGTAATCAGTAACTACTTACTATTTCCAAGTAACTTGACCAACACTGGTGATCATTGCTGTCTCTGTTAAAATTACAGAGTGCTATTTGTCTACCTGCATCATTAGTCTGGTTCTGTGTTCCTTACTGATCTTTCCTTATGAATACAGGTTGCTGTAATGAAGTCTTTAAAAATGTTTGACTTGGTTCACTTGATTTTATATGAAAGCTACTGACCTCTGTAGCTTAGAATAAATGAGGAGTCTTGCAATGAGCAGACAGCTCAAAGGAGGCTTCCCATAATAAAAGAAAACTGAGAGAAATATAAATGAGATGTTGAATATGTGCCAGAGGTAAGATAAATAAATGAAGAGGTTGGAAGTGGTTACAAAATAGTTAAACTACAAAGTTTGTATTTGAAATTGTATTTTTGATTTATTGATCTTTGGATATCTATTTTCTTAAAGCTGCAGTTGATACTTTTTTATAAAATATATTTTTGTCATATTTGCTGAAACTTTCACTATATCCTGACAGTCGTACATGAGACAGATAATCTGTGAAAAAAATCAGGTTCCTCTGTCTCCTCCTAGTGCTCCGAATGTAGCGATGTGTCGCTGTCTGATCGGCCCCTAAGTGTGTGTGGTGCTTCATGTTCATGACATCTGGAGCCAAAATACAGACGGCTCTCCACTGTTTATATTTTTGCATGGTATGGATTTTGCTGTCTCAATGAAATCAAATCGGAGGTGTATTATGGGTTGACTTACAATTAAATAGATTCTCAGAGGGAATTTTTGTCCAGAACCAGTCTGTTTCCACTCTCCAACACTGTACAGCTGACACATATGTGAGCTATGAGTTATGTGTTGGAGAGATGTTATGCACCCTGGAGTTATGGAAGTGGGTGACCCAGTTCTCTAAGTCTGTCTCACATCTGGGCTGAATTTTGCATACTGAAACCATGAGTTACACTTACACGACATCTAAATCATACCTAATTAAGGACAGGATGTGAGGATACACGCCACACAATGTAAAGAACACAGAGCACGATGAATGAATCATCAGCAAGAGGGATACTTAGCAGGTGGAGTGTCCTTCAAGAATGGCAAATCGCATTAGTCCTTTCATTCACTTTAAACACAGCTAATAAGTTAGCCTTTCAACCTGAATTTTCATCTTTGTGATATTTGACCACTTGATATCTTTAAAAGAAACACCCATAAACATCCCTTTATTAGTAATTTAAAGTGACACTGACTTAGTTTTGCAAGCTACAGAAACATTTCTGGACTACACCAGGTGTTAGGTAATCCAAATGGGCCCCATTTATGTGGTTTCTGAAATGATAATCCACTTGAGTCATTTTTTATGGGAGTAATTTTACTTCGTACTGTATAGATTTCCAGTACTCTACCCACCACTGATGTCAAGTAATCAAGGATATTGTCATCTGTGGTTACAGTGCAAACAGGAAATCATACTATAGCTTATATGTAGCATGACTTTCCATTGTGCAGATCTCCAATCAAAGTGTTTATTTTACCACATAAACCTTTAAACTCTAAAGTATAAGGTACAATACTGCTATACAACATCAGTATAACTTGTAGTACAATTAAATATGTTTCCTGTATGACATTTAGGCGTACAAGAATACTGGTAGAGATACAGTATATATGCCCTAGAGCATATAATGTTTTTGAGTTCTTGAAAATGGCCTGAAAGTTTGCATTTGGTTAGTTTTGTCTAGGCAAACACACCCGATAAAGAACCTGCCCAAAATACTGTGAGAAAAGGAAGAGTTTAGTCATACCTACAGTTATTTGTATGTATGATACACAGGCCCCTCCTTAACACTCCCTAAAGTCCTGTGAAAGCGGCAGGTATTTGTCTCCAATTTAAATGATGCACACTGTCAAAGTGCAGTAATGGACATCAGAGACACTGCAGGTTCTTTTATTAAATATGCAGACTCATTATTTTTTGTTTTTGTGCTGCAGGTAGCTGATGATGAGTAAAATTACATTCTTCATGCTGTCCTGATGAATAATACAACATGTTTCCTGCTACGTTCATGACACAGGAATAAAGCAGGCTTAATCTATAACAATTTTCAAGCTAAATAATTTTTTTTATACACAAGGAATTAAAAATTAAAACTCAAAAATTTCCAGATAAGACTATAAGTTTTCTTCATGGTGACTGCATTATCAAACTTTCAATCTGTGAAGCTGACGTGATAAAGAAGGACTGTTACCAATCTGTATCACGCCTTCCGACACTGCATGATATACAGTATTGTTCTTGATTGAACTCTATTTCAGTGTCCGCATGCCAGCAGACACGGAAATACCTAAAGTGCAACAGGGCCTCCGCCATGACTCACAAAATCATTATTTTTTATATATATATATATATATATTTTTTTTTTTTTTGGGGGGGGCTTTTATTGCCTTTATTCAATAGTGACAGCTAAAGAGTAACAGAAAAGTGGGGAGAGAAAGAGGATGATGTGCAGCAAAGGACCACAGGTTGGAATAAAACCCAGGGCCGCTGCAGCAAGGACTCAGTCTTGGTACATGACTACAAAACCTTAATTTTTATATTCGATGGCTCTGTGTACGTGGCTTGGTCAAGTAAAATCACAAAAAGTACCGCGCTGTTTGCAGGCTTGACGCAAAATCAGTGTATGGACAATGGATTTTCGTTTCATTTCATCAAAATAAAACAGGAAATAATTAAAGAAAACCCCAAACTATGACATTTTTGTGGTTAAATCCCCAATCTCTAGCTAGCAATGTTGTAAACATAAACTGGGGGCTGTGATGTTGGATATTCCAGGGGCTGGACTTGAGACATAGCAACTGGAGGTTTCACCAAAAATGTAAAGTGTTACGCACTTGAACAGGTACATGGGGCATCAGTCACTCTATTACAAGTCAGCATCAAAATGATCTTGAAGATGTTATTTTACAGTAGAAAGTTACATAATGGGGCTCCAAAGCAGAGCAAACTTGCAATCTTGAGTAATATTACTACCTCAATCTCTGGCTCAGTCTCATTGATTTTAGTAGAAATAATGTGCAGATATGCATTTTTATGTACTGTTTTGTAGTACTTGTACAGCAATGTATGACATTAGGTACTAATTTGTCACAACCTGCCCAGGGATTACAGATGAAAATTAGCTCATTAGCTAACTCCGGCACATTTACATTGAAACTGAAATGTTGATTAATGTGCATTGTCTCTGGTAAATAAATAAATAAACTTTTGCTGTTGCCTAAAAGCTGATAAATAAAGCAAGCACATTCACGTGATATTGAGATATTTTATGTTCATTCAGATTGGCTCAAGTTGCTTTTGATTCACATAAGAATTGTTGCCCTTTTAATTTTTTTCAGCCCCTAAGATAGCCTGCGTCTGTCACTGCAACCAAAAGGACCAGATATTTTTATTTATTTATTTTTTATACATAACTAGCAACAGACAGAAAGAAAGTGAGCCTTGACTACCGATAAAAGTCTCAAGCTGACTGCACTTTTGAGGTGTCCTCTTCCTCTGTCAGTGGTCCTCACTGCAGACAGCTCCCCGCAGTGAGGACACGGGTTGAGTAACATGCTGCTCGCCTCCTAACTGCTGGGAAACAGACCATCAGTTCATCTGTCAATCCACTCAATAAATATGTACATCAGTGTATGCATGCTCACATTACCAGTGTAAAAACCTCCCCTGTACCTTGCCTACACATCCGAATGGAATAACACACGTTTGTACTGTATCTACTGAAGTGATGGAGTAAGTGTAATGCTTTAGAAAGAAAGCAGTGAGTGCATTGATTTTAAGAGGTGAGATAAATCCAATCTTTGATCATGTCAAGACAGCTATAACTTTGCAAAAAAAAAAAAATCTGACCAAATCAATTTCTAAAAGACTACAAGCTTTGGCAGATTTTCTATTTTTATATTGAGAGAAAAACAGAAAGGAGATTTCACTGTGACCCGCATCTTTCTTGATAGCATCAAGTTAACATCACATAACATGGACACAGAAGAAACACTGCAGACTGCAGACTGCAGACTTAGATCTGTTGTGCTGGTGCATGATGGGAGGCTTCTCTGGGTGGACCAGTTGTGTCAAACAGGTAAAGTCAGGTAAAGTATTTTAAAAATCAAGAAAGTGGAGGTGGTGGGTTGGAAGGATGGCTCAAACAAACACAGGACTTTAACCCAGGAGACTGCTGTCCCATCTGAAAGCAAAAGTAAACAATTTATTAAAAGTACATATGTTTACTTAATGTCAGGTACATAACATAGCTTATAATCATTTCCTAATTCTAACCAAGTAGTTTTTGTGCCTAAACCTAACCAAACTGTGTCCCTTTCATGTTAAAAGTAGTGCTGGGCAATGATAAAAAATTTTAATCGCGATTTTGATCGCATGAATTCAATATTGAATTCAAAAGTAGTGTATTGCACACTTTTATTTTAAAAGTACTGCTATATGAAAAAAAGTGCTATAACATTTGGTTTGCACACAACTTTACACTTTAAATAAATAAGTTGCTTTTTAACAGCAGTATACCCTTTACACAATAGCAGTTCAAATAAGATAATAGTCTGTGTGCTTACTTTAACGTAACGTTCCACTGCTGTGCAACATGAATAAAATGTTCCGCGCACGTTTCAGCAAAATGTCGCTCTGTTTTCATTACAGTCAGAGCATGAACGCAGCTCCCACTGTTCATCAATATAATGCACTGTAACTCCAAGGTAACTATGGTTACCCAGCGATGTCCAGTAGTCTCCAGTGAGAGCAACAGTTGGTGCACATTGTAACACCGTCGCTTTTGTAGTCGTCTGCTTTTCATACAACTCGTGCATTCTACTTGTGATGGTGCGTCTTGAGGGAGCCTCATACGTGCCATCATTCGTTGCAATCCTATCTTCCACAATACTAATCGGCCTGCAGTTTGAAGCTATCCACTTCGCTGTGGCATTTGTTAGCTTGTCTTGCTTTGTTTATCTATACTTCTCCCACATGCTGCGTCCAACGTAGTCTGCCGAAGCCTCCCTCCGCTCCCCTCCGCTCCCCTCCTGTGACCCATGGTTTGTCTGGATGTGTATTCAGAGCCAGTGAGCAACGGACTTTTAATATAATAATAGTAAAAAAAAAACTGAGTTAATGCGAGATAAAATAATTGTCAACGTTAATTCATCAGTCACTACTATTAGTGTAGTTGTTGCTACTATTGTTGCTGTGCACCTTTGTCTCTGTCTCTGTCCTTCTGTCGTTACCTCTGTTCTCTCTTTCCGTCTCTGTCCCTCTCTGTCTCTGTCTCTCTCTCTTTCTCTCACCCCAACTGGTCGAGGCAGACAGCCTAACTTAACTAACTTCTGTTATAAATTGGCGCTATACAAATAAAAATATTGCTAACGTGACTGCAGAGCCCTGCACGTTCAGAAAGGACGCAATAGGGACACATACAGTGTGGTAGTTTGAAGCGGAGGGTCACTGACCAAGTATTGGATGAGCTTGGAGTGTCACAGAAATTATCAACCTACCTTGGCTCCAGTAAATTCTGCCTTGTTTGAAATATTTTATTAGAAAGTTCAGTGCCTAACCTCTGTGGCCAGTTCACTTGTTTTGTGTTGACTTCAGGAATGACTTCAGACAATGTTGAAATCTGGACTTCATGCAGCAATTGGATCCTATTAAGCAACATTATATTTATGATACCTGATCAAAATGTGACAATAAAATAATTTCAGGTCTTCTATTGATAACTGTAGAGAGTAGAGCAGAAGTGTTAAAGTTGTGGTCATATTTATCATGCAATATATACTTGATTAAAATTCTATTAAATTAAATGAATCATATCCATCATATGGAGATACCATTGACACAACTGTGCCACATTGTGAGTTCATTAACAATCTCAGCATTTCATTGGTTCAATCCAAGCTGCAATGTTTGAGTTGTACAGCTGTGCAGGTCCATGACAGATGGATAAATGTCCTGGTAGAGAGAGCTGTGTGCTAATAACACCACAGGTAGCGTTTCTCCTTATGTTTTGCCCTCTTTCACTGGCTGCCTTCCGCCCTCTGGCTCTTTGGGTGACACAAAGACAGCCCCCCCATCTCCTTCAATGCCACTTATTTCATATTACAGCCATCTTCTGTGCAATTGGCTGTGTAATGCCAGCGGCGGCTGTGGAAACCTCAAATGAGTCGTAATTGACCTGTAATAGCACTTTCATCTATCAGCCTTCTGCCCAAATCCCAACACTGTTCCTCAGTGAGACCCCTCCGCCTCCACTCACTGACAACCTGCCGCTTCTCACTCCCTACTAGAGGGCACAAAGGCAGGCAGCCACAGGCACAGGCAGCCAAACATTTTCTGAAAATGTTCACAAAGTGAAAAGTCAATTCAAAATATTTAAGATCAAATAAAAGAAATTATATAAAGGAATGAATGGGTTGGGGATGTTTGCATTCTGAGTGGCATGCCAATAAAGGATCGACCAAGGACCACTAACACTGGGGCGATGGTGAGCTTTAAATTGTAGATCAGCACAGCAAAGGCATGAGTCATGCTGTAACAGCTGCCTACAGCAGGCTGGAAAAGCCTGCAGTGTGCCACTGCCGGCCCACAGATCTTTGGCAAGCTGTGACAGTATTTATTTTCTGACTTGCTGTCCTACTATTGTCCACATTTTGATTGAAATGACTTGTTAATATCTGCATTTCTCCATCCACTCCTAGCTCATTTGAACTTGCTACATTTTTGTTTTAAACTGTTATTTTTCTTTAGCTTTATTGCTGAAAACATCATTGAATGATGTCTGATGGGGCTTGAATGTTATTGGCTAAGCCAAAATTGTTTACGCTGCAGCAAGGACCCAGCCCCGGCACATGGGGCGCCAGCCTGGGTGTATATGTGTATGTATGTATATAATTATTAACTCTATGTATTTATTTTATGTTATTCTAATGTAAGTGTTATCTTTTCTACGTGTGTTGCATGAAGGAACTGCAAACTTTCATTTCATTGTACAACTTTGAGAAAATAATGTGGTTGTACATGAACGCACACCCCCATCCCCATGTGCACAATAACCAATTTTGGCTTTGTTTACTTGACAATCCTTTTAAAAAAACATTTGCTGTAGCACTATTCCAAAGCATTTACCTAGCCTTGCTTCTGTTGTAACTCCATGTCACCCAGTTTGGGAACCACTGAGTTTAATACATGTTTTGTGGACTGAATAACTGATAGATTCAATTTTAGAAAATACTACTACGCTGGAGGTAAAGTGACAAAAAAGAAGAAAAAAAAGTTTCTACTTGCAGCGCTTTCTGCACTTTCACGTCAGCCAATTCAACCAAACACTGTTGAGTCTGCACTATGTGGAACTCAGACAGAACTCTTTGTTGTTGGCTTTTTGAATGCAACATGGAGAGTAAAGAAATAGGGGTCATTTCATGGCTGGTACAAAATGCAAGTAGAGTACAGACTCTGTATGAAAAACTGAATTTGCTCTCGTCTGAGCAACACAACTCAAGTCTCTGAATACAAATTGAGAGGGAGGGCTGAGGAGAATACTGCTCTGGCTCTCCTGATTCCACCAGGATTGGATGTGCCTTATTTCCAAGTGAAGTACTTGCTGCTACCATTCTCTGCCCTTTGGTCCTCCCTTGCTATCTCACATTCAATTATTAGTTTTCCTCCTCTTTTTTTGCAGTGGGGGTAGAGGGGCTGTTAACAGGGAAGAGGTGAGGTGACCTGATATATATCAAATCAGCCCTAACAGAGGACAACTCATCGTCAGATTTCCTTTTGATTAGACTCAGGCGTCAGAGGGCCAGAGGAGCACACAGGCCTGATAAATGGCAATCAGTGAGGGCCACAGGTCAATCTGTGTACGCCTTTGTCAGGGATAATAGTGTTGAGGGCGCGCCATGCTTCCATATGAGTTGTTGTCTTGGTAATGAGGCTTCACATACACACAGAACAAAGAATATGGTTGTAGAAGAAAGAGAGAGCAAAGAGCAGCACATATGTGCATTCACACACACACACACACACACACACACACACACACACACACACACACACACACACACACACAATGATTCCTGCGGCATTGTTCCCCTGTGAGCAGAGGCCATGTTCAGCTTGTCTTACAATGTTTTATTGGATTAACTTTCTGTAGCTCACTGTTGTTCTCTGGTTTGACTGGAGTATCCACATCCCAGCCCCTTTAGGGCATTGTTTTACCATTGTCGAGCCCAGACAGCTCCCAGATAGTAAGCCTCAGTGGTGGACACAAAAAAAAATAAAAAGGGCCCCAGTGTGCAGAAAGTCATGATGCATTTATGGCGAAACAGCCTAGTCAGAGTTAAGATTAGCACTCTAGGGGGCACATTATTGTGTTTTGTCCATTGGAAGGACACCCTAGAGGGCACTTTATTGTGTTTTGTCCACCAGGAAGGCAACCTAGAGGCCCCTTTATAACATTTTATCCACCAGAAGGTCACCCTAGAGGGCATTTCATCATGTTTTATCCACTGGGAAGGCACTTATCACATTTTGCACACTATAAGGAAGCCATGGATGGCACCTTATTGGGTTTTATCCACTGGTACCTAGAGGGCACTTTATCATGTTTTATCAACCATAGGGGCATCCAAGAGGGCACTTTTGTGGCAGTTTTAGAACATGGGGGCACCAGGGGTAAGCCAGTTTGGAAACTTGCAAAATATCACAGCACCTTTCCCACTGTCCAATTAGTATTCTGCTGGCAACAAAAGGAAATCAGAAAATGACCTGTCACAGATGCCTTCCAGATTTGGGATATTTAGAATTCAAAATCAAGGTCTTGAGGAATTTAGTGTTTGAATGCTAAAGCAGAAATCCTTTCCTAAGGGGTATTAATATTTAAAAATCTACTTAGTCACCCCTGTTTCTCCTCCACAGTGAGAATGAAAGAGCTTACTAATCAAACGCGTCACCCCACATAGCCTGATTTTGATGTTTATGTCACTTAGTCATTGCCTTTGCTCACACTCTTTGCAGTATGTTTTCTATATTTTTAGCTCTTCCCTTTTTGGAGAAATTGTAATAGTTGAATCTGCATATTTGAATCAAACAGAGGCATGAGGATTATGCTTATATTAGAGACAGTTCTAATTTAAACTGTTTCATAAGTACACTTTAGTTAGGGGTCTCCCTATTTTTATATCTGTTCCTGTTAAAGGTCCTGGCATTTTTTTTCAAAACTGGGTTATATTTAAGAATTTACAGTAAGTAGTTTGTTTGACCTGTTGTGACCTGATACATTTTTATCTGCACATCTCATTTTGTCTTCATTCATGAGCTCACCTGCAGAGGACAGCCAACAGGCTTTATCTGAATGCACCCAGTTTACTTCCTCTCTTGGTTTCCATGGCAAAGCAAGCCATTAGTGTTGACTATCACAGCCCCAATGCAGCAGACAGAGGAGCTGGAAAAGAGAAATGAATGTTCTGTGTTTCATATTACACATATTTAACAGACAGAAATATATAAACATTTATGTCTAATTTCCTCACACACCTGTCAGAGAGTGAGGTTATGTATTGCTGTGTGAGTGTGAGAGCCAGTGTGTGTGTAATTTAGCTTTCAGATGTGTTAAGGTGATCAGCTGGCTGATGTGATTGAGCAGGAGAATTGTTCTGCCGATGTGATTGATTTGGAACCGCTCCAGAGGGACTTCAGTATTGGACAGAGTGCAGTGCTGGGATATGGATGATAGCAGCCACTGTGGATCCATGTACTGCTGGACTCATTAATTATGGTGAAACTTCATGTCTGACAGCAAATCTAGTTTTAGTTACACAGACATTTTCTCGAAGACAAATAAGCTGGTTGAGTTAACCCTTTATGCAGAGAAGGTTCTGTGTTTGTCCCCTTTTGAGTAAATTACCCAAAACATCTTCCTCCAGCAAACTCAAAGACATCTCAGTGACATTACTTAAAGCCACATTCTTAATCTTACATGTTGGAAAACACTGACCTCTGCGATCTCTAGGCCTACTGTATATTCTGAGGTTGCCTATGTATACTCCAACTCCCTGTGAATGTATAACCCAATACAATCTCTGTAAATAATGTTATAAGGAGTTCGGTCTACACCTGCTCTATTTGAAAAGTGTCCTGAGATAACTTCTGTTATGAATTGGCGCTATACAAATAAAATTGAATTGCATTGAACTGAATTACCAGCATGATTTGTGACATCACAAATAGTTAGGAAGTCAGTCCTGGTCCAGTATCAACTTGTACAGTGTGGTGTAGAAACTTGAAGCCACCAGTGCACATCCACTGAGAATGGACTTTACAGTGAAGTAGGAGACATCTTGTGTCCAGCAGAAAAACTTTAGAAAGGAAGAATATTTGCATATTCAGAGATTATGGAGTTTATAATGAGGTAGAAGGAATGGATGACTTTAAGGATTTCTGCTGGAGGGCACAACTACATAAATCATAGATAGATAGATAGATAGATAGATAGATAGATAGATAGATAGATAGATAGATAGATAGATAGATAGATAGATAGATAGATAGATAGACACTTTATTTATCCCGAGGGAAATTCATGTATCCAGTAGCATACAAAATACAAAACATACATTCAAACATTAAACATACATTAAACTAAAATTAAAAACCCTAACCTTAAGAATAAAATTAAAAATAAAATAAAAGATAAAAGATAAAAGATAAAATATTATATATAAAATTAACAGTAGCTACAGTAAACAGTGCAAACAGTAAACAGTGCAAATGGAGTGGAGTGCAAATGGAAGTAAAACAGTGCAAATGGAGGTAGAAATTGTCCATTGTCTATTATCTGTTGTCCTCCCTGCCTTTACTGAGAGCTGTTGTACAGTCTGATGGGGGATGAAAGAGTTTTTGAGTCTGTTGGTGGAGCTGGACTGGGACAGCAGTCTGCCACTGAACACACTCCTCTGCCTGGTGAAGGTGTTGTGCTGAGGGTGGTGGGCATTGTCCAGTATGGACAGCAGTTTGTCCAGGGTCCTTCTTTCTGCCACTGTCACCAGAGAGTCGTGTGGCGGATTAGTCTACAATAAGGAAGAAGGATTAGTAAAACCACAAAGCCTCTTTTGGCAGTGAGCATCAAATCAAGATAGATTTGAATAATTTCAAAATATATGTATGTATAGATGAAAAAACTAAATTCCGAACAGTAATTACTGAAATACTTTATTTGAAAATATAAGCATTAATCCCGAGTGTGACAGAATTACTGTAGGTTTTAGCTGAGTCAGTACACATGGTTACTGCTGAAAATAGGTTTTGTGGTTTGTGTAGTGAGGTTTGTTATAAACTACACTGACCATTGGAAATTATTTAGCCAGTTTAAAAATGGAAATATATATTTGTGACAGTTTTGAAAATTCTTTGGTAGAAATTTCAGATTATTCTATACATTGTTTTAAATCATAAATACTCCCACTCTGCCAGGAAGACTGGAATGTTGCCTCTAAAAATCTCTGACAACAACAACTGGCAACATCACATACCTTGGCATCAGTGTTTCAACCAGGCTATCAGAGCTTTTTCTTCTTCAGAGCAAATTGCCCATTTCACCAATTGGAAGAATGGCAACAATAAAGAGGACCATACTGCCTAAAATCTTTTTTCTATGACACCAGTCAAACCAAGATCACACCGGTTTAACACACTTCTATTGGAAACACAAGAAAACACAAATCAAATGATCCACTCTACAGAAAGAAACTGAGTAGGCCTAGCTGCGCCTAATTTCAGACTCTACCATGTAGCAAACCATCTTCAGTACATACCTATCTGGTTGCAAGAGACATAACAATCACAACACCCTTGGCTAGATATAGAACAACAACAACAACAACTGCCAAGGATGATCAATAACAGACCTACCTTTCATACCCAGTCAATTAAAAAACACAAGTGTTTCAAAAACCCATTTATTGCAGCAACTCTGACAGCCTGGTGGAAATCCAACCACATCCTCAAATAAACTCACCTCAATCTGGCACGATGCCGACTTTCATATCCAAAATAAACCACTATCATTTACCTCATGGAAAAAAGTCAGAATCACATATTTGCAATATTTATCTGATCACGGCTCACTCCTTCCCTATGACATATTTTAAACTGAAATATAATATCGGTGGTAACAGCTTTTTGCTATATTAACAACTGAAATACCGCTTAAAAGGAAAAATGTGCTTGCCAAATTGCCTGCAAACACCTCCATTGGTCAACCAACTTATACTCTCAGAAAAAACCTGTGTATGTACGTGTATGTAAATGTACAAACTTTAAAAAAAAATTGTCTTCGTATATTTCATTCCCGTTTATCATTGTTCTATCTGTACAGTTACTATTGTTGTAGCTTTAGTTTTTGCACAATAAAAAAAAAAAGATGGATTACATTGTTGGTTTGGTCTTTTCTAGACTAGACTAACTCTTTAAATGTGGGAGTGGTACAGTCTCCTGCCAAAGGCTAATCTAGGGCTTAGGAAAAGCTCTATACTGTATCCACGGATAAGTAGTGTAATCATGGGCATGGGAATTCCATGATGTCTTGGGTGCTTTTACAGTAAGGTCATCTCTGAAATGACTTCAGTCTGCTGTAGCAAAGAGAACTTAGTAGCCTTGCAATTTTAGCACAGATATATAAAGATTTCTTTGAGGCACAAAGAACAATGACGGTCCACCATGTCACCTATGTAAAAACACTGCAGCACTCTCCCTATCGGTCTGCAAAGAGCACTCTCTCCATCAGTGCAGACACCTGTTTCTCCCTGATAACAGACACTCCAAATTTCATCAGTCTGGTTTCCCACTTGTGTCCATTAAGTCATTTGTAATAAGATGTTCATTCTCTAATTTAAAAGTAATAGATGGAATCAGCAGGGGAGCCCACCATCTGTTGATAACAGGGAAACAGTCTGTGATTTAATAGAATTTCTCATATTTCCCTGAAAAACTTGTCCGTCTTAATAAGTCACTTGGTCTCAGATTCAGTTTTCAAAACCAGCTTTTCTTTGAATAAATAAAGAACAATTACACCAGCTGGGTGAGATATTTCCACCTGTTCTCAGTTTCAGATTAAAAGCTTTTTCCCCCCCTTTTTCTTTGCCTGTTCTTATAAAATAAGAATTGGTTTCAATAACTGATGTACACTTTTTGGCCAAATGTAAGTGGACACCTGACCATCACACATATACGAGCTCATTCTAAAACCATGGCTATTGATGTAGAGTTGGACCCCCTGTATGGCTATAATTGTTGCCACTGAAAGTGCTCAACTGGCTAAATTGTCTTTCTATCCTTCAGTTTTATAAAGACCCTTCATTGGATTGAAGGGGCCTTGCCCAAACACTAAAAAACCGCACTTCCACCAAATTCCACCAACCTTAAGGGAGTCCTTCCATGTGCATACATGGAAAAGCAGCAGAGACCCCCCCAGGGTACAGAACAGAGCAAGCATCGATGACAATCATAAAATGACATTGATTAATTAGATACAACATAAAAAGGAGGAGCTGGGGTGGAGGTGGGTTGCAAAACGGCTTGTAGAAGAAGCAGCAAAGATAGGCAGGCTAAAGCAGCTTAAATAAGGCGCCACGAATGATATTTGCCAATTGGATGTTTGAGGGAATCAGCTGAGCTGTCAGCTGACTGTGTATAGGAATGTATGTGCATATGGAATTGAGAGCTGAGCTTGACTTTGTGGCCTGCCTGAACTAATGCTGTGCTTAATTTGTGGTAAAGGTGGCATCCTATGACAGTGCCATGTTTAAAGTTACTGAACACTTTATGACCCATTCTAAATCCTAAATGCAAACAGGAACTGCTTACAGGTAATTCAGCAAACTTTTAATGGTGCCAAATTGCCAAAATGTAAACAAATATTGTTAAAAATTGGGTGCATACGTTCTAGCTGCAGATTTATTTGCCTTTCTAGTAAATAGTTTTGTTAACAGCAAGGATTTATTGACGGTTATTCCTTAATAAGCAGTATTAATAGAAATACCCGTAGACTGGTCCCGTAAAATGTACTGGATACACTACATACAGACTGCTGTAATGTGATTTATCCACGCTGCTCCATTCAGCCTGACAGGACCTATCCAGTGCCTCTGTGTCGGGTGCGTGTCAGAGTGGCTTGGGGGCCTTGGTATAGAATGAAGACAAATTCTTCAGGCTTCAGTGGCCTCTGTCAGCAGGCAGGGTGGCACAGCTGAGAAAACAGCACACTCAGCAACAACCTTCATTCCACACACTCCCTTATGAAGGCAATATGGAGGCGAATGAAGACATCTGTTTATGTGTGTGTGATAGAGTGTGTTTATGCATGAGGATGTGAAGACAAATGAGCAAGAGATAAAAAAGTGCCGTATGGGAGAGTAACATCATGTGCCTGCCTCTGTATACAGGTATTTCTTTCAGAATAAAAGCATTTCTGTGCACCATCTCCCCCGTCTGGCCTAACAACATCATCTCTCTCCATCAAGCACAAAAAATTAAGACAAATCAGGTCAAGGAGATTGTGGACTGTTGCTCGGCTATAATGACTAATAACCCATCAACATCAAACCCCCCTGCAACACAACACCTCTGTATATACTGAATGCTATCCTCCTCCACATCTCTCCCTGGGGCTCTCTGATAAGGGGTAATTGCTTCTTTGCTTATCTGAGGCCTAAGATTAGCAGGACTGTAAGGTCCTGAGCCCTCCCCCCCTTTGGACTAGCAGTGAAACCAGATAACTTTGCCTCAGGGACAGAAGAGACAGCATGGACAAATAGACATGGAGGACTATGATCAGATAGGACACTCAAGCTAAAATACATAACTCAAGGAGCAGCATGGGCTTCCCGGTGCACTAGTTCAACCTTGACTCAAAAGATAAACTCTAAGTCCGACCACACTCAATAACTTCCAATCTCAAAATTATTATTTACATCTAAGGCCCTGGATAAAGCTGTCTTCTTACAACTTCCTTTTCTAGACTGAAACAACTAAATCCAGTCAGGTTTCAGGATACACCACAGTATAGTAGTCAGTAGAAGTCAGCTCTGCTAAGTTATGAAGGACTTACTGCTGTCCTTTGATACTGGAGATCATTCCATTTTGGACTTGTTTTTTTTTTGTTGCTTTCTTAAACTCCTTAAAATCAAGAAGGCCTTGCAACCCCTAGTAGGGGTCTCGATCATTTAAATAATAATACTGACATACAATGATACTGTTTAAATAATCCTGACAACAAAGATCAGGATCAGATACGATACATTAATGTTTCACCCTCTTCTGCTACTGTGGTGTACCCCAAGGTTCCACTAGGGCTGTTTGGTTTTTTTAGACTATTCAACATCTCTTTTCACTTTGCTTTTAAGTTGTCCTGAGGATGTCAAATGCTGGATGGCTGATGAAAATGAAAAAAAGAGACATGGTTTCTTATTGGGTCTCCACAAAATGTCTCTACTGGTATAGCCAGTTCTCTTGGGCCTCCATCTTCAAATCTCTGTACTCATGCCAGACAGCCGGGTGTCATTTTTAACCATTTTGATCATTTGAAAAACATTAGCAGTTGCTTTTTCCACATTACACCAATATACACGTACCGTATTTTCCGCACTATAGGGCGCACTGGATTATAAGGCGCATTAAGCGAAACAAAACAGTCAAATAAGTCAGTCAGTCAAACTTTATTAAACACGTTCACAATAACTCCCAACCTTGTTCAGTTGTAACACGTAAAAAAAACACAGTCTGATACTGCTAAATCAAACGTTAGCGTATTCACAATAACTCTCAAAATTGTTCAGTTATAACACGTAAAATACAACACAACATACAACATTCTCTCGCAGCTGCTCTATTCCCATGTTCTACTGCGTGACTGATAGCCTTGAGTTTGAAGTCCGCGTCGTAAGCGTGTCTCTTGACAGGTGCCATTTTGGGGTCTTTATACACACACACTGTAATATCATGGTGAAGCACGTGTATTACTCTGCGACGCTCCTGACTACGGTAGCCATAACAACCAGAATTAATCCATATATAAGGCGCTCCGGATTATAAAGCGCACTGTCGTTATTTGAGAAAATTAAAGGCTTTTCAGTGCGCCTTATAGTGCGGAAAATACGGTATTGGTTGAAAAATAAAGCCATTTCTTAATTTTAGATATCTAGTCTTTCATCCTTTTAGTACCTGAGGTCATGTGTGAGTCACCTGCAGCTGGTTAGCTGCACGTTTCCTTATTGATACCATGAAGAGAGATCACATTTCCTTGCTACTGGCCTCCCTCTGCTTTTGAAATATACAACAGATTTTCTTATTTGTTTTTTAAGTAAAACTCTTTGATCAACAGATGTTTTTAAACACTGACTTTGGTTTTCTGTTTTTGCTAGAAGAAATAAAAAGTCTACAACAGTGTGGTAACAAGATGCTGGCTAATTTGTCTTATTGCTATGTGAGTGCACCTGCACAGAGCCGAAGGCCTTTCAGGCACCTGTGGCCTGTATCTCAAAATCCATCCATGAGTGAAGTGAAGTCGAGTGAAATGAAGTGAAGTAAATCTTACATGCGGGGAAACTGCTGCCACTGTTTTTATGTTGCCTGAAAAGTTTTTAATGTGTCGCAGGAGACATGGAAAAGAAGAAGATGCAGCCGCAGCGAACAGGTTAGAAAAAGAAATGAACAGGTGCTTACTTCAGCTTGGATTAACCACAAGCCTTCTACACATTATAGTGTGGGTTCGCTGCTCATGAGACTTGGAAAATTATATTACATACAGAGAAATACATTTAATCTCCATTAGGCATATAAATATACATATATGGGCCTGTTTTATAGGCTGTTTGGCGAAACCAGGTCCATATACTACAATGTCAAGACAGTGTTTCCATAATAGTCTTGTAAGGATTCCAACTTTAACACAAGTGCTCATAGCTTGTATAGTGTTGAATGAATAAATGCATATGTTCTTTTTCTCCTCTACTCACATGTTCATCATGTTTTCAGCTGGTGCCGAGAAAGAATCACCTGCAGCTTGGAAATCGCTGGCGACTGTGAAGGAGCCAAACAAGTCTGAACAATTATCAATCTAATTAGACTTTGGTAAGGCATGAAATAACTGGACAGAGAATGAAAGAGAAGAAGAAATAGATCAACAGAGACAGATAAATATGAACATTATCTGTCAGCATGAAATGGGGGTCTTGTCTTTTCTGTTGCCTGTCCCTCTTTCTCATTAAGCTGCAGGGCTGATGAGGGCTGTAATAACCTGTAAATAGCTGGAGACTTCACATCACAGCTCATTTCACAGCTCCAGTTCTTTGTTTCTGTATTCAAACCCATGTGACACATATAAACACACATCTGCTGGTCTATATTGTTATATACTTTAAAAAGGCATGCATGTTGTATGGAAAACCTAAAGTGACACAGGAAATACATTTAAAATAGAAATAAAAAATGTATGTATTTCAAGATTTTTCCACATTCATTTCTGAAATGATTATTCCAGGGATCACTATGAACTTGTTGGTCTTGACTTGAGACATAACTCAGGAGTTTTTGGTCTTGATATAAGACTTTACTTGGAACTTGTCTGTCTCGACTTGCCAGTGTTAGTTTGGCTAACATTGTTAGACTCATTGTCATAAACACTTAAATAAATAAATAAATGTGGAAATAAATTAAAAGACAAATAAAGGCATAGGTAAATTCATCTATTGGGAAACATATTGTGTCACACATGCTGGTGACACAAATAAAGCACACCATTGTTCACTTCACTATATTTAGAAGTTTTGCTATTACAGCTGAACTTGGTCTGGCACCACCATAGACTGTATATTTAACAATGAATGTAGTCTCTGTGAGTTCACCCATAGGTTTCTGAATAGTTATTGTGGAGCTCAGTGTGGTCGGCTCTGGCTGTTGCTATCTTGGCAGTCCTGACTCCGCATGTTCCCAGCTAAACCCAAAATGTGCAAATACTAGGAGCGTGGGTGGAGATGAGTTGAGCTGGTTACTGAAAACAGTGGCCAGTGATGGCACCCACCTGTCACTGAAAGTAACCATGCTTATAATTCTGTATAATTTTATGCCTTAATATAATTTATACAGGTGACTTATAAAACATTCAACCACTGTAAAGATGAAAGAGACCGAAACCGTTATTTGTACCAGGCTGTAACCATGTTTATTTCTGCTGTAAAGTTGGGCATATTAATTTGGGACCTTATGGAGAACAAATCACTTCTGTAGCCAGCCCAAAGTGGCTGTTTGAGGAATTGGAATTGCAGTTTTTATTACTTCCGTGTTGGCTTCAGTTGCAGCCGCGGTGGTTGCCGTATGGGGACAATCAGTTGCTTATGGCTACTGTTAGCTAAAGTTCACAAATTTGAATAGATATTGCTATGTAACTGACATTACTGAGTCAGTTTCCGGACATAAGTATTTTTACTTCTCTACTTGTGCTACTGTCAAACTATGTTTTTTGAGTGTCACAGATAAATATTTCACTACTTACTCAGTCAAAGAGGCTAGCACACTGTGCCTCACCAAGACATTTGTTATCTGCTTGTGGTCTTGTTTCACTTGCTCTCTACCTTGATGGTATCTTTATTGTAACTGATTCAAGATAATGGTAGGAAATTAAGTGAAATTCAAGGTGCCATCCTATAATTGCCACATGTGGCCATGATCGCCACTATTCAACAAATATTACTTAATATAATATTGCTTTTAAATCAAATTTTCTTCACATTTAAAGTTTCTGTGACCTTTCACACATTCACATTTATTAATTCATGGTAGAACACTCACAAAATTAGCTTTTGCAATATTAAACAAAAGAGCAAATCATGTGTCAACTCATCAAATGTGTCCATACACAAATCACTTAAAGCTTTGTGCAGTTATAGTCACACTTTTAATAGTTTTGAAATTTATTAACAAAGATAATTGCTTGATAGGTTGAAGTTTGAACAAACACAGTGTGAACCTGAACACACGCCCACTCGCACACACAGGAGCAGAGAAATTACTTGACAGAGCAATCTAAATTTGAGTCTGATGCTGAGAGGGGTTGTTAGTCACCAGACTGGGGGGGATTTATGAAGCAGAAACGGACTAAGAGCCACCTACATGCAGGCCTTGCAAGACTGCATTGGTATGCAGTGGCTGGTGGCGACCCAAATTAAAAAGGAATGTATTACACAGGATTTTACACTTGGCCGACCAGGCTGAAGAAAACTCATCAATCCACAGAGGAAGAGATAACTCCAAAGGGAAGGCGGTGGGGTGTGTATGAGATGGGGTGGAGGGGTCTCTCTACTTGCTTTCTGACCTTCTGAAAAACATGCAAACAAATCCAACTTTATGCAGAAATTTTCCATTATTTTCTTTATGCTTTCTGCATTGGTTTCACCCTGAAATGTTCAATCTTTTTTCAGTCATACATTTCTTTATATACAGTACAAATCTCAGTACTGTAGCCTTTGCAAGGTCCACCATCAGTTTAAAATGTATTCTATGTATTGTCGGTATATGAATTTAGGCCTTGTTGGTCTTGACTGGGACTTTATTCAGAAGTTGTTGGCCTTGACTTGGTATTTAATCTGAACTTGTTGGACTTGATTTAGGACTGCACTTGGGATTGACTCAGGACTTGTTGGTCTTGACTTGGGACCTGAATCAGGAGTTGTTGGTTTTGACTTGGGACTTGATTTGGTTCTTGTTGGTCTTGACTTAGGACTGGAATCTGGACTTGTTGGCCTTGATTTGGAACTAGACTTGGGATTTGTCTGTCTAGGAAAAGACAAGGACAGGAAAGTAGGGAGGGAGAGAGTCACCAAGTAAACGACCAAAGGCCGGACACAAAACCAAGTACTCCGGTACTTGTTCGTCCAGGCGAGCCACCAGGATGGCTAGGAGTTGTTGGTTTTGACATAAGACTTGACTTGGGACTTTTCTGTCTTATTTAGGATTGTCTTTGGACTTGTTGCTCTTGACTTAGGACTAGGCTCTGGAATAGTTTGTCTTGATTGGAATTTAGTGGTCTTAACTTGGGTCTGAACCCAGGGCTTGTTGATCTTGACGTTGGACTAATTCCTTTGGGAATATGCACTACTGAAGCATAGTATGAATTGAAACAGTACACGGTGTAAAGTCAGATTCTTTTCATCATAGAAAACCCCACTATTCATGGCTGACATTTTTTTCAGCAGCTGCCTTTTAATTTATAATAATTTTATCAGAATATGAATTGTATTTAATTGCTAGTATAAACTAAACCTTCCCTCATGCTGCTTTATATTAAAAGCAGTAAACCATGAGGTGTCTTTTATTGTGATTCATCCACAGAAAGTGCACTGCTTAACATATTTGTCACTGAAGGTAGTGGTACTTCACTGTACATATGGACATATTCTGCATTGTTTAATCAGCAGATTGGGTTCAGATCATGTGAATCCTAAAAAACTGCATTAAGTTATATTACCAAAACAACACAGCAGGCATTTCCCAAGGTATTAGTCCAGGAGTTCTAGATGGGTGGCTAGAGGGGTGAATAGGGGCCCAGCAGCCCATTTTTGCTCCAGTGCTCCCTGGAAGGTTAGGCTAACCATGGGCAACCATTAGATCGATTGATAGACTAGAAGACGTCATTGAAAGTTAGACTCTAACTCCTGATGGCTTTTGAGGTTAAATACTTTGTGTTGTAGCTGCTATAAATCAATTTCCTCCATGTGCCCTGAATTCCACTTCCCATTAATTAAAAAGGATTTGTGAGAATTAATTGGTGGGCCTTGTAAGCCACCTTATCAAATGTAAATTGCTTATTGAGGCAAAGTAATTAAAAGGAAACCCACACCCCAGGAGCTCCATCTGTTGTGTTAAGGACCTCTACACACTCAGACAACAGGTTAGGGGCAATGCACACTGCAAGATTTTTGATATGATGTCGACTCAATTAAGTCAGCCCACACAAATGGTAGGAGATCAGGGGCGAAAACTCCCCTCGCAGTTTTGCTTCAGGGTTGTCTCCCAGCTCCTTGATCCACACAAAGACGCTACAATAGAAGCTTAATTAGTTGAAGAAATCTTGTAGTGTCAATCAACCCTGAGGGACAAATGAACAAACAAATATACACACACACACACACACACACAAAAGTACATAGTAATTATACCAGTCCCTGTTATTATAAAGGATACAGTTATGTATAAAAGTTCTTCAGTAATATTGCAAATATTGAACACCTTCACACTTAGATGTGAATACTTAAGATCTCTTGGTATACATAAATTAAACAAAACATCTTTATATATTATTTCACATATTTTTCACAATTGTGTTTGATGGGATTTTTTTAAATTTTAGGGCCATGTTGAAATACAAAAGATCACTAAGCTGCCCTCAAAAGCAGAGAGCCGTGGCTACTGAAGCAGTGAAGCAGGTTTAAAGATTTCAGGCTGACCAGCAACTGAACATAACACTGAACAGAGCAGATACTGCACTGCCTTCGGACAATCTTTATCACAAAAGTTGTTTTCCAGCTTTCTCATCTAATTGGACTTTTCTGATTTAAGAAAATTAAACTTGATTGCTTACAGCTCATAGTTTATACGGATTATGTGTCTGTCTCATACCTGACAACATTCCCGTTTTTCCTTTATTTCAAGGCCATCTCCCTGCACCCTCCTGTTTTGTTGTTTCTCCTTGAAAATTCTGGTAATTTGCACAACCCACAAACTTTATTGTGAGAAATCATCATACACGGACTTTGTCTAAAATCACCCAAGTTGCTAGATCTTTTATGAAACACAATATCCCTACACTACATACAATCACCTCAATCTGGTATCCCATAACCCCATTTAAGGGGCATGAGGGCTCTGACCTCATCACTCCCTGCAGATATGTTTACATAGAGATATTGGGGAGTGATGCGCAAATACCTGAACCCCGAGCCGAAGCCTACAGGTGGATGCTGGGGTGGTGGCGGGGCTTACAGCGCAGCAGGCAGCAATAGTTTACAGAGTAGCAGCGATGTGATGCAAGGCAACAGTGGCATTGACAAAGCAGAGGGAGAGCTGGGAAATTTTGCAGCTTAAATAGACAGATTGAAAGGGTGCGCTTGGTTAGTGATTATGGAATAAGGCATGTCATGTGTATAGCAGCACAGCTTGAGTTGACTGCCTGAACTAGCTCGCAGGCTTTGCTCCATATAGCGAAGAACCAATTTTACTTACTGTTTTTAAGTACAGTATTCATAGCATAGTGCTTTTCTCGTGTGAAGTCAGATTTTCCAGTCTTAAAGCTACAGCAGGTAACTTTTCTGAAAAATAACTTTTTGTCATATTTGCTGAACCTTTCACTATATCCTGACAGTAGTACATGAGACAGATTATCTGTGAAGAAATCAGGTTCTGTTAACTTCTTACAGTGCTTCAAATGGAATTTGCAAGAATCCCAAATACCTGAATGATAACAACCAATCAGAGTCCAGAAATATAATTGGTTATTGAGTCTCCTTTCACAAGTCACAAAATAAATCGTCATGTTAATTCTGGTTCAGCGCTTACTCGGCTATCATCACTAATGTTCATTTAACAACATCCTCATCCTCCTGATCATTAAACCACCACAGCTGGTTCTTACCTGCCTCACACTGCTGTTATCCAGCTGTGCTGATTGATTTCTCCCTCTGTCACCCCCACCCCTATACTTGGTAATGACATCACTTACCTGATGCATTACAGCATGTGTATTCCATGACTCAATGTGTGTTGGGTTCTGCCCTTGGGGGAGCTCTGCTGTGCTCCATGCTGAACCTAGCGTTCACTGGGGGGAACCCTCAGGAGCTGAGCCCACACAACAGACAGGAGAGCCGCCTCCCTTATATTTAAAACCTGTTTGCCCACAAGACATTTTGCATCAGATATGAACACTACTGGAAAATCTATGCATGCGCAGAAAAAGATAAAAGAAATGTGAAGCTAACTTCTAGCAGCAGTGACTGAATGCTTTGTCCAGAAAACTGCCTTCATTAATTCACAGCTTAGACAGACTGGGGTCAGTTGAGTCAAAATTATTGGAATCAGCTTATAATATATCCAGTGGGTTTTCACTTAGCACATTTAAAGAAAATATGACTTCCAAAGAATATATCATGCTTTGCACGATCGCCAGAATTTCTCACAGTGGATGGTTTGTTTTTAAAGTTGTAACTGCAGATCATTTATCATAAAATGGCCTTTATTCTTATGTTCTAATGCTATTCTTTCATCTTTATTAGACTGTGAGGTACTGTTTTAGTAAAGCAGTACTTGGAAGTCTAAAAATCACAATGCTAACCATACTGTAGAGACATTTTATCTTCTTTTCATATCCTCTGACCAGTTTTACTGTGTAAGTGATTAAACTGCATCACATAGGGTGTTTTATTAGTGGCTCAAGTGGCAAATTTGATGAAACCACTTGTTGAACCATCTGTTTCATTTACAGACTTTAAACTCTGCTTCATTGTCTTAATCTGTAAAAAAAAAAACCACACACACACGTTGCCACAGGGCTGAAATGTAGACTACCATCTAAAGATGAAAAGTTATTAGACAAAATCTTTGCAGGTGAAAAGTTCAACCAGTTATATTACTGTAATATGTCAATGTAAGGTCAGACTGTATCTACAGCAGTTGTGTGGAACTGTTAATTAGGTATGGAGAACACATATTTCTCAAGGTTTTCTCTGATTTTGTAAATAATTCAATTTCATTTCACAGCATTCAAGCCTAATACCCATCACGTATAAGCTTTTAATTGCAGAATGTTAAAAACAAACAAATAGAGGATATGACATCAGTGTCCTTGAAGGTAGCTACATACAGTACTGGGTATTGGCTCTGACAAACCTTTTCACTAGCTGCCAACAGTCTCATGATTAGGATCCTAGTTCTTTAAAAGTCCAGTGTGTAACATTTTGGAGAATTTATTGGCAGAAATAGAATATAATATTAATAGGTATGTTTTCCTTAATGTATAATCACCTGAAAAAAAGGATTGTTGTGTTTTAAGTACCTTTTCCACCATGGTGAACCGCCATGTTTCTACAGTAGCCCAGAACCGACAAACTGAACACTGCCTCAAGAATTCCTTGTGAATTTTTGCAGATTTCGGGGGCCACTGTAGTTTCTCCCACACACTTGGAAAGCTGAGCTGTATAAATGCCACTAAATCCTACACACTGGTCCTTTAAAGGAATATTTCATAGCTGGAAAGACATTTCACTGTGCAGTAGAAAGATGCAAATATTTTTGCTCAAAAGGTAGAAAACCTACAAAAAGCATTTAGAGGCTTGCTTGAGTCCAGTAATGTTAGGCTTAACTCTGATAGCACTGCTGGGTAACAAACTGATCTAGTCTTGAGTGAGCCACATAAAAAACATGAATCAAGTGTTTTCGTATTGTAACGTTGCCTCGTTAGAAAGAAAACACTGTCGCTATTGCACTTACTGTATGCTCAGACGTCCACTAAGATGAGTGCGTTGTCATTTGCAACTACACCTCTGGATGCCACTAAATCCTACACACTGGATATTTAAAATAAAGCTCTGGGTGCGGGCAACATAGAGGAGAGTTAAACATTATTAGTTTGCATACAACCCACATTGTAATGATAAAAGATGATTGAAAGCTAGTTGAAATCCTGCTGTTTTCCTTTGTTATGAGAGATGTTACAAATGTATGTGTAGTGGGAAAACAGGACAGTTTCACTACTTGAAAACCTGCATGTTAGATTAATAACATGCCGATATTTCAAATAATATTATTTCAACTGATAAAAATGAGAGCTGTAATCCAGAGTATGACATTGCATCTGGTGACATATGGAGCAATTAGCTGCATCACCGCATCTATGGCAACAGCTGTTTGTCATGCTATTTAAATATGATTACACATTTTAAATGTACATGCGCCAGCAGAGATCATGCATATCAATATCAAAAACTCTTATGAAAAGTGTCCATAGCACCATTTTTACAATATTGCATTCCTAAGCAGTCGCTGTATAAAATGAGGAGCTGTACCAGTTCACAGTCCCTCCTCTGTGAGAGCTGATGCAGCTTGAATGTTATGTGCATAATTAACTCCAAAGAAGCCATTGCTCGCCTCTTTTATGATTTCGAATAATTAATAATGTACTTCAGTGTGAGTTTGACTTTAAAAAGAAGAGAAGGGAAGGTCAAAGAAATTTTGTGGAAATACGAGCATGTCCACTGTAGAATTATTCACATATTCAAATGAACGCTATTTGCCAATTCTGTATTCCTTGCTGTTACAGTCTTCATTCATCATGTTCTCATCCATGGGCAGTAACTATACAGAGCCCCCCAGGGTGACTGAGAGGATATCATTTTCTATCATAAAAGTTGCCACCAGGCTCAGTGTACATAATCAGTGATGCCTCTGCTGCCTCTTTCATCCCTGCAACATTGTTAGGCCTTGTCAAAGAAAGACATATGACAGGCGATCTCTTGGGATGCGCAAATCAGCATTTGAGTCCACTCCACCTTGACGAATGAAATAAAAAAGAAAAACATCAACAAGATTAATGATTGCTCAAATTGAAAGTAATAAGAAGGGCATGGTGGTGGGCGGGATTAACTCATGCGGCTAACATTTCCTACTTAATGCCGCCGGCTACATTTCAGCTATGGAGATGTTCCTGCTCCAAACCACTGAGCCGAGGATTCCCAGTGGCCAGCACTGGAGCTACCACAGCTCATCGCAGAGCCGTTCGCTCTCCCAGGGACTGAGGGTCATTAGTTAAAGTAGCTGCCTGCAACTCTGCTTCCAGGAACTGAATGGGTCGCTGCAAGCTTCACTGACACGCTGCATTCCCAATGACTCCCGTCAGAGCCTGCTTTGTGCTTTTTATTCTGAATATCCAGGCAGTGTGTGTGTATGATATTCCAAACTATATCTTATTTGCACCATGAATGTCCAACTACAGAAGTACACCTGGTTGGGAATCACTAGCTTAGCCAAAAAAACTACACCGTACTATTGGCACGCAAATGAATGTTATTTCAGATGAATAGACATTCAAATACTAGAAAATAAATCTACCAGCCATACACAGCAATTGAATTGTGCACTGTGAATTGCGGTATAATTCATAAAAAAAAAAACCTTGGTTGTTTTGTTTCTTGGTTTTGTCTGTGTGCAGCAAAACAATCACCATCAACAGGACCACCAATATGCCGTGCCTTACTGCTCTATCTCGCCTCTGCAACAAGGACCTACAGCCCACACAACATATTGTTCATGCAGAAGTCAGCGGAGACAGTGACAATTATGGCGACGGCTGCGGATGTCCTTGGCTGGGGGTTCTGTTTGATCTGCCGTCCTGTCAGGGGGAAATTTCTTTCTGTTCAATCGCTTTGTGAAAAATGAGTCAATTACCGCATTTCTTTGAGAGGATTCCCATTTTAGGTGAATAGACGGTCATTCATCATCAAAGGTTTGGAGGCACAGGCTTGCTGACCCTGCAAGAAATCAAAAAAACCAAACCGATTTAAAGTTTTGGCCCTCTCCTTCAAAGTGTGTATATCTCTGTCCATAAGAGTGGGTGTGAGCCATATAGCTCTCAGGTAACATATGGTCCGAAGGCAATTTGCCATGAACTGAGCCCTTTCTCTATCAGCATATGAATATGTCCTGATGACTTACCTGTTTCATCAGTCAGACTACAGCTGGAGCAACAGCATGCAGCTCATCCTCCACTCTGTTGCTGTTCACTGACCTTTTTTCCAAATATGCATTATATTCCTCTGAGATCAAATATTATAAGGGAGTGACCCAGTGCACAGCACATCATTGTATGGAATAACACCATTGGCATTTACTATGTCTGTTTGGTAGTCGCTAGAAAGCTTGTGCATTTGAAGTCCATATTAGCACAAATTTTCTTTCATCTAAATGTTTGTTTTTTTAAGGATAAGCTCAAATGTAAGAACAAAATGCAAAGCGTCATTATGATAAACCGGTCCTTTCTAATTACGTCTGTGGATTTTGGACGTACAGGAAAGGAGTGTCAAGTCAGGTGACATCCATTGTCCTGGTAACATTGTGAAAAGTAAATAAAAAATTAAGCATAGCGTTAGTTCAGGCAGGCCACGAAGTCAGGCTCGGCTCTCACTTCCAGCTATATCATATGATCACAGCTAGTCGTAAACACACATCAGCTGATGGCTCAGCTGATTCCTCCTAAGCTTCCTATTGGAAACCATACACAGTCAGCTGACAGGTCACCTGTTTCCCTCAAGCATCCGATTGGCAAATATCCTTCATGGCGCCTTATTTAAGCTGCTTCAGCCTGCCTATCTTTGCTGCCTTCTCTACAAGCCCTTTGGCAACCCACCTCCACCCCAGCTCCTCCTTTTATGTTGTATCTAATTAATCAATGTCATTTTCTGATTGCCATTGATGCTTGCTCTGTTCTGTACCCTGGGGGGTCTCTGCTGCCGCTCTCCTTGTCTTAAACTTTTCCATGTATGCACATGGAAGGGCAGGGAGGTCCCAGAACAGAGCCATACCACCAAATGTAACATTCTGCTTTGGAGTAAAAGTGATTTTGACAAAAGTGGTCCTGACTGGACTACTTGATATCGGAAATTTGTTACAAAGTGAACTTACTTAGCGGTATAGTAACTTCAAATTAAGTCAGTGGTCACAACAGTGGTCTCCTCGGTTAAAGTCCTGCGTTTGTTTGACCCATCCATACACCCCAACCTCCTCCATTCAAGGACTATGTAGGATCTTGGAGACGCCAACACCAACATTTCCAGAATCTTAATCTTAATAACATTGTTGATTCTTTGTCTTCTCATGTAGCACCATCATCAAGTCAAAATTTTTATTTGTCCAATATATTAGTTTGTGATTAGCCAGGCATTGGAAGACTAATTTACAAATGCAAAATAGTCTGGAACCTCAGCTGGATTCAACTGGATAGACCTTCAACCAATCATAGCGACGAAATGTGTGACATAGCACTAAGTAAGTTGGGGCGGTGCTTGGTCAGTTTTTAAGCAGGAAAAAATTTCCTTAGGAATGGCGACAAACCATCATGTATTACAGTTACACAGTACACTACGATGTGTTCATGAAAACATTTCAGGCAAGAAATAGGCAGGAACAGAATCTTGATTCAGTTTGACAGTTTGGGCTGAGTTTTGTGACCCTCGACATGCTGACTGGATGCAACTGGTGATGCAAATAAACCTTTGTGATTGGCCTGACCAGATCCAGGATGGGTGGAATTCTGTTTGAATGGAAGGGTGTTTGAGTGGAAGATTCATCTGTAGCTTGTGAGCAAATGACAGCAAAACAGATCACATTCCCATCAGCCCCAGCTGGAATTTGTGTTAATTAGTTAATTAGCAAATCTTAGCATGCTAACAGGCTAAATTAAGATGAGGGAGTGGCACTGGACAAAAATAATCACTTGCCAAGGATTGTCCAATCTGATATTTGAGCCTGCCTTTATCATTAAGACTGAGAGGTGGAGTTCTTCCTGAATAAAACCATAAGATAAAGGAATTACCCCCAACCCTTCATTCCTGTGGTTAGCAACACTGGTTTCAACCTGTTTGCTCATCCCCAGAGCCACAGAGCTACAAAAAGGACTGCGGGTGTACAAAATAACTCCATTGGTCGGATGGATTCCCACTTTCAAGGTCTGGAAAACCAGTCTTGCCACACTCCACACTGGTTCTTCATCCTCTCAGGGATTGCAGGGATGACATTGCATCATAACTGAGAATGCTGGGATGTGCTGACCCTGCCTCCCCAAGATGAGTTCCCCCTTCTCCCCTCCTGCTGTTCTAATTTCACAGTAGATGATTATTACTGTTGAATAAATTAGCACTGCTTATCATGCTGCAAGCCGATCCATTTACAACTAATTCCATTTATTACTACATATGATTCATTATTGGGAGGCTGACTGGCTGGCAAACTCATTTCACGACAGGAGCTGGTTGAAACCTCGGTGAACCACACCATTGGTTGGTTGCTCAAACACTTTGAATGACCCATGTTTAAGTTTTCATGACAACTGACTTCTTGCCCTTTTTCAGCAGAGAGCTTGAGGTGTTTAAAAGTGCTAACTACTCTTCCAATGGTCTGGCTAGATAGTTATGATAGCTTAGCCATATAAGGGAGTGCTACTGGGATGCTCCTGCTATACAATACTGGTTGTATAACTACAACTTCCAGACTCATTATACTTACTTCATCCAAAGCATGATGGGAATCCTCATGTTAAAATATTAATATATATCCATTGCATAGGAAATGGAAAAATACTGACAAAATCTATGAAAATAAAGCATTTTTACATGATTACGGGTGGCTGTGGCTCAGAGGCAGAGCGGGTCATTCTTTAATCGGAAGGTTGGGGGTTTGATCCCCGGCTCCTGGTGCCACATGTCGAAGTATCCTTGAGCAAGATACTGAACCCCAAATTGCTCCTGATGCCGTGCATCGGTGTGTGAATGTGTATGAATGTTAGTTTCTGTTCGATGGACTTTGCCATCACTGTGTGAATGTGTGTGAAAGGGTGAATGTGGCACGTAGTGTAAAAGCGCTTTGAGTGGTCAGAAGACTAGAAATGCGCTATACAAGTACAGGTCCATCCATTTATCATGATCAATGCATTTGTTTGGCATTAGAAAGGCACATAATTTCCCATCAACATGGTTCTACAGCAGCATTGTATTATATTATATTATATTATATGTGAACTCATATCACATGAATATTAAGTAAATGTATTTCTTAAATGTAGTATTTATTTATATAAACGTATATATCTAGCTCTTGGTTACCATGCTTTCCATAAGAATTTTAGTATACAAAAAAAGCCCACATAAATGACTTCATTATAATAAACCACTAATAATATTTTCACTTTTGATGAGTGCGTGGACTCTCTCATGTGTTGCAAGCCTTGAGTCAGGTTTCTAACATGCTTAAGAGGCAAAATTCTCGAGCAAAAAAGTCTCGCTGCTTGTGCATGGTAATAACTAAAGGAGACTCAGATGAACATTTTTACATTTTGATCAACTCAGAGCTTGGCGGCTGGACAGCGAGAGAGCATGGTTTAGTCGTCTTTTAGTGAATGGATCAAATAAGTGGGGGAGGACAGTGTTTGTCTGCTCTGGACATGGATAATGTGGGTATCACATTCAGCTATCACTTTGACTCTCAGTATACATAATCACAGTGTGCTTGGCCCATTGGGTCTCTTCACAATGATCCCCACTAGCAGAGGTAAGAAGGTATCCAGACCCTCAGGGTGCCTTCC
Organism: Dicentrarchus labrax; assembly: GCF_905237075.1. Lineage (NCBI taxonomy): Eukaryota > Metazoa > Chordata > Actinopteri > Moronidae > Dicentrarchus > Dicentrarchus labrax. The sequence goes on from NW_026136712.1 coordinate 3,022,544, forward strand.
TTGTTGCTCTCACACTCTCTCTTCCCTCTTGAACCCAAAGACTCATTGTCCAAACAGTTTGGCAGGAAAAAAAATCAATGCTTTCCCAGGACCTGATGAAAAGCATCGATCCTGCAGCCTGTATGACTTTATGTCTTGGTGTACTGTACCTACTGGATGTAAGCACCCACACATGTACGTGCACATGTGCACACTGAGCCATTCTCCTGACACTCCGGATGAACTGGTAAGAGCTCTTGGCTCCAACAATGCAATACAACCGGCAAGTCTTCACTGAAGATTGACATGATGGCTATCAAGGGAGGACTAGTTGAATAGAATCCGATGAATAATTTAACAGTCAGCCAGGGTAGTAAAGAGAGGGAGAGGAGGGGAAGCATGACGAATTAGTGGATGTGTTTTTTCATGAAGTTGTTTTTGGTTCATTATGCGTAGCATCCCATCTGAATTTTTCCACGCTGAGTGAAGAGTCCCTGTAGTTTGGCACTCGAGGCCCCAAAAGCGGGCTACATTTAATGAATGGAGAGGCTGGTGATCCGCTGCTAATCAGGGAGGAGAAGCACTTCTAAAAGCACACTGAGCATGCCTACTATATAAAAATCCATTATTAATACACTTTGAGAATCTATGCCAGTATGTAGTACTAGTAAGGAGGAGGGAATAAATACCAGTACCCAAGGTCAGATGAGTAAGCAATGCAAACAGACTCACTCTGCTAAAATCCATAATACATATGAACAAGAACACTCATATCTCAAAAAATCTGCAGAACACTCTACAATGGATATTTAAATTTTACAGTGTCTGTCTACTTTAATCTAATCTGCATTTGCAACAAAAAAAAAAAAGAAATACAAGTTGTAATCAATCAATCATAGGATAAATGTGCCTGATTTTTATCATTCGGTTCCTGAGGAAATTGTGACCATGTTCAAAGGTGCCTTTCACAATGTTAAAACTGTATCTTCCAGCAAGTGTGCAGCTGAATCAGGCGCTTTGTCAGAAAAAGGACAGCAAACGTCCAAGGGACAAAAGGACTGGGGCACACTGATTGATTTATTTTTTAATGCTGTAAACAGATCAATACTGCTGTGTCTTCATTAGAAATGGATATACGTAGACATACTGTAAAAACACATGTATAGTCATCCTAGAATATGTGCACAGTTGTCATTGGATAATTAATGAACATGATTTCAAATATATAGGATAACAAACCTAACCTGTATCTCAGACACTGTGGACTGAGTTTGGACTATAATTATTTGGTTGCTAACAAAACCAAATTCTTAGTGGTAACAACAAAGCCTTTAACATTAGCCATATTTTCCTGTTACCCTGAGTAAGGATGGTCTATATACATTTGCATTCATTGTGGTTTTTTTTAATATTTTCTCTGCAGCTGCAATTGTTTGCAAAAATAACATTTTGGTGATTTTTTAATTGAAAAGATGTAAACACAGCCTGTCAAGGATATGGAACATAAAATATAATATTTTCCGGAAACATTAATGCATAGTTCTGTTTTACATATTGAAAAAAATTAACAAATAAAAACATCCAATTTGTAACCCCTTTCAAAACTGTATGTTCATCAGCTGGTCTCTGTGTCTCTCTGCTGTTTGGTGCTCAGCAGGGTATGTGGGCTGCAAAAAAGAAAACTTCAACGCTGTGTAGAGCGATGGGGAGCTGCAGAATCAGGTAATAATTCTCTTTATCACTATGCTCAACCCCCTTTCACATTACACATAGTTGATCCATTGTTAATGAAACCCTCTCCCCTCCCCCTCTCTCTGCACCCGCTGGGACTCTGCATTGTGCTTCTGATGTGTAGTGGGGTATCATGGCTGCTGGCTCCATCACTTCGTGGGCAGTACAAAGTAAACTTGTTTTTAGAAAGAAATCCCTTGTGTACAGTGAACAGTAATCCAAGATTGAAATTTACACATATAGTATTACAATAATGATTGCTGCCAGGTACAATTAAATACGGCACTCTGAGAAGAATAAATTATAAACCAAAATAAAGCGTCAAATGAAATATTAAATAAACAGAAAAGCTAATGCCTCATTCTGCCCTATTTCCAGTGCTCTGCTGGTACACAGCATGCTAGCCAAAATTATTATTATTAATACTTAAGTAGAACAACTACTTATTACGGTACTCAAACCCACACTGAACTGTAACTTGACATCTTATTAAACACAAAGGATAAACAAATGAAATGTACCTTTATTTCTGGCATTTTATAATTATATAGGCGACCATTAAAGGTCCAGTATGTAACATTTAGGAGGATCTATTGGCAGAAATTTAATATAATATTCAAAGGTATGTTTTCGTAACTTCACTTGTCCATTTCATTCATTAGTGTATAATCACCTGAATAGATTGTTGTGTTTTCATTACCTTACAATGAAACGTTTTTATCAACAGAGGGAGCGGGTCAGGGATGTTGAACTGCCATGTTTCTACAGTAGCCTAGAACAGACAAACCAAACTGGCTCTAGGTATGGCCTTTCGAGGTCACCATAACTTCTCCTACACACTTGGAAGGCTGAGCAGAATTCAGTTGGTCGCAGTCTGCAACTTCACTGCTAGATGTCACTAAATCATACACACTGGTCCTTTAATACTGCTTACCTAATGGAATATTGATTGGAACAGCTACAAGTAATTCTTCGACAGATTGCACCATTAAATCCACTGATCACATTCATTCTCCACAGAGGATGAAGTATTTTTACCACATAGTATACTTATATACTTGAATATTTTAAATACATTGAAATACAACATCTAACGTGCAACCTGAAATTGCTGCAACCTCCTCAGTGTTAGGAGTCGGCAGGCAACATGTCGACTGTGTTATGAGTTTGTGTCTGTGTAAGACATGCAGACTGTTAGCTGTTGCTTCCCCACCAGATCCCACAGTGGTAATTGGTTTGATTCTGTGCTGTCACCACAAAGCCAAACACACAGATAGACAAACATGTTCACAAAACTACAGCATCACTCAGAATCTTACAGCGAGACTTCACCTCAAGCCTATTTTTTAAACATCAAACACTCATACAAGTCCGTTAAAGGCAGCTGTGTGTGGTTTCAGTTTAAAACAATGACTAGTCCTCTACCATTTGGTACTAGCCTTTTCCTCTCGCAGCCAAAGAAATCATTTTCTTCCATAGATATTAAAATTAAATTAAACACATTTTAATTTAGTCTATCATTGCACAGTTCTGTTAAACTTCTATACAAAAATCACAAAAACATTCACAAGAGAATGGACATGCTGTGTACTGCAAGCTATGTTATTTTGATCAGGCCTGTAATGTAATTATTAAAATTAATTGTAATGCATTGCACTACTGCATTAGTGAGAAAAGTAAAATCATTAGAACAACATGTTACCCCATCTCTGCTGGTTGGAACTCATGAGCAATCTTTCCATTATATCCCCAATATATGTTGTATTTAAAATGTCCAGTTTGTAACCTTTAGGAGGCTGTATTGGCAGAATGAAAGTGCTTTTACAGTACATGTACAAGTGATGGCAAAGGTCATTACAAATAGAGACTCATTCATCCACTAATGCACAACATTAGCAGCAATTTGGGGTTCAGTATCTTGCTCAAGGACACTTCGACATGCAGTGGGAGGAGCCGGGGATTGAACTGCAAACCTTCTGATTAATGGACGAGCCACTCTAGTTCTTAAACCACAGCCGGACTTGGCGCAAGAGAAATTTCATAAATTGAAGCAAGGGACACAACAGTATTGAGTCGGGAGTGAGAACGTGTTGTTTTCCTATGTGGAAATATATATATATATAAATTATCTTAAGCAATCTTAAAACAAACAGAGTATTTATGGGTGTGCGGGAATAAAATTCTTCATTTAATCTCCGTAGGTTGACATTCTGATCACGGTTTTTAGCTTCTGGACTGAATTATTAAAGCCAAGCTCTCCTGTCAGGTTGGTTATAACTAAAGTGTTTGTGCATTATGATGCATCACTCAAAAACTTTTTCATTAGTTCTTTTGACTTTGACTTTGCTGCACCAATAATACAATCTCAAAAGTTGCTTTGGATGCTCTGGAATGTTGCCACCAACAATTAATTATCAGGTTACTGATTTGCAAAGTATATATTGTTTTCTCTTCAGGAAGCTGACGATGACATGCCTGGGGCCAGATGCATAAATAGAGTTTCATGCACAAAGACATTAATATGAATTTGCATTCCTTTCTTTTTTCTCTCTTTTATTTTATAAATCTGTCTTTGTGGAACTGGGCACGTGCCAAACCTCATTTCCACTCCTGCAGTGAACCGTAATGGCTGTGGCCATTTAAAGCACCCATACCAGCGCCACCGATCACATGCACCTGTAAAGCATCATCATTAATTTATATTTTAAAATTATGTTTATGAATGCACTTTGCTTGACATTTTACGGAACTGCATAGACTGAAAAAATTATAACAATCAGTTAATTGGCAAACAACGGGGGGGCTCTATTGAGCAGAGCATGGAGTAGGACGCCTCCTGCAAAAATAGCAATAAAACTTGATTAAAACAGCAACTACAATTGTAAATTAAGCAATTAATCTACAGTGATTATCGCTGGGACACTAATGACCGAGTAGAGAAGCGGTAGCAGCCTGCATGGCGGAAAAGTTAAACAAATAAAAGCTTGGGCCCAATGCGCCACGGCCTGCAAGAAACACGAGGCAGACCACGCTAACGCCAGGTAACCCAGATCCACCCTTGCCCACCCAGACGGAAAGTTCAAGGATGGCAGCCGACGAATTTAAAGCGGACGTTGTATCATCCATAAGGGGAGAGATCTCCATAATTATCAGAGAGGAACTCAAGAGTGCGTTGGCGGAGGATTTCATAAAGTCGGAACTACAGGCGATGCGGTCAGACATCGCAAACAACACAGCCGCAATCCGTACCGAAATCGAGCATATGAATGTGGACATTTAGGACATGAAAGGCGGGCTGTCGACATGGTCGGACGAGGTGGTTTCACTGCAATCTACGGTGACCAGTCTTCAAAAACAAGTGGTCACCCTAAAAGACCGGTGTGAGGATATGGAGGGCAGGATGAGACGGTGCAACATCCGAATAACCGGCATCGATGAACAGCCGGACTCGAGCTCATCCGTGTCAAAAGTTATTAGAGAAGCCTTGCAGATGGACTGGGACATCAAAATAGACCGCTCGCACCGCATCGCAACTCCCCAGACAACAGGAGACTGTGAGAAGCCACGAGTGATCATCGCCAAGCTGCACCATGATGGGGACGCCACAGAGATCCTCCGGAGAGCGCGGGAGAGAGCTCTGCTGATCTACAATGGTAACCGTATTGCCATATTCCCGGACTACACCTCCGTCGTGGCCAAGGCCAGAATGCATTTACGGATGTAAGGAAGGCGCTCCGGGGACGGAGAGGAGTCCGTTATGGTCTGCTCTATCCTGCTAGACTCTGTGTTTTGTATAAGGATGAGGACAAGGAGTTTCTTGACCCTATGAAAGCCATGGAGTTCATCCAGAAGAAGGTCATCCCATTCACAGAGCCTCTGGTCTGAACGTATCCATACATGTTTGGATAGTAACAGTAAGGTGAACACTATACTACCATTACTAAGTTAATACTTAAATATCACCTGTTGGACCCCAGCGGTAATTAACCTGTTGCTCCAAGTTTTCAGTTGTACATTGTATTTTGTACTTTATTTAGCACTTTCTTCCTATAAGTGAGAGTTTATTACCTCACTACTACGTAAGTTGATATAATTGTACTATATCTCATTACTATACTTTGGAAAATGCAGATTTAGTATTTTCAATATCTATGTTGAACTTAACTCTGTGTGTAATTCGAGTTGCCATACTTTAATAAGGAAATGCTGAAACTGTATTAGAATTTGCAGGAGCCCAGGAACTGATTTATTTTTATTTTTATTCTAGTGTACCCCAAGCACAGTCAAATTCAACCTAGACGTGCACATTTGCTGCTTACTTTTGCAGCTAGGACTTGGTGCCACCATTGTTTTACCAATGTTAACTAGCACTGGTCTATTGTTGATGGGAGGAGACTTTAATTGTGTGATGTCACAGTTAATGGATCGGCAACCCACCTCGAAAACCCCCTTGTCCAAAATGAGCAGAATGCTTAAACATCTATCCACAGAGTCAGTCCTTGTGGATGTATGGAGGAGCAAATTTCCAAGAAGTAAAGATTTTACTTTCTACTCAAGTAGACACATGTCCTATTCTAGGATCGATTATTTTTTCACACCTATGAATGAGTCTTATAGGATAGTAGATATTGAGATATTACCCACTGCGCTTAAGTGGAATATAGGCCACAGACCAACCTCCACACAATGGAGGCTTAATGCATCTCTTCTGAACGATAAAGAATTTGTCTCCTTCATCATAGCAGAGCTTAAGGAATATTTAAATACCAAGACCTCACCTGATACATCACCATTGATACTGTGGGATTGTGCAAAAGCATATATCAGGGGCCGAATTATTTCATTTTCGTCCGCCAGGAAAAAACAAAAAGAGTCTAAACAGAGAGAACTGGAGGATAAAATAAAAGAGCTTGAACAAAAACACAAAAAATCGGCTTCAATTAGTATCCTAAATAATTTGAATGCAGCTCGTAGAGAACTTAATAGTTTACTATCGCACAAAACTGAGGGAACACTGAGATTTACCAAGCAGCGATACTATGAATATGGCAATAGAGCGAGTAGATTATTAGCATTTAGTTTAAGAAAACAGCAAGCATCTAACACGGTGCAGAGAGTAAAGTTACAGGACACCTTTGTTACAAAACCTGATAAAATAGCAGAATCCTTTGCAGAGTTTTATAAAGGTTTATATAAAAATACAGACACTTGCTCAGATGAGACGAAACTTGCAGAGTTTCTGAACCACATAAAATTGCCTGAACTGACGGAGTCTGCAGCAGAAGAGTTAGATAGGCCAATTGAAGAATGGGAGATCAAGCAGGTGATTTCATCTCTCAAAAACAATAAAAATCCAGGTCCAGATGGATATAGTAATGAATTTTACAAGACATTCAAAGATTTGCTGTCACCGATGCTACTAAAGGCATACCGGCATGCATTTGAATCAAAAATTATGGCACCATCCTGGAATGAGGCAACTATAGTGGTGATACATAAGGAGGGTAAAGATCCCACTGAATGTCAATCCTACAGACCAATATCACTGCTGAATGGGGACCTGCGTATATTAACCGCAGTCCTGGCCAGGCGAGTGAATCAGATAATCACTCAAATAATCCATCCCGATCAGACTCAGACATCACTGGGAGATATTACGGAGATAATGTACGCCGCTTACTAAACATAATATCTCACCAGCAAGATAGGAAATTAGAATCAGTAATTATATCCTTAGATGCCCAAAAGGCATTTGACCGTGTATCATGGCAATATTTATTTCAAACATTAAAGCGACTTAGATTCGGCCCTAACTTTATAACTTGGATACAAACATTGTACTTGTCACCACAGGCTGCTGTCAAAGTTAATGGCTGTAGATCAGAGAGATTCACTTTGGAACGTGGATGCAGACAAGGATGTTCTTTATCAACTTTACTATTTGCTATTAGTATCGAACTGCTAGCCCAACTCATCAGGGATGATGATGATATAAAAGGAATTGTAATTAATGAAGAGGAACACAAATTATCGCTTTATGCTGATAATGTTATTCTGTATCTGACAAAACCGGCATTAACGATACCACATTTAAAAAGACAAATCTCCAAGTTTGGATTTTATTCAGGATACAAGGTAAATGTGGAGAAAACTATGGCTACGGATATAAATGGCACAGTCCCACATAGTGTAAAGCTTCAGAGTGGATTTAAATGGCCCATGGAAGGTATTAAATATCTAGGTATATACATTCCCCCATCTCTGCAGAATCTGTTTGACGCTAATTATAGTAAAATAATTTGGAGCATTAATAATGATTTAGAACGGTGGTCTATGCTCCCTCTGACTACTGGGGCACGTTGAAAGCATCCGTATGAACATTCTAACCAGATTACTTTACTTGTTTCAGATGTTACCTATAGAAATTCCAAAATCTACATTTGATAATTTGGAGAGAATGATGTCAAAATTTATATGGCTAAAAAAGCGCCCTAGAATTCGACTTAAAACTCTACAGTTATCTAAATGAAACGGCAGTCTTAAACTCCCAAACCTGAAATATTATTTCTGGGCTGCACAAATGAAGCCTATGATAGCGTGGCTTCAGAACAATATAGACACGCGTTGGCTTAACATAGAAAAAAGTCTGTGCTCGCCTAAATCTCTGCAAGACCTACCCTTCCTAGATGCTCCCATAAAGGAAATGGCAACTTGGACTAAGAACACTCTTAAAATCTGGGTTAAAGTACGGTCAACTTTTGGATTACTGACACAGATATCACCATTAATCAGCACTGGATCTATGAAGAGCTTTATACCTAATAATTTGGACATTGGCTTCAGAAGGTGGTCAGAGTATGGCCTGGTTTATCTTATTATTATTATTATTATTATTCAGTTTTGGTAATCTAAGGACATTTCAGCAGTTGAGAAGTGGTTATGGTCTCCCTAAGACAGATTTCTATCGATATCTGCAACTTAGAACATTTCTGACAGGGCACAAGGAATGGGGAAAACTCATAAAAACTTCTCCTATCGAACAGTTCCTAATAGAAATACAAACAGGAAATAGAAATGAAAAAATGATTAGTAGATTCTACAATATATTTTTATCCATGAATACACAAAGCTCCTTGCAGATAAAGCAGAGATGGGAGGCAGAAATGGACATGGTTATATCGCAGGAAGCCTAGGAGGAGACGTGTAGTGAGGCGCACCTGGCCACAAGTTCAAATACATGGAGGGAATTTAAGTGGAAAATAATTGTTAGATTTTTCAGGACTCCAGAAATAGTATCTAGAATGAGCCAGTCACATTCCAGCTCATGCTGGAGGAATTGTGGAGCACATACTGCCAATTATACCCATATATTCTGGTTATGTCTCAAACTAAAGACATTCTGGGGAGAGGTATTTGATGCTCTTAAAGAGGTCTTCCAACAGGATATACCTCGAGATCATACTGTGGCTCTATTAGGAGTGATGCCTAAAGGATTGAATGGAAGACCCGAGACATATATTTTACATATATTACTTACAGCAGCATTGAAGTGTATAACTATTAGATGGTTGAAACCAACCCCCCCCTTCATATAACACATGGATCCAGAAGGTCTGGGACCTCTATCAGATGGAGCATATTGCATATTTATTAAGGCTCCAAAAGTCCATCTTTACTAAGCGGTGGAGTCCTGTCGTGTCTTTATTAATACAATAAGACTGGTTAGCCTTCCCCCTCTACTACCTTTTTACATAATCCACACAGTGCCGCACGATGTTTAGTGTAAGCCTTGCTGGTTTCCTGATTGCTTATTTGTATGTGGGTTTGTGTATATATGAATGTCTGAATGTTTGTATTTGATTCAATATATTTAATGTATTTAATTGGGAGTGGATATTTGTATTTGTTTTTGTTTCGTTTTTGTTGGTTTGTCTTACTTGCTTGAATCTTAATTTGGATATAATGTGTACAATTGTTGTCTACAGCTGGATAGAGAAGAGTGTATATACTGAAATGTTTTTGCTGAAAACCCAATAAAAAATAAGTTAAAAAAAAAAAAAAAATTGGCAAACAACCCAAACAATGTTTTACTGTAAGGATACATCTCTCGCCTCATATTTAATCTCCACCTCATCATATCACCCACAGCTATCTCTGATATCTCTATCTCTACAGAACATTGGTCTGAAGTATTCCTGAGGTGCGCACATTCTTCTTTTATAAATACCACTTTATCTGGCTGTTCCTCTACAACCCAAACAGGTAAGAATGTATTGTAAAAATACACCTGAAAAGAAAAACAGGAGCATACTTTATATAAAACATCATTCAGAAGATGCTTAACCTGAGGAAATCTGTAATAGAAATGGTGCCTACATTGGTAGTTTTGCTTACTGTGATGTAATTTCTTGAAATGATTCATATCCCTCTGTACAGCCTAAGATAAAAGGTTATATAAGTCAATAAACCATAAAAATTGAAACACTTTTGAAATTGAGTCATGAATATAAAAAGTACTAATACTAATTGGACCTGTTTTTTCATCAAATAAAAACAAGAAACATGGTGAAACAAAATATATCGGGACCAGAGACCAGTGATATAACAGTGATAAAAGACTTGACTTTGACTTTGACTTGCATGAAATGACTCGACAAGTCATTGTTGTCTTTATTAATATGTGAATTATCAAAAATATATACATTTTTTTCGATTGGGTGTTTCCTGTTGCATGTGGGCGAACCTGGCAACCTGTAATCTAACCAGGTGACGCACCCATCACTGACTGCAGTGGTTGTAGAGTGGCCGGAGCGGAGCAGAGCACTGGAAGATGGAACTGGAAGGCGCTGCTGGCACAGCAGCTGTTTGGTTTCAGAGACTTTTCTAATGAAAACAAAAAAAGAATACCCGTGTGCAAGGTCTCTCTCTCTCTCTCTCACTCGCTCCCGCCCACTCGTTCACTCTCACTTGTCCACTCACACCTTACGCACATACACACATTTTACGCACAGCTTGTTTCCCAAGGAAATTACGCTACTCTTATAACACTTGAAGGGTGACCAGTAGAATCAAAAGTTACATTAGCCAAATAAGTAATAATTGGTATTAGGTATTACACTGAGATAAAACATGATGCACAGACTTCAGCTTCTGAAATGATGCATCTTTCTGTTTTGTTTTATTTTAGTAGTAGTGCAAAAATAAATGCCAAAATAATCGTGACTAATCGAAAAAATAATCGATAGATTAGTCGACAACCAAAATAATGGTTAGTTGCAGACCTAGTACAATGTACAGTGAATCAACATAGCCTACCCTTCCTAGGGGTCCTTGGATGCTCATTGCAACCCTAGTTTTATGTTTGACAGACAGTGACATTATTCATGCACTCATTTCGCCTAATACAGTCTATGGTTTTACTTTACCACATACTGTTTATGTCCACATAACAGTGAGGGGCTGTATATTTAATGAGAAATTAGAGATGACAGCTTACTAGAGAAGCATGGACAACATTTTCAATCTTAAATTGATTTTGATTAAAAAATATTTTAATTGCAATGTTAAAAAAAAACATGAGATTAAAGTCCTTTTTTGTCCTTCTCTCCCAACTGTCTAGATTTGAAGAGTACACCCGCATAAAGGTTTACTTGATCAAGGTCATTCTTTGATGCAATGTTTTTTGCGACATATTGAAATATTTGTTGCAAATAAAAGTCCAGCACTTTAAGACGGTTGTCATCCAGCTTATTATATTTCTATGACTTGACTTGTGACTTGCTTGACCTAAGCTATGACTTGACTTGACTCGACTCTCACAAAAATGACTCGGGACTTGCTTGAGAATTGAAGGTTAAGACTTGAGACTTGCTTGAGACTTGCACATGTGACTTAAATTTCCAAGTAAGTTTTGAGATATGCTTGTTTTTACTTTAATTTTTTAGCTGATCCACTCCTCCGCTCTTATGTTTGCATAAATAGGATTTTCAAGGTAATGTATAGTCTTAAAAGTGATAAAAAAAAGATAACTTATTAAGGATGGCTTTGTAAATGAAAAGAAGACAGTGTTGTTTCCTTTGGGTGGTAAGTGATGGCCACCCTACCTGTAATAAACTTAAGAGAACTGGGATACACAGCATCCAGGGGCTTCTTGGTAGGAGCCGCAGCATAACATGTAACACACGACTGCAGCAAAGTGAGAAGTTACACCACTAGAGGTAAGCAAAAACAAGATCTTTAGCTGCTGTTTAGTTGTTCTTGAAGGAAAAGGGCTTACGGTATTAAACTCCACCTTCTCCTCCTTGCAACACATAGAGCATTCTATTCTATGATCCTCCATCCTTGGCCATACCCTGGACCCCCAGACAGACGTGTTTGATAAAGGTAAGAATGAGCTTTGGCCCGTTGAGGTTGCTACATTACTTTCATGTGCGGAGATGAAATGCTTTAATCAAGAGTAAATCAACCAGACAACCAGGGCACTGTAACCGCCCCAACACACACACAGCCTTCCTCTCTCCACCCATATTACTTTGATACTTTGTATCGACTGTCTATCCGTCTTTCTATTCATCTATGGTAACCCCCCCCAAACAATTCTGCTTCTACCCCTTGTGCATCACTTTTTTTCTTTCTCCCTACCCCTGTCTTTCCCTCCTGTGTCCCGGCACAGAGGGATCTCCCCCAGGACCGTCCTAATTAGGCCATAAAAACCAGGGAAGTGAAGGAATAAAAGAGAACAACCTCATCATGTCGTCCTGCTTTAGTGCCTTATAAGGCCAGTACCAGTGATAATTATGGCAAATTAACAAGATCGAAGCAGAGGGATGCATAATGTATATAAGTATACACAGTTTTGGGGGGGCCTGTATTTTGCAGCCACACATACGTCCTGTTATGCAATGAAAATATGCTGAATGCTTTGAATCCTCAGAATAGAATAACTCACACGCTATTTTGAGCCTGCTTATTGTATAGGATCTGCTTTATACATGCAGCCGCTCAGATGTAAGCTTCTGCAACATTAAAGATAATTGCTGAGATCTGGAAGTTCAGTGGGGCATGAAACTCGAGCAGCACCCCGGTTGCTGCTGCTGAAGATCTGCTGCCAACGAGAACAGAGCGTCTCAGTCATGGTTAAGTCAGTCTGCTTCATTATTTTTTAAGAACAAGGACTATTATTTGTACCCGATTTTATCTGGACCTCCAATCAGTGTTGATGGTAAATGTAGTCAACTGAAGCAATAAATGCCTCAGTGTGTGCTATATTGACAGAGAAATAGCTGCAAAATATGTCCTTCTTCTTCAGTTGATGCGTACAGTGATGAAGTCGGTGATGAGGTAGAAGTACAGGCTGTTTCAGCTTGGAGCTTGAAGGTAGCGATACACCTATGTGTAAAAAAAGAAATGGTCAAAGTGCAGGAATTCTTATGCTTGGCAATGTTATGTAACTTTGATTAGCTGACTGCACATGCAGCAGATAACATAGGTTGCTCAGTGGGCATGTGCATCAGAAGATTGCACGCAATCCATCCCGGCACACAAAGACACTGCTCAGCTAGCAGGAGAACGTTCACAGTTTGATATAGCACGCTCTGAAGAATTTATTGCTTCAATTGGCTACATTTGCCATCAATACTGTTTGGACATTCACATTAAATATGGGAAATTTTCCTTTTAAGTATAGGCCGATGCAAAGAAGAGACAGCCCAAGATTGCCTGGAGTCTAAACGCTCCTGGAAGATACTGAAGGTCATAATGTTGATGGGGAGGTGGTAGGCTGCACAGTAGTTAGATCTGAAAAACACAATAACAGGATCCCAATAGCATTGAAAGAACATCATTGGTCAGATATGGTGACATTACAGTTTGTGAATGAAAGTGCAAAGAAGATTAGAGTTTTGGTTGTTTAATGATATAGCTATTATATTAGCCTTTCAGGGGGCAGGTAGACGCCAGAGGAGTGGGAGTAGAGCAAAACTAGAATGAACTAAAATAGAGACTGAGCTCCAGTCATCAGTCCGTCATGGTCTTTGTTTGCAGATGATACCACGCTCTCACAGGTGGAAAAGTGATCAACTGGTGACCCGTTGCAGTCAGAGCAACTTGGAGCTCCATGCTCTAAAATCAGAGGAAATGGCTGTACTAGTTCAACCTGCCAAAAATAGATGTGCTATGGGATTGTCTATCGGTTCAATAATGCTCCCATGTCAATTGCCCATGTTAGCTTTATGTAGGATTACAGCATTCAGCAACCCAAATGGGCCCCATTTGTGTTGCCCATTCTGAGCCCATGCTTAGGAGTTGATGTTGCTCTGTTTGTTGGATGTGTAAATAGACAACTGTTTCCTGTACACCATAAGAATTAGTAATTTATGTCAATAATGCACCCACTTTCACCTACACAGTGGTTTAGATTATCTCACAAAATTGTGTGATCATCTGATTGCTTGTGTTTGGACGATTTATTGTCCTAGAAACAATTTGCAATATTATTGAATTTTACCATTTTATTGCACCAGTATTATGATAAGCATTATAATGCAAGTAGACCCTTTCAAAGAGCAATGAACTCTTAATTTTTATTCAGACATTGAAATTGGATTGTGTCTCAGCATAGTGTTTTCTGTTTATTTGGCTGAACAGAGTCACTGAAATAACACTTATGTTGATGACTTATGTAAACAACTAAGTATGTAAACACAACGGACAATACTGAGGCCAGCAAAAATGATCGTGGTCATGTACCTTAATTATCATGTAGACCTATGTCTTCAAACTGCAGACATAAGACCCGAGTCCTAATATTATGCCTTTATTGTTTACTGGGGACACATCCTACAAATGAATCCCATCTTTGTGAAGTGTGACTTCTATTTGCCTTTTCTCAGCAGGGTTTTAGCATTTGCTCCTGAACCAGCCCGTGCTGCCCTAATTACTGTTATAAAATATTAATCTAATAATCTGAGTTAGTGAGTCTTGCAGCTTTTAGGGCTGTGATGAATCACTGCATGTGCATTAATGGTCTATGATCATAAATCATCATTAGCGAATATCAACAAAGAGAAAGCGTTTGACTTAATCTGTCAGCACCATTTATAACTCAGGGAATTATTCTACCCAGACATCTTCAAAATTGCCTGAGTGGCTCGTGCTTGCTGTTCTTCTTTCTGCTGTGCAAGCTTTTGCACATGGGTTGACGTGTGCGTGTGTTGTATTTATGAGAGCCGAAGAGATATGTCTGTCCCTGCTCGGCTTTGAACTGCTCCCACCACTGAGCTGAAGGGTCAGCCGTGTGCAGGAGTGCCCAGGGGCCATGGATACTAAGGCCACTGCATCTGAGACCTGTGATTGAAAATGCCTGGTCTTTGTAGTTTGCAGGTGAGGTGGCTCAGGGTGGGAGGAACCTTTGAAAACGGTCTTGGCAGTTGATATGAGCCTATAGAGAATATTGCATCCCTCGGCTGGAGGGCCTCTGTACTGTGGTGAAGGTCAAGAGTGAGGCCGGGCAGGGAAAGGAAAATGTCAGGCTGAGGAACAACAATAGTGTCGCCTCTGACAGTTTTATAGTTGCAGAACTTAGGTTGGAGGGCTATGGTAAGTGTTAAGGGATTTCTCTGTGTGTGTGAAATATATGGCCTAAAAATTACTGAATGGCAGTGTCACAGACAGAGAAGTAAGAATTTAACAATGGCAAACTCCATCTGCTTTCTACAAAATTTAAATCTAACCTATTGTATTTGGTGGGTATTTGCTGCTGCTAATCTCTAATATCAGTCTGAGTGGAAGCTAAAGAACCTCCAAAGCCCGTTCTTTCTATCTCATTTCATGGGATTTCCCTCAAGAGGCTGTAATTATCACCTTAAGGTTTTTAACACAGAGTGAAGGAGCATCAGAGGAAACATTCCTTTGCCTTGACTATTTCGATTTTAATTCAGATTTGACCTTTATTCTTGGACTGTCCATTTGATCTTGGAGCTGGAGCTGCTTGACAAAAAAGTATTTTACAAATTAAAGTGTCAGGAGGCATACAAAATCACAGGTCATTTAAAGTTTACCTTACCTTAAAAGTCACCTGATGTTAGTGTGAAAAGTGAAATCTGTGAAATGATTAGGCAAAATTTGATGACAACCAGTGCTTGAATTGGACCAGTTCTAGTACTATGTGAGTAAAAAAACACAAAAAGTGTGAAAAAAAGCCCAATTGAAATGGGTTCAGACTTTGACTGGGAAATCACACAGAGAGGTGACATGTTTCCTACATGACCCAATGCTTTAATTCCAAACTTAACTTGTATGTGCTAGCAAACATGGTTCAGAGTTTGCTGCACACAACAACAGGGGAAAAAATACATTTTAAAAATTAGGGTACCACTATACTCCATCAGAACTTCAGTTCTGACTGTCTCATTGACTGTCAAAGTGTACAACCCTACAAAAGTTAATCTCTATAAAATAGATATCTGCATATGAAGGCAAGGGACCAAGATTTGTCCATCTGTTTATCATCCGTCTAGCATTGACCAAAAGAGGCAGAACCCACTGGCCTAAATACTAACTCAGAACCTATCAGCTACCGATTAGCTTGCATTTAAATTCATCTGCATTCATATGCAGATATTTGTTCATAGAGATTAGCCAAAATATGTCTTGTCAGTATGAACCTCGAAACATTGCCAGTGGTGCAGTGGTACCTGGAGAAGTGGGTATACTATTAATTTACAGCCCATTTATTTAAGCGGCATGTCCAGCTAATTTTAAAACGCACTGAATTTTGAACAGTGACATGTGGGACTACTATTGTATATTTAGTTCTCCCAAAAATGGGCCAGAAGCATCTCCACATGATCCCTTAACCTATGCTGCTTCACTTCAGGGAGTAAGGATCATCATGAAATCAACATTAACCACAGAGGAGGTGCAGTTGCAGATTTTGCAACTGTATTCTTTATTCCTTACTCCATCCACTCATGGAAATTGGACAGCTATGAATGATGAGCATCAGAGGGGCTTTAGAGGTACGTATACCCTGCATTACACCACTGCAGTGGCTAAATCATCATTCGATGATAGCCAATGGGTTCAGAGATTGAACAGAGGTTAAATGACAGCAACTCCCCACCTGTCAGTCAGAACTAAAGATGCCTTTTGGATGAGAGGAAAATTTTCTTCAAGAATCTAAAGCAAGTCAATTTACCCTTGAAGCAGCATTTCTAGATATGAGCCAAGGACAGAAATTATCTCTATTGCTATCTTAAGTTACAAAACTTATTTTTTATATGAACAACCAAGTGCAACACTATTAGTGCTTTCCAAGAGAGACTGTCTGAAAATGTGCACCATTCTCCCCATAATTAAACAATACCACATTTCCCCCCTCTCTATGACGGCCAGCTTTTTACTCCACCTTTAAGTGAGGTCATTCTGTCATTCTGAGCAGCTAAAACCACTTCTTCTAACATGTCATACAAACTATGTCTTTTTGAGCATAGTCCAACACTAAGAGTCTACAGCCATGCTAGCAGCTGTAATGTATAATATTTACCAAGCTCCTCTCCTGTGGAACCAGCTTCCAGTTGTGGTTCGGGAGGCAGACACCCTCACCACATTCAAGAGTAGGCTTAAGACATTCCTCTTTGATAAAGCTTATAGTTAGGGCTGGATCAGGTGAGTCCTGAACCATCCCTTAGTTATGCTGCTATAGGCCTAGACTATCGGGGGATGTCCCATGGTGCACTGAGCTCCTCTCTTCCTCTCTCTTTCTGCACTCATTCATGTCCCTTTAATGCATGTTACTAACTTCACTTCTTCCCCGGAGTTCTTGTGCTTTCTTGTCTCGCAGGTTCTCATGGATCCTGGTGGAGCCTCCTGCCATGGTCCTGCTTGACTGCCATTGCTAATATCACTGATATTATTGTTATTATTATTATAAGTATTATTATTGCTACGGTTACTGTTGTTGCTGTTGTCACTGCTCATTGTCCCCCATCGTTGCTGTTGTCATGTTCATCATCATCAGTCACTACTATTAGTGTAGTTGTTGCTACTGTTGTTGCTGTGCACCTGTCTGTCTGTCTGTCTGTCTGTCTGTCTGTCTGTCTCTCTCTCTCGCACCCCAACTGGTCAAGGCAGACGACCACCCATCTAAAGCCGAAGGATCTGTCCTAGGTTTCTGCCTTTTAACAGGCAGTTTTTCCTTGCCCTTGTCGCCAAGTGCTTGCTCATGGTGGTACTGTTGGGTCTCTGTAAATGTTATAAGGAGTTCGGTCTAGACCTGCTCTATTTGAAAAGTGTCCTGAGATAACTTCTGTTATGAATTGGCACTGTACTGAATTGAATTTAATTGAATTAAAATGTTTACAGCTGGGGCTGATAGGAATGTTATTTGTTTTGCAGGTATTTGGTCATAAACTAAAGCAAATCAAAATTCTGACTTCATTTTGATGCTAGAGGAAAATTCAGGGGATCACTAACTTGAATAAGATTCATCCTCTTGGGAACATGTAAACATGTTGGCCTGTAAAAAAATTCCGTGGCCATCTATCCAACAGCTGAGATGTTTCAGTCTGGACTGAAATGGTGAACCAGCTGACAACCCGACACAC
The DNA here is from genome assembly GCF_905237075.1 of Dicentrarchus labrax. Classification (NCBI taxonomy): domain Eukaryota; kingdom Metazoa; phylum Chordata; class Actinopteri; family Moronidae; genus Dicentrarchus; species Dicentrarchus labrax. The sequence goes on from NW_026136712.1 coordinate 3,040,858, forward strand.
TGCCATCCCAACAACCGTGGCCCTACTGTAACAAAAAAGGTCTAAACATGTATTTATTATTATTCAACATGCTCCTGTTGCTAACAGTCATTCTGAGCTGTACCACCTCCTATCATCTTGATGAAGTGATCCACTGTCAGAGCAGACACAGCTAGCTGGTTTACTGGGTTAATTGGTTCGTCAGAGTCATATGACAAGTAGAAGGGACCATGGTGATTCATCACGCCTACAATTAAATTACCCACCTGGTGGCTATGGTTACCACAGCCTTCTCCACTACAGTAATTGATCAGTCATTGCTGCCTCTCTTACAGTGACTTTCCCTGACACAGACTGTAACTATAATTAATGAAGCAGACATTAAGTGGTTCTCAGAGATCTCTACTGAGGCTGTTGGTTGAGCAAAGCTGTGGGAAATGTTTCATCGTCTATATTAGTCTGCAAATAATAATCTGCTCGCAGCAGTTGTTGTCATCCAGTTCCGATACAATACAAGCTGCTCTCTGTCCATCAACAAGCCCTAGAAACAGAAATCATGTTGTGTGGCAGGATTTTCATACATAGTTTAGAAAAGCTGCATTGAAACATGCCTTAAAGAGCCAATAATCCCCTTACAGAATTTTATTAGTATGGCTTTTAATGTTTCTTGTCATATTATTGTGTACTCTGCTGCTATTTAATAGGATTCTGGTAAAAACAGAACTCTGTCATATATGGTGGTTGGCACGTTGGATATTTACACATTATTTTGGAGTTGTATTAAGGCCACCGGGCCAAAATTAACTTTTTTTGACTGTTCACACTACTTTCACTTTTTTGTCTCCTCCAACTCCTAAGAAAAACATCTGTCTCTTTAGCTGCTAAATGCTCCACTGTGTTCACTGCCTTACTGTCTGTCGGCTGTTTGGTGCGGAACAGCTGATGAGAGCAGTGATACCAAAACAGTAGATGTGGGATCTACCCAAACTATGAGCTGAAAGATGCTAAAACACTACATAGAACTGAGCTTGAACATTGGCAGCTCGATTAAAACATGGACAGAACATAAATGTAAGACAATTCAAACCCCTAGATATGTACATTACAGGTCAAGTTTACTTATGCTGTAAAATATCTTAACATGGACAGATGGCACACAACTATACACAGACATTCATGTTCTCCAATGGATGAATCCTCATGCTTTTGGTTATCCTCCATTTTTTTTTTTTTTTTTTTTTACAATATCTGTATATAGCAACTACTTTATAGTTAAGGTTAGGAAAGGACAGTGGTAAGGGAAAGATGAGATGACTTGATTAAATAAAGGTTACATAATATATGCACAAGAGCACCAGCATTTGTAAACAGTTGACCAGACTCCACTGACAAAACCAATCATTTTACCTAGCAGATAATTGCAAAACACACTTCAAACTGGAAAGAAACTAAATAAAACTTACCAAGACCATCTTTGTTGAACCAGCATTGGTGATTATAGGAAAGACTCCCCAATGCTGGTTTGGTCCAAATAAATCCTTAATTCAGGGTTAGATGAGAAGATAGCCGCAGAACAGACTACAGTGGCTACCATGTAACTTCAGTCAACTTCAACTTCAGTCAGTCTGTGAGGGCTAATGCGCCAGTCAAAGTACGTCCATTAAAAGTTGTTGGTGGATCCCTACATAGATAGACCTTTTATTTAATCAGAAACAGCCGTAATATTGCCATCACTCTCCACCAGACTCCAGACAAAAACAGTAGTTTTACCTTGCATGTCGTAACATTGTAACTTCATTCAAAGTGGACAGAAATAAAATTAAACTCACCAGAATGGTAAATGGTAAATGGACCTGTACTTGTATAGCGCCTTTCTAGTCTTCCGACCACTCAAAGCTACAAGCATGGCCAGACTGGCTTTGAAAACAAACCATAGAGGCTGGGATAGCAATACAGGTAGAAGGAGTGTAATTGTCTGCTCAGGACACCGTGACTCCGCTATATATTTACCAAATAGTTGTATGCTGCTATATGAATGTTTTAACTCTCATATATGTAACCCTTAGGGATAGGCAGCCATGACAATTTTAACCTCAAATTCTCACCTTCTGTGTGAAAATCTGACACGCTACATACCAAGCTACCCCTCCTACCTCTACATCCTTATTCACCAGCTTTCTACGTAAACATCACACTAATCTGCTTTTGGAATGAGAGTAACTTCTAGGATGCAGGGCTTAGGTGAATGGAGAGAGAAAGTAGAAGATGGAGTTGACTGTCAATGCGAAGTGAATAAAGGAGCATGAATGCCTAAAAGTGAATGAAGTCGAACAGACATAGACATACTTTCTGTGGAGTGAACTGAGGTGAAGACATCTGTCTGAGTTTAGACATTCTAAACTTGAGTGAAAAAATTGTTGGTTTTCCTGATTTGTTGACAACACAAAGTTTTGAAATCACTCTCTTTGAGATGTCTCTTTCTCACACACACAAACAAGCTCTGTTCATTCATTGGCTATTTTGACAGTGTTTTTCTCAAAATTCCATACAAATATAAGAAATTGTACAAAACTATACCTACTTCCTTGATTGATGAATTCCTAATAAATTCCTATTTAATTCTGATAACACACATCTTTCACATTTTGTCATACTGCATCTTATTGCCAGAAAGCTGCCTGACAAGGAGCTTAGCTGGGGATTAATTTACTTGACAGCTTCCTGTAGTGGGAGCTGGATTCCAGACTTAGATCACAGGCCAAACTTAGATCAGAACTTTTCAACACTCAAAGTAACATGAGCAGCAACAGCACGTATCACTCAAGAAAGATCAAGAGAAGGCAACTCTATAGTTCAGCCATGGCTTGGATAGAAGCTGTCAAGAACACTGTTTGTCAGATGCTGAAATCTGTATTTCTGTCTGTAAATGTTGTGGAAACTGTTCTGATTTATGTACTCTCTGAAACTCAGTTAGACATAGGGCAACATTTTCAAACATGTGGGCCATTCTCTTTCTCCTAGACTGGAATATTGTGATTCTACATCATGAAGTATGGGGGTGTGCTATGGAAGCCCATAAAAAAAATGTAAAAAAGATGCTGGAACTTTCTGCTTCTACCAATTTTCATAATAAAATACCCTATACAGACTCTGGATCGAATTTAATGCCATATTAACATTGTGGCACCAGGCCAGAAGTCAATCAGTCAGAGACAGGTCAGAGGAAATCTGACACCATAGACAACGAGAAGTTTATCTTGGAATGGAGAAACAACGTCAGGCACACGCTGAAATGCTCTCGGTAGGATTTAAAGACGCGTGGATCATGTATAGTGTATAATGCTATTATTCCCTACTCAGCTGATCTACCAAACCCCTTTAATGTATATGATCTATCTTTCCTGTCTTTCTTGGTTTTAATAATACTAAGAATGATAGAATACCTAGTTTTAATTGAGTAAGAAACTCTCTTCAGATAACAATTTGAATGAAGAAAGAAGCATTGTAGAGAGTGATGGGTAATTATACAGTGCTGATATTTGATATAAATACAACTAAAGAAAATTACAGGAGAAGTGGTTGTTCCCTGTTTTGAAAGAAACATTACGGTGAAACAACACCTGTTAACAAGCTTTTAACTCAAGACAGCAGAAGTTTAACCTGTTAAGATATCAAAAGCAGTAAAACCTCCGCCTGCATAATGTGAATACATAATATTAAAGTCTAAAATACATCATCACAAAGCTAAAAGAAAACCACATTTATTTTCAGCTAGAGGAGGTTCAGTCCACCTGAATCAAAACAAAGTCAGAGGAAGGTCCAAATGTGGGCAGATGTTGTGATCCATATGAAAGATTGATTTTATTTGAGTGCAGTTTTCCTGAGCAATCGCCTCAATTGAGGAAATTCAAAGAATTAATAAAAGAAAGCAGAAATTATTTAATACCCCTGGTAAAGCTTTGGTCAGCCTGACTTTTAACTAAAGCTACATGATGAATACACTGTCTATGTGCAGGTCAACAAATCTCCATCATGTATATAGTAAATGGTTAATGGACCTGTACTTGTATAGCACCTTTCTAGTCTTCTGACCACTCAAAGCGCTTTTACACTACATGCCACATTCACCCTTTCACACACATTCACTCAGTGATGGCAAAGCAAATCAAACAGAAACTAACGCATTCATACACATTCACACACAGCATCGGGAGCAATTTGGGGTTCAGTATCTTGCTCAAGGATACTTCGACATGTGGCAGGAGGAGCCGAGGATCGAACCAACAACCTTCCCATTAGTGGACGACCCGCTCTGCCTCTGAGCCACAGCCGTGTCCATGTGCATTTGCAGTGAAAGGCAGGTGACCCAGAATTGACCCGTCACTTTAAAGGCTCTACTGCTGGGTCATACATTTTCTTTCGATTTCCTGTGTGTTTCTCTATAATAGATGAGCGCAGGCCTGGGTTTTAGCCTTGTGCAGCATACAGTATGATGAGAAGACAGAGGAAGGTCCTCTTGGAGATCTGGAAACCAGTTAAATATTCCCAGAGCAGGGTTTAACAGGTTTATCCTGCTGTACTAGACACGTGAATGGGAATCTTTCTCTTGCATAGTGAGTGTGCTACATGTTATCATTTAGTGCTGTAGGGTATGTCTCCAGATTCTTTAAATAAACTGAACATGACTTGTGATGTAACCTGTAAACTGCTATAGGCCTAGACTATCGGGGGATTTCCCATGATGCACTGAGCTCCTCTCATCTTCTCCCTCGCTTTCTGCACACATTCATATCCCATTAATGCACGCTACTAACTTTACTTCTTCCCTGGAGTTCTTGTGCTTTCTTGTCTGGCAGGTTCTCATGGATCCTGGTGGTGCCTCCTGCCATGGTCCTGCTTGACTGCCATTGCTACTATTACTGATATTATTGTTAGTATTATTATTAGTATTATTATTACTACAGTTACTATTATTACTATAATCACTGCTCATTGTCCCCCATCGTTGTTGTAGTCGTCGTCGTCGTCATCATCTTCTTCATGTTCATCATAATTATCACCATCAGTCACTTGCTGTGCACCTTTGTCTCTGTCTTTCTGCCGTTACTTCTGTTCTCTCTCTCTCTCTCTTACCCCAACTGGTCGAGGCAGACGGCCACCCACCTAGAGCCGAGGTCTGTTGATGGCCAAGCACAGAGCTGATGCGAATTCTCCGCCCCCTCGTCAAAGCCAGGCGACAATGGAAGATTTTTCAATAAAAACAACATTTGCACAAAGCAAGCCGATCCACTTTTCCATGTTGATAAGAGCATTAAAATGAGACAAGATAATGGGACAAGAAGAAATCAAGGGACATTTAGAATAGACAAAAATGTGCGATTAATTGCAAGTTAACTATGACATTAATGCGATTAATCGCGATTAAATATTTTAATCGTTTGACAGCACTAATATACATAAATTAGTTCCCTTGATCAGTTATTGTAGCTAACTGCATAGGGGTCCACTTCTAGGGCAACTTGGCAGCTAACCAAGCCAACTGCCTATGGCGTTCTGTTTACATATGGGTTGCTGTCAATTTAATTTGTGTTCATGCTAGAGAAGTAGTAGCAAAAAAGAGAAGATTGTAACTTAATGCAAGAATGGCCTATAATCAGAATGGCCCCAGCCTCAAATGTCCTGTTGTGGTTACATTTTTCCGTCCCAATGCACCTCAATTGATGTCTATCTGACATAAACTTTTAGCTATCTGAATATATTAAGAGACCACAAACTCCCACCGAAGGTACCCAGAATGATGACACAGACTCACAGATGATGATGAGAACTGACTGACTGACTTCATGTGCAAGATTTATTTGCATCAACACAGGATACAAGCAAACCAAGTTGTCCCAGGATACAACTAAGTAGAACAAAGAAAATCACTCATTATTATATGCCTCTTTCCCAAGCGTGTCTATTGGTGACGTCTAATGTCTGATAAACAGTCATAACACATCTGATCTGATCACATCTCTCATGGCACAATGAATAACAACTCTCAGCATGTGAATACATGAGAATGAACATACATGAACATAAAATATTATGCTGTAAGACTGTAAAATTAAACATGAAATAACACAACATAATATAGTTTGCTTCATGTTCACAGAACCTTATGCCTGAATGCATTTTCCCACTACATTTCCCCCCTTGAGTGACTATTGTCATTCACAAAAACAAAAATGCATTCTCTTATGAGTTTGTGTCCAGATTACAGAATGTTACCTCTTCAAAATTTCCCCAAGTCCTGCTGAACAATCCACATTACAATATGACATATGTACATAAAGATTACATAAATTGGTTACACAAATGCATTCAAATATATTCTCCCCCTTGTTACTTCAAGATTCAAGAACTTTATTTTGCCATTTGTGCTTACAAGGAACTCTTGTGTGGTTATTTGTTCAGAGAGTCAAGTCAAGTTAAAAAGACACACAAGAAAGACACATAAATCTACAAAAACATATACTTCTCTAGAAAAAAAGTGCATAAAACCCTATATAAAGGGAAAGTGAGAGCATTGTAAATTGCACAAAACCCTATATAGAAGTTTAAATTGCATTCTAAATTGCACAGGTATATTGCACAGGCCCAGGAGACAATATAATATAATATAATATGATATGCTATGAGGTAGGTTAGGACATCAGTTCATTTTGTTTTGGCCTAGAGTCTCACTGTGGCAGGGAAGAAGCCACTTAAGGTGACTATGTATATGACAGTATATAGTTTTTCCCTACAACGTAGGTATCAAGCAAGCAAATAACATACAATAATGGTAACAAGATGTAATTAAAGGACTGTATATTTCATTGAGTATTTTTACCATAGTGTCATCTTGCTCTGCCTCATGTATTTTACATACAGTAGAGAGGCACCCCCAGGAAGAGGTTATAGCACTTTGATGCAAGGGGGTTTCGATCTGATCCTCCATTGTCGATATGGGTGATGCTCCTTATGTGTCTATCCTTACTGCAAATTATTCTAATAGGATGGTGGGGGGCCCCAATTGGGTAGTGCCGTGTCATTATACTGAGGCGAACGCCTTTCCTCTCTTCCATTACTTGGTTCTCCTGGCAGAATTTGCACATAGGGTTGTCCAGTGACAAATACCTGGACCTGCACCTTACAATTCATCGCTGGAGCAGGATTTCATGACCACAGGTTAGGCATTCTTGACCATTCCCTTCCCCAACTATCGATTCCTGGTCTACAGAAACATTCTCCCTGGCAGTTTTTGGGAGATATTGGCCGTGTATGGTGTTCGTTAGTTTGTCCATCAGTGCCCGTACACAGGTGATGGTTACTGATACCCCGACCAGTATTAGCAGGAATTGTGTCAGTGTACTCATGAGCATGGTGATGATTCCACTCCTAGTTAGTCCCATTGGGTTCCAGGGTGAGAGTGACCCGTATGCCTGTCCTGCTCCTGGTGATGGTCCAAATCCCCTTCCGATGTTTTTCAAGATGCTGATGACATGTGACATGTTTGCTGATATATCCCCTGCCAGGCTGTGGCAGTTGTTCGAGTCATTCTGATGCAGTATCGCACAAAGTCCTCCCTGCCTGGCCAACAGGAAATCCAAGGCTGCTGCATGTTGGAGGAGAGCCATCCTTTGTCTTTTGACAGCGTTAGACAGATATTGGAATCCTGCTATGGTTTTATTTGCAAACTCCTGGACGGTGTAGATAGTAGGTGTATGTTGTCTAGGTGATCCGCCAAAAATCTGATGCCATTCCACAGGAACACCCCTATTCCCCATTTCTTCCCTTAACGAGATTCGGAAGTGATAAGCCTGGAGGGTGTTGAACTGTGTCATTTCTATTTTCACTCTTGTGGGTATGTGACCGGTGGAGTTGGCATACCCACCACAATCCTTTCACAGCTTTTAGTTCAATCCTAGTGGTGGTGTAGTTGCTTGGATACGCCGAGATTTTCTGCACTTTGTCTCCATCTAGTAACTCCATGTGGTAGATCTCTCCCACCTTTCGCCCACCAGCTGGTACCTCATACGCTTTACATTGACTGATACCCACCTGCTGTCCTTTGCCCTGAGTACAACTGCACCATTGCATTCGGCTGGGATTCACTCTTACTCCGACTATCTGTCCTCGGTCATCTAACGGGGTTGTTGATGCAGTGCTGAGATTAACCATCTACATTTTCTTAGGGTTTTCAGGTGACCACCTCTGTGCCTGCTTTCTGGTTTTGAGGCGTCATATCCCTCCATGACCTTTTTTGCTGAAGTTGAACACATACCACTGAAGGGCTGTACCTCTGGCTCTGGTCAGGTCATAATGGTTCCATCTTTTTCCTCTGTGCTCAGGGTGTCCACTACTGACTTGTAAGTTTCCTTGATATCTGAACAGCTGACCTTTACACTTTCGCTCATAATAGGTAACTTTTTCCGCAGGAATGCAAGATGGGATGGTTGCAAGTACCGTAGGTAGCGTGATATAAGTTTGGAGGCCACAATGGGCGTCTTCCATGGAATGGCGCCGGCGACAACGGCAGCCTGTCATGGCAGCTCCTACCATTGTTGTAGTTTTAGTGTGTTTTTAGTGTGTTTTTTGCTATTTTTAACTGTTTTCTTACTTTCTTACTACTTTGTTCACGTCGCCTAAATACTTTTTGGGCATTTTTGAGCACTTTTTATTTTTTGTTTGGTCTCCATGGCGATGGCGAGTCGCATTGTTTAGACCCGCAACCAGATGATCGACCTGAGGTACCCTAGCATCCTGACTGGAGAGAGACCCTCCATACCGGAGGAGCTGAGGAGACAGCGAGGCTGCAGAGCGGGGGTTAAACGGAGGATGAAGAAGAGGAGGTTCAAACCCTACAAACGTGGCTACACGAGCAGATACCGGACTCCATTGCACCATTCCCGGCTTCCAGACAGTTCGAGCCGACAGGGACACCACCACGACCAGCATGAAGAAAGGAGGGGAACTTGCCGTGCTCATAAACAGGTGGTACGTGGCTCCGGGCACGTCTGTGTGAAAGAGGGTGTCTGCAGCCCGGACATCGAGCTCGTCGCCGTCGGACTTCGTCCATGTTATCTGCCACGGGAACTTTCCAGTGTTATCGCCATCACTGTCTATATTCCTCACAGTGGTCTTCATCATCACCATCACTTTTTACATTTATAATGTATTATTTATTCTCCTGTACAGCACTTTGGTCAACTTTGGTTGTTTTTAAAGTGCTTAACAAATAAAGTTGGATTGGATTGGATTTACAGGTGCTGGGGGGACATTCTGTCTAGTGTTAGGTCGGTGAATCTCTTCAAGGATCTGCTGGGACACTGAGGGGTTTGGGGCACCAGGACTTGGGGATGTAGGCAGTCGTTTATCTCGCTGCGCCGCATCCTGTACCTTCCTTAGATTTATTGGAGGTGTGGTTACCCAGTGTTTTGCATTTACTTTTGAATTGGACAATGTCCGGGCTGATTTGTGGCTTTCTAGTGGTGGTGTTGGTTGAGGGAATGGTTTGAAAGAAAAGACGCTCGGCTGTTTCAAATTATTAGGGCCTTCTCTTTCTGTATTTTGTCTCTCAGTATTTCCTCCCTTCCCCACAAGGATTCCGTACAGGAATTTTATGCATAATTGTTTCATGGCTCAGGGATGTACTCAGGTTTGTTTTAGTTTAATGGCTTGGGCTCTTGTTATGGGTCTGTTTATTTGGCGTATGGGTTCCTTGGATTCCTCCTGTAGTGTTATTTGTGGGCCAACTGCTTTTGTGCAGTGGGTGAGGTGATACCAGTGAGGTTTTCCTTTGACTTTCACTGCTGTGGGTGTGGCTAACACCACCTAATATGGGCCTGCTCGCCTGGGCTCATCCCACTTCTTCCTGTACACTTTTATGTACACCCACTGACCTGGTTGCACAGCGTTCTGTGGGTCCGGAAGAGCCTGTTGGGTTCTCAGTTGCTCCCTTGACCTGTTAGAACAGAAGTGTATGTATGTTAGTTAGTCGTTTGACTAACATGCACATTTCTTTCATCTGCAAATCAAGTGCCGGACCCTTATGGGGTCCTCTCAAATGCGATGCTGTCATAAGTTGCCCTGTTAGCATTTCAAGCAGGGTTAGATGGGTTATTCTGTTAGTTTGCATTCTCATACGCAAGCTTAATTTTCAACGTTCCATTAGCCCTTTCCACTAGACCTTGTGATTGGGGATAGTGCACACTTCCCAGCTTATGTTTGATTCTTAGTGATTGACATATCCGCCTCATTACAGCATTGTCAAAATGAATTCCATTATCAGAGCTAATTTTATCAGGAATTCCGAACCTAGGGATGACTTCTCTGGAAAGAAATTTAGCTACTGTTATGGCATCAGCCTTTGCTGTTGGTCATGCTTCTACCCATCTGCTGAATCTGTCATCTACCACTAGCACATATTGTTTTTTGTTCACAAGTTTTACCATATCAATAAAGTCAATTACGATATGCCTGAACGGGCCATCTGGAATGTGGCCTATTGAAGCAACATGCGATTTTCTGATGTTATGTTCTGCACAGATTTAACATGATTGTATCAGCATGTTAACTGTAGTGACCATGTATGGAGACCACCAAGTGTTCTGTAACATTTACCTTACTTCCCCCCTTGCGACATGGGAAACACCATGTGCAACAACAAAAAATGTGGTATCCAAGATGCAGGTGCCACCAACAATCCTGTGGCTGACAGTCCAGTAGAGCAGTCTTTAACAAATCCCCTGTCAAACCAAAGTTGTTTTTCCTCTGTAGAGGCAGTTGAGTGTACCTCAGCCAGAGCACGCAATGAAAAGGTGGGATTGTCATCGTCAACATCAGGTGTGGTTTCATGCACATCACCCCCCTGGTACATTACTGTAGGCAGGTGTTTGAGGTCTGAGAATGCTGCTGCCTGTTTAGCATCTTCATCAGCAGCATTATTACCTCTGGTAACAAAATTGGTGGCCAACCCGTGAGCTGCCCATTTTACTACCGCTAGTGAAGCCGGCAAAGACATTGCATGTAAGAGCTCATCAATGAGAGGCCCATGTGACACTGGTTTGCCATCTGCCATGAAGCCTCTCTGCATCCATATGGCGCCATTGAGGTTACGAACGCCATGTACATATTCTGAGTCTGTGTAAATGTTATAGGATTGACCTTGACCTAACCGACACGCTGCGGCTAAAGCCTTAAGTTCTGCTGCTTGTGCTGAAAGGGGAGCATACAGTGGTTGCAACATTATTGTTTCAAATTCCAACATGTCTGGCGTTGGTGCAACAACAGCGTAACCTGCAACCAACGGTGGCTGTTGTAATACCTTATTTTGTGTCCTCTCTTTTGTCTCAGACAGAGCTTGTTCTTTTAACCGGCCCAGCACTTGTCTCACGTCACTCAAAACTTTGATCTTAGTGGTTTCTTTTGATTTAGTCTTCACTCTTGTCATCAAGGTATTTCTCCACTGCCGCAATGGTCTTTTCACTCACAGAGCCAGTCACTGGCCATTCTTCTTCAGTTTGCTGTTCCATTTCATCATGCATTCCAGTATCACATCACTCTGTTTTCCGTGCTTCTGTAGCACTATCACAAGTGGGGTCATTGTTGTCATTCAGGTGAGCAAATTTTTCTGATTTGCTGGCTCAAACTGCTACGTCATGTCCTCACTCTCACAAATTGCTTTAAGTTTGCGCACCGTATTCACAACTCTGCCTAAATGCGGTGGTTGTAACAGTTGTGTATGTGAAATATGATTAGCATCATTTCTGCTTTATCAGACAGATAAGACCAATATACAGGTCTTACTTTAATGGTTATGTGTATTTCTAGCCTGGGAAGGCCTGCTGGAGAACCGGGGTTATGATTTGTTTTTCCTACAATTGGTGCCCAGTAATTCATACACAGGAATTATTGCAGTGCACGATCCAGAGTTTTTATGTGGAAATGTTGTGACTAAAATGTCTTTACTTTGCTACTGTGTGATTGCCGACAATAGAGAATTAATGAATGGTTGTGTAGCTTTTCTGATTATGCCCTCAGCATCTCTCCAATATTTATCGTCCCAAAAATGTGTAGTATTGCCATGCGTACCCAACAGCACTAGTTCAGGGTCCATAAAATCATTAGGCTTTAACGAGTAGCAGTTGATATGCTTCAACTGTCAGCACAAGTCTGCTGCTTCACACACACACACAAACACACAGCACACACACACACACACACACACACACACACAGACCCTGCAAATATTCTACACAAAATAGCTCTTCCAGCTGAATCGTGCAGGATCATGAGTCAACTGCTGCAAACCTAACAGAGAAGGATCTAAGGGATGAACACATCCGAAACCACAGTAAACCTATGTCCTAGGTAAACAATCAGTCACTCCAACTAATATACTTAAAAATATTGGGGAATTCCAGTATATGGATATATATTAAGCAGTATAAAATCACTACAGCAATTTTTCCAACAAAACAAAATTCAACCAGCACACACAATGGTCACCACAAAACAATATGTACAACTTACAAGTAGCATAGGATGTAACTATTGTCCTTTATGATATTTGCTCAGGTTATTTAGGACATGCATACACAACTGTACTAATACAGTTTTTGTATGATCTTCTCCTGTTGACCTTCAGGGGTTAACCTATTTCACTGACTATGTACCACATTGCCTAGGATTTGCTGAAGGTTGGACACCAATGTTCGACAAACTTTGTTAAGTCTTTTTTATTTTTTTTTCTAGGACTTTAAACTACTTTTATTAACCGGACGCCTAGCCCTACAGTCAAACACACCATAAGGATGATCCTAATGTAGCAGAATCTCGGCTAGCATTCACTACCAGGCCTGCCCTGCCTATTTATATAGCAATAGAACAGCGCTTTCTCAGCAAGATGCTATTATTTTTTTTATACTTCTTCCACCTAGATCAATACACACAGACTACACACAGGGACTTCTAAAAACTGCTTTTATTAACCAATCAATGAGTACAGAAAAAATCAGCACTCTTACACTGGGATAATACTACCTCACCCCAGGTTTGCTGTGTGTCATTTTATTGTAATATGATTTCACACAACCTTATTTCAGAATATTTACAGTATAAAGTTTTAAAAAATTCTTACTAGATTTTCACACAGAGGCTCTTACAAAGCTTACTAAAATTAGCTAATAATAGTCATATATGTCACAGGAAAGCACCAACTGTGACATTTGTACTTGGGTGTGGCACAACCTGCCTTAGGGTTTTAACTAGTATACATTCCCTGTGTCATTTAGTATAGTTGCACCCAGTGTGTGTGATGATAAATGTATGTACATAACAAATGGCACCCAGCCATACTAGGATGACACCAGTCTTGAGCTCCAGCACAGATGGGTAGCCTTTAAAATCGGATCTGGATTCAAATGTGAGCTCCAAACTGCAGACTGCTCTGTGAATGTGAAATTGGGGGAGAGGAGGCATGCTGGGTCAGTTCCCTGGATCCTGCTTCCATCAGTGAAGTGCTGCCAACTAGGCCATCCTCCAAAGCCGAAGCAGCTAAAGAAATTTTGAGGCAAACAGCTGGGACCTAACCCGGCTTTTGACATTCCTCTGGTGGAATCACTCAAAAGAATATGCTCTATATTCACAACATCTATCTCTAGCATGTTAGCTTCTAATCAATCGATAAAATTTAGATGAGATCTGGTGGCCTACTCGTCAGGCAGAAGATCATTTGAGGTAAAGTTACTACAAACTATGGTCTAATCTCCAATAACATACAATATTAGACCACTCTAAAATGCTTAGGATAGGTAAGCGTTCCCATTTATATTCTTGTTTAGAGACACTGAAACATTAAAGTTCATTGTAATATCACATAATGTCTAGATTTGGTTGTGAAACCGAAGCAGAGTTGATATATACCATACATGTTAACCAACAAATCCTTTAAATTAAACATCAAAATCTGTCTTGTGTAACGTTTTCTGATCTGATGCCACAATCGACATAATTTCTGTGCCTCCCAAAACAAATCCCTGTTAAAAAATAAAGCTATTTTATAAAGTGATAAACGTTAGCCAACGTTTCAACATTCCGACTTTATTCTCGTAACATTCCGACTTTATTCTCGTAACATTCCGACTTTATTCTCGTAACTTTACGACTTTATTCTCGTAATATTATGATTTTATTCTGGTAATTCCCCCCCCAAAAAAAAAATTTTCTTTGTCTGGCCCTAATACTCCATCGTAACATTTGACCAAAAGATCAAAGTTCAGAAAAAAAAACAAAGCTAGCACTGGGTCAAGGTAGTATAAATCATAGGGGAGAGGACCAGTGCCACAGATTTTAAACATTAGTCCTCAAAACTAGAGAATTAATCTGTAGTAATGGGGCATCAACTAAAGCATTTCTTAAAAGCAGCAGCTATGCCACCACCCCAACCACTTTACCTGGGAGAGCTCAAATAATGATAGTGGCTGTAGTCACCAGGTGACAACCAAGTCTCAGTTTAAAATAAAAAGTATAAATTATTAGAGTAAACAAAATAATTCAATTCCTATTAATGATGGATTCTGCGTGTTGCATTTTAAAGGCCCATTATTAATTTCAACAGGGAATGAGATGAAGTTATTGGGCGTAAGACAATTTGTGGCTGGCTAATCACAGCATGTATGGGCGATACAGTAGGTCAATCTGGGCTGTTACAGCGAGTGTTATAGTACTGTCAGAACTGACCACCGCTAGTGTGTTGTTTTGATGAAGTCATTCAGCCAGGGAGACATAACATATCATTGTAGTAACTTCTAATGTTATAATGTGCCTGCAGATGGTGCCAATGCCTGTGTCACACAGGCACACAGGGGACTGTGTTACGTTTATGTATGTATTATAGTTAACACTGACAGTAGCCTGTACAGCGTCTGTGCACCTTCTCTAGCGTTTGTGGCATGACAGAGAGCTGGTGAGATATTGTTGTTAGGTAGTCTGCCATGTTGAACCATGTTTCTACAGTAGCTCTAGATGGGGCCTTTTGTGTTTTTCGAGAGTTTCGCTGTCCCCTTTGTTTGTCCTACATGTCTGGAAGGCGAGCTGTATTCAATTGGTTGCAATCTGCAGTTTCACCACTAGATGCCACTAAATGAATACACACTGGTACTTTCAGCCTCACCATGATTTTGAGATGTACTTTTTTTGTCAAAAGTAAACTTAGAAATATTCGCATAGGACTCCTGGGCCTCTTCAACATAAGAGGCTGGCAATCTGATTACTGTGTCAATATCAAGCTGTCCAATCTCACCCGGTGATTGGAGAAGCCACTACAGATTACTTAGCAGAAACACCGGTGATAAAATCAAGACATGGCGACCTGTTGGAGTCAGCAGGAGAGGAAGTGCAGAGACAATCAAATGTGCAGCGTTAATGGTGCCCTCAGTGGAGCTCTTCGCCACAGATAAATGTTTCCTCCCCCCTCTCCATGGTGATGGGATATCGGTAGTTGCTAGTGGCTTGTCATGAAGCTCCCCATCTGTGCTCTTAGCACTCTAATGAAGTGAGTGACAAGAAGCAGTCTAGATGACGGCTGTGTTTTTTATTTTAATGAGCGATGAGTGTTCTTCACAGAGGATGTGGGTGTGCTGATATCCTTCTTCCCTCTTTCTCCTCATGAGAGACAGGAAAATCTAGACACTTATCCATGGGATGCAGCCATAAAACTGTTAACTGTTTTGCTCATGCACGCCAAGACATGTAAATTATTACACCAAAAGCTTAGATCCAGTTCATTAGTGATGGCAAAGAGTTTCTCTATGAGTGCGTTTACATGTACACAAGTATTCTCATTTTAGCTTCATCCTGTTTTGCTCATATTCAGGATATGGTGTTTACATGGAACATGAAAAACTTGGTTTTTCATACTCTTACATGATTAATGAAAATAAGAGTATCAGATATAAGTTTCTGATTGTCTGTTTCAGATGTCTTGATTTCTCACCATCTTGGCCAACAAAGAATGTTGTAGAAGTAGAAGATGTTTACATGCCACAAGAGTTCTATACACTCCATGTAGCATATCCAGGTTTCTCAAACACTAGGATAAAGTCTTGACAGCTGTCCACACCATTGCCTGTGACTTTAACGATGAACGATACACCCCCCCAGACCACGATGCACGCTCCAGCTGTGTCAGCAGCTTAATAAGAAAATGGATACAGTTATTGATAAGCTGTTACAAAAAGAAAACCAGAATGATATGGGATTCCAGAGTTATTCAAAGACTACATGAGTTAGGAGAATCCTTGTCATCTTTTTAAGACAGATGTTATTCATACTTTGGTTAAAAAAAAAAAAAAAAAAAGAGGACATCATTCAGGACTTCAGAGACCCCATCATCGCTAAAGGCCATTTCACAATATGTCTAAAATTATATTATGTAACATTAGGTACGTTGTATATCACAAAAATGTTAATCAAATCCACTTAAAGTGATCCAAACAATATTGTTTGCTACTGTAGTTGCCGTTATAGTTGTTTAAAATAAAATATAAATTTATTTTCATAGTTATTGTGCTATTTATCCAGGTTTCTGAATCCAGGATATGATGTTTTCAAACCAAGTGGTTGTCGGATCATTTAAAAGGGTATGGAACCCCTTGCTGAAAAAAAAGTGTCTGAAACAATCCATCAGTCACGCTTACTTTATGATTCTTGTGACAGTTCTGTTCTTTCTTGTTGGTTCTTGTCCCTTTGTTCCAGGATGTGAGGAATGTAGCGGAGACAAGAAATGAGAGGTTGGGCAGAGACTATAGGCTCAGGAGGCTGTAAATAAGATCTGCAAGCCCCTCTCATGCTGAAATTCCACTGGGCACTGCTTTATGACATTGCGTCTGCAATGTGGTTTGGCTCCGTCATCCACGCATCTTCAAATCCCACTGTGAGCATTTTAGAACCATCATAAGAGCGTCCTGCCCGACGAATTGAATTATGTATTTTGTCCTTATAAAGGATAAAAAAAAGGTGTGTTTCTCCACTTCCAAGATGAACTTCTTGTCGTCCATGGTGTCAAATCACCTCTGACCTGCCCCTGACTGAGCTTGTTATTGGTTGTACTTTGTGTTTCATTGTCACACACACACTCCTCACCAATTAAATTAAATTCAATTCAATTTTATTTGTATAGCGCCAATTCATAACAGAAGTTATCTCAGGACACTTTTCAAATAGAGCAGGTCTAGACCGAACTCCTTATAACATTATTTACAGAGACCCAACAGTACCACCTTGAAAAACTGCCTTTTAAGAGGCAGAAACCTCGGACAGACCCTTCTAGGTGGGTGGTCGTCTGCCTCGACCAGTTGGGGTGAGAGAGAGAGAGAGAGAGAGAGAGAGAGAGAGAGACAGACACAGAGATGCACAGCAACAACAGTAGCAACTACACTAATAAGTGTGTGACTGAGTAGTGACTGACTGTCACTCACACAGACATACTGACCTGCTGACAGACATACCCTATTTTAGTGTTTACTTAATTAAACACTGAGAATTGATTTTGGACTGTGTGGTCTGCCTCTTATGTTACATACTTTTGGGCCAGGTTGTTACAAAATAGGGCTTGTCCTTCTTTGTTTTATAATGCTGAGTGGAAGCTTATTTGTATCATGCTGGTAGGTTGGCACTAGTACTGTTTGTGTCACCTCTATTTACACTAATCTGCACACGTAGAGGATAGGGCCTGCCTTAGAGAGGAGGCTACAAGCACAAAGGCAGAAAGTAGACAGGGTTTTAACTCTCTCTCACTTTTTTCATTCACCATGAATGTCTTCAAGAAGAGACAGCTCTAAAGCATGTGATCCATTGCGTCAAGACTAATACCCCATTCGGACTGGATTAACATTACAGGGGGAGATGGGGAATGAAATATTCACAAAGCAGAGGGGGTTAGAGAAAGAGGAAGATTCGGAACCACACAAGACCTTTGCATACAAACCACAGCACAATAGGAAAAAGATGGGTAAACAGTGAAAATACCAGCTCAGAAAACAAGACACTTCATTTTAATGATGATAGTGGTATAGCAAAAACATCCTGTGGTAGGTGAAGTTGCGGTGGACAAGGGGAGAGGGGGATCAGGCTAATAAGATTACTGAACAGGAAAAAATAAGAGGATCAATAGGTGTTATTCAGGGAAGATGAATAATGTGGCAAACTGCACATAGGTACCACACGTCTCTAATCTTTGATTCTTTATAATGAGAAGCTCACAGAGATATGCTAGCAGGTAGGATTAAGCCTCCTCAAGTTTATGACTTACAGTATCGGCACTCAGTCCTGCATCACTGCTTGAATTTTAAAAACATCATCCTGGAAAGTGAAGGAAGTAATCTCATTAAAATACAGTCTCTCTCTCTCTCTCTCTCTCACACACACACACACACACACACACACACACAAATACACACATTTCAGGCTCTTCAGTGGCAGTCGTAAACCCTGCAGTGGTTGTACAGGATTGGTGTTATGTGGAAACGTGCAGCAGTTTGTCATGTTCTGAAGGCCATCAGTGATTCTCACTGACTGTATCTGTCATATGGCTATAAATTATAAGTAAATACATCATAAATCCAGTAGTGTCAGAGGTCACTGATTGTTGCATTGTGTAATCTACCCAGTTGACATCTAGTGAGCATCAGTTGTTAAAAAATGTATTTATCTCCCACAACAACAAAAAATGCCTTAAAAAAGGAATGTTGCTTTTCCACACCACTCCCACAGTTTGTTTTGCCAATCTGAATGTCAATAGTTATATTCTTTGACAAAAAAGTGTCATTTTTTGGCTACAACCCCTTCTTGATAGCAGTCTAATCTGCAGTGGAGGAAGACGTTATAAAGAATTCTCTACTACGTTGACACATTTTCCTGTGTTATTTATTAGTTATGCTGCTGTTGTTAATACCTGACATCAAAGGTGTTGACTCATTGATCCTTATGAAGGCAGAAATGTTACTTATATAGTTTGACTGCAATGAAAGCTAAATAAATGACTGGCTTAAAAAGACTGCTCAGATGGGACAAAATTGGCAAAGCTGCCATCATAGATTTCTTTCTCAGCAGCCCTGCTGCTATTACTGTACCAAACTGGTTGAACGTGAGATGTAAAACATATTTCAGAAATCTAAACATGAGTAATCTAACAAAAGAGGAATATTCAGCCTTTTCAAGCACATCAATCCAATATTGTGATCAAGTTTGCTGATAGAGACATGCCCCCTGCCCACTAATGTCCTGTAATGTCCCCTGCCCTCTAATGCCCCCTGTTCACTAATGTCCTCAGCCCACTAATGTCCTCTGCCCTCTAATTTCCCCTGCCCACTAATATCCCCTACCCACCAATTCAAAATCCAGCAGTTTTCTCAAAAGTGTGCAAACTGGTGCGTTCAGCCCTCGTTTTTTCTCTGCCTCGCTGCCCGTCTGGGGATTTATGCCGCAAAAGGCTCTGAAAACAGGGGGAAAAAAAAAAACACACTTTCAGACAAAACTTTCATCTTGTTGGATAGCTGCACGTTGTTATAGCCAGCGAACACAAGTCCCGCCCTACTCTGCTTTTGATTGGCTAAACACGTTTTTTTTTAAGTGAGAGCTGCCATTGGTTTTGGGGAACTCAAAAATGATAAACCTTCCCGAATTTCTATCCTGATGAAAATGTCTTCACAACCGTGTTATGCCGGAGATCCGGCACGGTGCCGGAATACTTTAACCCCTGAGTGTGTGTGAGAGATTGAGTGAGTGTCTGTGTGTGCGATCGTCATTACTCTCTCCCCATCCCCTCATCCCTTTCTCACCAAATTGGATAGCATAATTTGAGTTTTTTCTTATACCTGCAAAGTAATGTGTAAAATCTGATCACTCAAAATGCGAAGTAATATGTTTTTGTATTAAGTGGGCCGGGCCAACTTACTGACATCCCTAACTTTAACAAAAATGTCAATTACAGAAAAGTCATAAACATTGATTAAGATCCCTTCATATATCAAGTAATTGCTATGATCGTTTTCATGACAATGCCATGTTTAAACACACCTCTGGATGAACTCAAGTGTGCTAGCGGCTTATGCCGGATATCGCAAGTTGAACACATAGTAGGCAGCGAAGACTGCTGCCAATCCATGCAGGAGGTTGCTGTGGGGCCCCATCACACATGCTCCTTCCATGGACATAATCCACGTGTCTGCACCGTGCAGTATCTCTCCTGAAATCCATTAACAATATGATAACTAAAAGCTGCACAACCCATTAGAGCCACCTAACACTAGAACCACCTAACATGAATTCATTAATGTTCAAGTGGAGAAAGACTCGCACACCTCCACTTGAACATTATTATCTCCTTTGACCACCGCAGCCTCCATCAACAACTCAAAGTAAGAATTTTTTTAGGAGCAACAGTCCTCCCTCAACCACATGAATTCATTAAAGAATTAACTTCTACAAAATAGGAGAAGATTATACCTGGTACAACTAATCGAGGTGTGCTTGGCAGGGTGACAGCTCTCTCGATATCGGCAGCCGTGGCAGAGGGCTGGAGAATAAAAACCATAAGTTAACCATGGGTAAATTGAGTGAACAAGGACAAAGAAAACAAAAGCTGTCATGTTCTACTCAACACCTAGGGGGAAATCAGCTTCAACGTATGGTGCCAAATGTAGAAACAGCTGCACATGGCAAATATCGGAGATCGGAGAATATCGATAGTGCGATTGAGGCAGTTTTCGTAAAAAACACACGGTTTACTGGAATAACTGCTCTGAAACCAGAACAGTATTCTGCATGGAGAGCTTTTTTTAGAAGGGATGACATTTTGGCTGTTCTCCGAACTGGCAATGGGAAAAGTTTTCTTTTGAAAAGGTATCTAAAGCCCTCCCCCTTTGTAAATGCCTTGAATGAGACGGGTGTCTGATACTCAGGCTAATCAGAGTCTATGGAGTATTAGAATAACTTGTGCAAAGTGTCCATAGCAAAGGATGGGGCTGGTGACTGATTTCTGGTAATGGGAGGGAGGGAGTGAGGGAATGGTTAATTTATGTATATGCACTGCAAGTTATACTCACATCAGCCATAAGGAAGATACCATCCCCCTCCTTGAAGTGAGCAAGCAGGCCATGATGGTGCAGATAGCTTTGTTGCCACACTCTTCATTGTAGGCTTCCAGAACTTTTCCCAAGTACTCCAAGATCAACTGAAACAGGCACTTCTCATCATACGAATAATTAACGTTAGATGGTTCACACTGACTCACTGATTCACTGGCAACAGGTCTTCCTACATTAGAGGGGTTTTCTACATGTTCAACACTGTCGTTGCGGTGCTTCTTAGAAAGATGGGATGCAAAACTCGACAGAAACAGAGAACCTTCTATCACATCCTCTAAATGGGCATTCAATGTGTAATCCTTCACGCAAATGTGACCTCAAGTGACAAACTAGTAAAGATGATGTTTCACACCTTACTGCACAAAAATCACATTGTATAGGAGTACATGGTCGCTGACTATTCCTCAAAGGCACATCTGCTTTGTGGTCTCTGTACATGTGAGCTTTAAGAACAGGAATTTTAACATACTGATATACACACCACACTGATATCTGTAGTTAGCACTATTACTATGCAACTTAATGTGCTGAGTAAACTCACAAACTCTATTAAATTCCTTTCCACACGTGCTAAACTTGCGTAGAAAGAAACATTTTGGACTGTTGCTGTGTGAAGCTCAGTGTCACACTACTCAACTTGTGATGAACAAGCTAGCTAACGTTAGCAACTACCGGTACAAACCTGATTTCAATGGACTGATGGAGGAAGAGACGCGTTAGCTAATGTTAGCTACCTTATCGTAAAAACACCTGTTTCCTTCTACATTAGCTATGTACCAATAATGACATTTTAGCGTGACTCAAAGAGCCGTAGACAGTGTTGTAAGGCTGCGTGTACAAGTCCGCTCGGAGCTCCAGTGGAATTTTGATTTCTCGGTCTAACCGTTGATTGGGCGGAAACCAGCCCAGCACGAAACTCCGAGCACGGCAAACAAAACCGGATTTTTAAGGCAGTAAATGCTCCCGTTAAAAACCAAACCCGATTTCGTTCAATTCTACACACCTATGGCTACTGGAACATTTTACGATACCAATTTAGCTAAACCACAAGGAGACAGCTGACTTTATGTTAACTAATCAAAGCAGACGAAACCGTCACCACCAACACAGATTAGCAGAACTAATAATGTTATATCTATGATATAAAAATACATAGGTTAGGCTGACAGTAAGTTACATAACGTTAAGTTACCTTCGTCCCAGAATCTTCTTCTTTTTTTCTTCTTCTTTAATGTTTGCTTCGTCCCAGAATGTTCGTTAATAACCGCCTTCAAATTCAAAATTCAGGCCGCAGCGATCCCATGATGCAACGCGGTGGCTGTAAAATCAGTGTAAAACTCCGCTTGTACAGTGTAGTTACAATAATAATACAGGACTGTCCATAAATTTCCCATGATGCATTGCCACTTACAGTAAAAACACAAAAACAATACATTGTTGTAAGATTTACTGTAGAAATTACATCAATTGCTAACAGTGTGTAACTATAGGGGTTTCTTTTACAAAACATATACATTCAGCAACACTGTTAGACATACCAAATAACCATAAGCACTGACATATGAACACTGTAGAAACTTATCGTAAACTCAACAGTTTCTCTTTATAGTAATAGTAATACAAATAACTTTATGTTTCCCTTACTGACTGTTTCACAGGTTGAAAACATAATGACTCCATAATAACTGCACTTAGTGGTTAGCTAAGGTAGCTTAGCTGTCCCCGTTACCTTTTTTTATTTGCTTCCACTAAAGGTAGCTAATGGCTAGTTCTAAAACACCAACAGTTAGGTCCATATATATTTGCACACTGACAAGTTTTGTTATTTTAGCTGTTTACATACATATTCAAGATACAGCTATATAATCAATATGGGTTTAACTTGCAGACTCTCAGCTTTAATTTAAGGGGTTTTCACATCCAAATTGGAGGAAGGGGTTTAGGAATTACAGCTCTTTAATATGTAGCCGCCTCTTTTTCAAGGGATCAAAGGTAATTGGACAATTGACTCAAAAGCTATTTCATGGGCTGCATGGGCTATTCCCTCGCTAATCCATCATCAATTAAGCAGGTAAAAAAAAGGAGTTGATTCCAGGTGTGGCATTTGCATCTGGAAGCTGTTGCTGTAAACCCTCAACATGCAGTCAAAGGAGCTCTCAATGGAATTGAAACAGACCATCCTTAGGCTGCAAAAAATAAGAAATCCATCAGGGAGATAGCGGAAATGTTAGGAGTGGCCAAATCAACAGTTAAGTACATCCTGAGAAAAAAAGAGCACACTGTTGAGCTTGGGAACTCAAAAAGGCCTGGACGTCCATGGAAGACAACAGTTGTGGATAATCGCAGGATCCTTTCCATGGAGAAGAAAAACCCCTGCACAACATCCACACAAGTGAAGAACACTCTCCAGGAAGTAGGTGTATCAGTATCTAAGTCTACCATAAAGAGAAGACTTCATGAGAGTAAATACAGAGGGTTCCCCACAAGGTGCAAACCATTAATCAGCCTCAATAATAGAAAGGCCAGATTAGACTTTGCCAAAAAACATCTAAAAAAGCCAGCCCAGTTCTCAAATGGCATTCTTTGGACAGACGAAACTAAGATCAACTTGTACCAGAATGATGTGAAGAAGAAATATGGAGAAGGCATGATCCAAAGCATACCACTTCTTCTATAAAACATGGTGGAGACAGTGTAATGGCATGGGCATGCATGGCTTCCAATGGCAATGGGTCAATAGTGTTTATTGATAATGTGACAGAAGCAAAGAAGTGGAATATTCTGGCTGAGTCAATCACCAGATCTCAACCCGATTGAGCATGCATTTCACTTGCTTAAGACAAAACTTAAGGCAGAAAGACCACAAACAAGCAACAACTGAAGACAGCTGCAGTAAAGGCCTGGCAAAGCATCACAAAGGAGGAAACCCAGCGTTTGGTGATATCCATGGGTTTCAGACTTCAGGCAGTCACTGCCTGCAAAGGATTCTAAACAAAATATTAAAAATTAACATTTTATTAATGGTAATGTTAATTTGTCCATTTATTTTGAGCCCCTGAAATGAGGAGACTTTGTATAAAAATGGTTGCAATTCCTAAACGTTTCATAGGATATGTTTGTTCAACCCCTTGAATTAAACCTGAAAGTCTGCACAATTGCATCTCAGTTGTTTATTTTAAATCCAATGTGGTGGCATGCAGAGCTCATGAAAATTGTGTCATTGTTTAAATATTTCTGGGCCTAACTGTATATTTGCACTTGTACCACAAATTGTAAGCACTAATTGCTCGGACTCAAGATGTTTTTTCTATTGTCTCATGATCCCACGTTACTTCATCAAACTTCATCTTTTGTTATTGTTCTCATGTCAAAATCCCCCTAGTGGCAGAAGTGACATATTGTACATTTAAACCCAAAACCAAAAAAATGGGTTTATGGGAATTTTGAAAAACACTAGCTGTAACACAACAAGCATAACCACTGGTTCGAGCCTACTAGCTGTGGCTTATATATATATATATATATTTGCTCTATTTAAAAACAATAAGGCAAGAAACATTTTGACATATTGACATCATAATGACAAAATAATCTTAAACCCTCTTCAAGCTTTCCCGAACTTCAGTGGAGGACCATGGCATGTGGTGAAATGAGTGAAACCTCATTAGGAAAGCTAATTCAAAACCCCATTGACAACTACAAACACCACTTACCATTAGCCCTAGGCCTTCAGAGAATAAAAATAAAGGAAAAAAGGCTTTAGAAACGAGCTTTGGTGAGTTCTGTGCGAGACAAAAACAAAATTACAATGACCTAACACACTTAGAGGTCCAGTGTGTAGGATTTAGTGGCATCTAGCAGTGTAGTTGCAGTTTGCAACTCCCTCGGTTCACCCTCCCTTTTCAAGGGCGAGGGAGAAACTATGGTGGCCATGAATCGTGCGAAAAATCTACCTACCTTCCCAATTGCACACCCACCAATCCATCTACCAATTTACTACCTACTGTCAGTGTTTCTTTTGTCCTTTCTGGGCTAGTGTAGAAACATGGCGGATTAGCATGGTGAACTCCATGGATGGCGACCCATGGCATCTGTAAAAACGTCTCATTCTAAGGTTGTAAAAACATGATTCCCATTTTCAGGTGATTATGCACTAATGAAAACAAAGCTATGAATGTTGTATTCCATTTCTGTATCTAGATCCTCCTAAATGTTACATACTGGACCTTTAACTTTTTTTTTTTAACGAAATGCTGAATGAAAGATTGTATCAATTTACACAAGCAAGTGGAAAAGAGTCTGGAGTTTGTAGAGTTTTGTCAAACTATTGTTGCCTAGGTCAATAATAAACTTTCAACTTTGACTCAAATGTGTTTTATACGCAGCTTCCATCTTTCCATCTGTAAAGCACTTTGAGATACATGTATAGAAAGTAAGTTACTGATGTAGCCCGGTGTAAACATACAAGGGTTAAAACAAGTTAATGTGTAATACAAATAATTATTTCAATTATTTAATTAAATAATTTAGTAATGCAAGTAAACTGACAGTAATTTCGATTAAAAGCAGCGATAGATGAAGTGTTAACCAAGAGATTAACATAAATTCATATAAAGTAGAGTGTAAATAGTTAATCAAGTAAGTACAGTCAATTGTTCTATATAGTAGCTGAAGAAAAGTGTGTGGTAAACCAAACGTGAATATTCAGATTTGTGTCATTGGTTCATGCTGTTTCATTTGATTGGTTGCTGTATGCGTCACTCGGTGTCACCTGTTGGTAATTGACCGTAGGTAAGGGAGTGAGCGGAAAAGGGGCGGGAAGAAAAAAAAACGACAACAAGAGAGACAGGAGAATCGACGAGAAGGAGAGAAGAAAAAAGAGAGAAATGCAGAGCTAAAATAAAGTGAAGAAGTAATGACGTTTTGGTAGATACCTTGCTGAATGTTTCAGTAACAGAAGAAGCTGTAGCTGAGGACAGTGACTTGGACACAGTGGATTAGGGCGTTTGAGTTTTGCCAGAGTGACTGTGCTAACTAAGCAAAGCCAGCGAGTTGCAAGCCAAGAGGACGCCATTGCTGGCGGAAAGGACTGTTTCGCGCTTCCTGAGGAGGACTTTGCTTCTGCTGCCGTTTGCTTTCATCTCCATCTCTTCATGAACTGTTTCTCCAGGAATTATTCCAGACCCGTGAGTTGGATTTTCTGTGTGACTGTTAATTGCCACTGAGGATAAAGATTTTCCTGCCACACCACACGGAGCAACACACAGGCCTTTAATTGTTTGTGTGTGTGTGTGTGTGTGTGTGTGTGTGTGAGTGTGAGTGTGTGTGTGTGAGAGAGAGAGAGAGAGAGAGAGAGAGAGTGTGTGTGTGTGTGTGTGTGTGTGTGTGGGCCCACTGTTTTGTTTAGAGTTTAGTTAAGTAGCTGTGTCTGATGAGTACAGAGAAATCATATTAAAGTGGTAAGAAGTAGGAATGTTAGAGACCTGAGATAATTTAAGTTTTGAATAGTATTTCGATATTGCCAATTCTATTTTGCTTATTATAAGTGTCTGATTTTCTACAGTGTTTTGCCAATTTTGGTAAAGGGTATTTTGTTTACAATTTAGTATTTCAACTATAATATTTTTATTTTAAAGTAGTCTAATTTGGGTAATTGTGTTATTTCATTTTTGTTTCTTCTTAACTAACAAAGTAAATATTATTTGTGTTACACTGCAAACCACTGGTTAGTAAAATATTATTTCATTTATTTGAAAGAGTTGTCTGGGGTCAGTTATTTCAAATAGTGTACAGTATGTGTGAATAGAGCCACTGCTTAGTCTAACAGTGTTGTTGGTTATTCATAAAGTATTAGGCTATAAAAAGTTTCACACAAAACAGGTAAACCTTTGTGGTAGCTACCTTTTATAAATCGAACCCAAACACCCCATCATTCAAGTCCAAGGTGAGTTCCTTTAACCTAGGCTTTTACTGAGTGTTGGGGTGCTACACTGTGATAGGCCAAGTTTGTGTATCAAGGTTTCAATCAATCTGTCAGTGATATACTGATATTTAGCAGTGCGACTCATGACAGCGTTATATAACAGTGTGTACTGTACTGTGTGTTCTAAGATCAGAGTTATCATTATCACTTCAGGCAACTGTATGCTGTTACCGTCCTCTCAATATCTTTGTATGTGGAGGAGCAGGAACACTCTCCATGAGACACAGCAGAAGTCCATTAGCAGACCTCAGTAACATAATGGGACGCTGCACACACCTGTTGAATGGACTCTGTTTGGTATTTGCTCTAGCTGCATGATGTAAGTGAGCACCACTTCTTGTTGTTGACTGTCGTTGTTTTTCTGCTCCGTTTGACAGTGTACTCGGCTAATGAAGTCAACAGTTTAGTTAGCCTTCTGCTGGGAAGTAGTGTTTGTTATTTCATCACACACCCCAACATTAATATTGTTGGCTAAGTGCAGTTAAATTAGAGAGGAAGAACACTCTGTGTAAAAATATGCTCACAGTTAGACAGTGACCATTTGAGTATAAGAGCTGTATCTACTACTCAACAATACCAAGTCCTCCAAACTAAATTGCAAATACAAGCTGACCAATTTGAGCATTGTCTGATGAGGTGCCCCTATCTGTATGGTGCATTAAAGCAGTGGTTCCCAAACTGGGGATAGGGACCCCCACTAGGAGTCACCCACCCTTCACTGTGGGTTGCGAGACCGTCTTGATTTTAAGGGGTGTAAGAAAACAGGCCAATAGTTATTTTTCATAGCCTACTTCATTTAGTTCTGTGAAGAAAACTAAATTAATTATTATTATTAAAGTTTAGATTTTTAATTAAGATCTAAACTTTGAAGACCTGAACACAATTTATATTCACAGAGCCTTAACTCTCCGATAAACAGTCTCATCCTGCATTAGAACAGTTCAAACAACCAAAGAGCGAATGAGAGAACGAGAAGCACTGAATTTGTCAAGAAAGGAGCTTATTAAGTCTGTATGGTTGCTAAAAACAAAACCAAAACATAATGCAAACAGATAATTGTACAAAGATTTACTAAAAATATCCAAATTACTCATTACACACAAACTTTCTGCTGTTATTGTGTTAACTGTTTGGGTTTCTTGTTCTGTTGTTATCTACTGTTATTGTTATGCATTGAATATAATATGAAATATCCATAAAATATGTCACTGTGAGTAATTACAAACAATCCCATATATCAATATTTGCTTGGCTCCAAAATGAAGATATTCGGAGTAAAAACATTAAATTTCTGTGGTACATTAGTAAAGATTTGAATAGAAACATCTAAAAGGTGGCATTAGAAATTAATAAATGGTTTTCATTTCATTGATTTCATTTTTGCAAAAATATATATAATATCAACTTCGACTGCAGTGACGTGTGTATACGTTGGCCGAACACACAGAGAGAGGTTTGCATGGTGCTGCCTCTGCTATCGTCAGCATGCTCTCAAGATAGACAGAAAACAGATTAGGCAGGTCATGTGTGATACGTGTTCCTGACTGAAGGTCTTCTCAGTGTTCTGACAGGGTTGTCATCCTGTCTTTGTTCACTGCACTCACTTCTCTGCCCCCCTCCATTTCCTTCTACACTGCTCTTCATAGCATCCAGTCATTCCCTTCACAGTATACCAGCAGAATACATGAGGATGAGTGGAAAAGTTCCCACCTGCGGTCTGTAACAAGAATGTGATCTGTTTTCTGGGAACGTTTAGAAGAACTGTCAGTGGGTTTTATTATTATTATTATTATTATTATTGTTACATACCAGGAATATCCTTTTGTTCTCCAGTGTTTCCTCACTGCAAATTGTTGAGATAGCATTTCCTCAGATTGTGTTTTTATTGATTACAAAGACATGTATTACTTGGTGTGTGTGTGTGTGTGTGTGTGTGTGTGTGTGTGTGTGTGTGTGTGTGTGTGTGTGTTTAGTGTCACCATTGCATTTTTATACTACAGAGCTTCACCTTTCTAAATTTGATTGGCGCTTCTGACATCTTTTTATGAGAACATTAACCAGTTCTTGGCTAGAATTCTCAAAACTGTAATGGGCCTTAAAACTAGAAAAAAATTGCTTATTACAAGCAGGAAAACTCAGTAATTTAATTTATGAATTGAATGAATGAATTTAAGATGAATCTGATTAATTAATTAATAATTAGAAAAAAAAAAATCTTCCAAAAACACTGTAGCAGGTCGTGCTACAGACGGGGTTCCCTCAGCACACAAGCAATCACACTCCGACGTTGAACGCACCACTTTTATTAGAGCGTTGCTCACAAAACACACAACGACAATAGCCTCTGGCTCTCAGTGGCACTCCCGGTAGCGTTTCTGCCTGGACCAGGACACTACTGCAAAGACAAGGGTAGAGTCATTAGGTAATCATGAGCAGGTGAGGTAATAAACTCACCTGGTGCCGCTCTCCCAAGCTTTCCCCACACTTCTCTCTCCTGCAGCTGAGCGCAAACCTCGCCCACCTCCACAAACACAATTTTGTCCAACAGCATACTAGAAATAAGTGACTTTGTCTTAAATGAAGTCACCAGAAGCATTCCAATGACACCCTCACCACATTCAAGAGTAGGCTTAAGACATTCCTCTTTGATAAAGCTTATAGTTAGGGTTGGATCAGGTGAGTCCTGAACCATCCCTTAGTTATGCTGCTATAGGCCTAGACTATCGGGGGATTTCCCATGATGCACTGAGCTCCTCTCTTCCTCTCTCTCTTTCTTCGGTCTACACCTGCTCTATTTGGAAAGTGTCCTGAGATAACTTCTGTTATGAATTGGCGCTATACAAATAAAATTGAATTGAATTGAATTCTTATTTATAGCAGTTTTTATTAAAACAATGAAAAACTAAACAGCTGCCTCATTTCCAACACTGGGACAAGACTGCTTTCTCTTAAACTGAGAAGTTGTGCGATATGTCTTACTCATAAAATAAAGAGAATTATCTTGTTCCTCTGCTGCAATATTATGCAAAACATTGTTAGAACTTCTTACTGGTTCAATCGTGCTCAATATTAGATGTAATATCTTACAGACAAAGTTAGATATATTTTATTAAATTCAGATTACTTTTCAAATAAAAAACATGCTTGACAAGATTATTTTTTCTTTTAGATGAAAAATAAGACTAATTTCCCAGAAACAAGGCTTTTTTACTTTTTTTTTTTAGATTCTGTTTTTGCCAGTGTAGTTGATTTTCGAACCCCTTGTGAATAAAAAAAGAAGATTGGTGAATACAACAACTTTTCTTAAAGGTCCAGTGTGTAATATTTAGGAGGATCTGTTTGCAGAAAAGGAATATAATATTCATAAGCATGTTTTCATTAGTGTATAATAACCTAAATATATAAAAATCATTGTGTTTTTACCTGAGAATGAGCCGTTTTTTATCTACAGTTGCCGTGGTCCACCTTCCACAGAGTCCGTCATGTTGAACCACCATGTTTCTACAGTTGCCCAGAACAGACAAACCAAACACTGGCTGTAGAAAGGGGCGTCTGCATTTTTTGCAGCATCAAGTACTTTAGCTCACCGTCCTTTGCGCTTAGAAGCCAAGGAGTTGCAATCTGCAACCACACCCCAAGGTGCCACTAAATCTTACACACTGGTCCTTTAAGGACCCCATTAGTGGTCGCCAAAGCTTCACAGGGGTGATTTTTAAGGGGTGTAAGGAATCTTAAATATATGTTGTTGACCTGTATCTCAGCATTTGGTTCATTTGTGAAAACGAAATTAAATCGTTTGCTTAGATAGAATGTATGAATATAACATAGTTAATACAGACTTGTATAAAAGGTTTCTACAACTATTGGGAAAACTCATCTCTGATCAATAATAAGGAAATAATCTCAAAATTCATCCAAAATTTTACACAAACTTCCTGCAGTTCTTGTATTCACTGTTTGGGTTAATTGTAATGTTAAACAGGTATATAATATGAAATATCCATAAAATATGTCACTTAGTAAGAGGTAGTTTACTCAATGATAGAAAATTGGTCCCTTCAGGGAGTCACTCAACAATGCACATGCTGCACAATGTAATAAAATGGGGCTAATTCAGACATATTCTTTCTTAAGTGACAAATTGGTTTATAAAAACATAAAAACAGCTATTATAGTGAGATCCTGGCTCACAAGTAAATGGTTAATAGACCTGTACAGCGCCTTTCTAGTCTTCTGACCATGCACAATGCTTTTACACTACATGCCACATTCACTTAGCGATGGCAAAGTCCATCGAACAGAAACTAACTCATTCATACACATCCACACACCGATGCAGTATCTTGCTCAAGGATACTTCAACATGTGACGGGAGGAGCTGGGGATCGAACCAACAACCTTCTGATTAGTGGACGACCTGCTCTTCCTCTGAGCCACAGATGCCCAAAAGTAAACTGAGGTGAGACTCATAACTCCTATTTCAGAAGCTGAAACATAAAGGTTTAAGCTTGAAGTGTCACTGATGCGTGATCCATGAAATTTGCTGCTTGATTTGTTAAAATGCTATCACGGATCATTACAGCCAATTATCTGATGGGGACACATAGATGAGTTCACTGTCTGTGCCGTTATCTGACAGTGTTAAAGTTGACCAACAGAAACCTCTCAACAAAATACATGTGAGGATATTTTTCTAAGTCCCAAAATACACTCAAAGAGCACAGTGCAGCCATGCAGATCAATCTGTAACTGTATGTCTCACTGTTGTTACTCCCTAGTTCAAATATTGGGCCGGTCTAATTAGCAGGCCCATCACACTATTGATATATGGATTAGAGTCTGATGAGAGCACTGAGAGGCAACAGTGATGTAAGAAGGGGCAATGTGACTGTAGACTTCTATAATACAACAAGTACTCCCCATAGCCTGCAGGCTAAATATCTTATACTGTACAAGGCTTTCTAAGGTAGTCCTTATCTGGAAGTATAATTTCAGCAAGTTGAAATCTTAACTTTTGTCTGAACAAATTGACTTGTAGATTACTTTGGGTTGCACATAATTCTCCATTTAAAATCACTGATACATTGGGCAAGGGTGAGATTGCGTTTGTCCTCGGTAAAGGTGAATGTATGTTTATGAATATCCAACTGCCACATCAGCAAATACCTCTTTTGCATAATGATTTCCAAATTGAGGCGTATTGATGGAGTGTGGAAGACAATGGAAGGAAAAGCCAGTAAGGGCAGATTGGGTGACGGAGGGTATGTCAGCAAAGGTGAGAGTTTGGAAATGACTGATGGCTGAGCATCTGTCAGTCAAGGTGTGCTGTATCAGGGGCCCAGGCTGTGTGGATGCATGTTTTTCTGTGAAAACATTCCCACTAACTATCCGTCAAAATAATCAAACATTACCATATCGTGTAGCCCTAATCTACAACTAAACAAGTAACCCATCAGTAGTTTACAAGATGACAGGTGTAGCTTATGTCGGCAATCATGTACAGTTTGAAAAAAGATTCAGAATCCCCCGATTTGATTAACACACTTGTGTAAGAGCAGTGGTGAAGACATAGATTTTGGCCCAAGTTAAGCTCAGTATGTGCATTAGACTCTATAATGCCTTAGGGGAGCTGCAAACGGACCTCTCAGAGTAATTAATGATCCCTGCTATTTCAAACACCAAGAAAAATGAACATAACCCATCTGCTACAGGGAGCCTAACCTAAAAAATACTTACAGCTGGGCTTGTCAAGGCATTGCTACACAAGAAATGCCTTCTGCAGTTTAGAAAATGCCCACATTTCCATTCTCCTGCTTAATTGCTTGACAGACACCTTTATTCTTAAATCGATATACTGTATAAACATAGAGGGTAGTTGGGTTTTGAGGGCCAGCAAAGGCAAGGTGTCTGTATTGACTTTTTTAGAGGAATACATTGATGAAGAAGGAAAGCAATAGAATAGTTAATTTTCTTTTATCTCTCAAAAAGAAGAAAGTCCCGCATACTCCCCTGGCTCCTCCATTGACGTCACATTCTGTGTAACAAAGGAGCAAAGGAAAAAAAACTCTCAGTACATGTTCTGGAGGGAAAGAGAGTGTAAAAATAAAAGAACAATAATCAATAATTCAATTGTTATCTGGTCAAGTCCCCATGAAGTCAAAATTGTGAATTGTGTAAAACTGTTTTTATCACATATGTCTTGTACCATAGGTCAGATTCAGTATCTGGCCTAACAATGACAGAAAAGTTAATTTGTAGACCATACTGTACAAAAGCACAACTTTATAACTTTCTGATTTTGGTGAAACTGATATTTTCTGGAGAAAATATTTTTCTGATTTTCCCTCTGATGTCCTCCAGCTGCTTAGCTTCAATTGTGGTGTGATTTCCTGATGGACAGATAGCTTTACTTATTGCTGATAACTGTATCTACCATTACCGAATAACAAGACCAAACACAGCCTCTGAGACTGACAGCGAATACAATACCAAGATCATTTGAGGATTTTCCTGATGGAAAGATGGATTTTCCTGCTGAAGTAAAGTTAGTTAGCCACTAACTGCTGCATTTCTTTAGAAAAGTATGATTTAAGGCATACAAAACTTTAAATATAAAACTATAGGAAACAGACTTGTAGCGAGCTAACCTCCCCTCCAAATATGACATTGTATCCATTATGAATCATGCAAACATAAGTTTTGATAAGATTTTGAAAACCACACTGAAGGTGCTCCATTAGCCACCCTATAAGCTACTAGTCATACCGCATTGAATTGTGTTATAGCAGCAAGTATATGTGTATTGAATTGTGCAAGGCTGTATTTTATAGTTCAAAAATGTACCTTTACATCAGCTTTGCTGTGTTACAAAGTTTTACTATAAGAGTCATTGCAGACCGCTGTTAAACTGTTACAGAATATTAATATATAAGATTAAGACAACAGCACATTGTGTACTCAAAGGCTGTAAAAAACGGTGTCACAGCTCTATATTGAATTCAGATTATAATTATTTCTTGTGGTTCACATACAGAGGAGACTTCAGTCAAGTCTATTTAGCCTGTGCACAGTGGTATTTTGCATCATGTTTATTCAATTATTCATGGACTCAGACCAATGACCTAGTCTGTCAATAACCAACAACAGTGTTGGCTTAAGTCAGTGTTACTCAAAGGGTATGCAAATACTCTTATAATGATAATTGCAATTAAACCCACAGCATCTCATTATTGATATACGCTGATTTTACACGTGCTATAAGACGTCTTAAGAAATAAGATTAATAATAATAAGATAAGCAAGACAAAGCTCTTTTAAAGTATTTTTATGTAAGAACTACATGTGTAACATGATGTATCTGTGGAAAACATCTACTTGATATTGTTTGTTTACAGAAAAACAGTACAACGCAACACTAAAGCCCCCACAACAGTGGATGAGACCATAAAGCATAGGTCCTCTCAACTCAATTTCCCCCAGAGAGCGCTCCGTATGACAAACGACAACAAGGCCATAATAGTCGGCATCTCTGCCATCTCAGAGTTCAGCCTGTGCCGAAATGAGGCCAACTCTACTTTTAATAACAAAGTCTGCATCTTCGCTTATCCACGGTCTCCCAGTGGACCGAGGGGAAAATTGGATTTCATTCTTGTCTTTAAGAGGCTGATATTATCTCTTTTGGGGCAGAAATCATGTTTTAATAATTAAAACGATTTTGAAAATGACCAATTATGCTTCTTTTCAGCTGTAAATGAACGCCTGTTCCCTGGCTCTTGGCTTTGTTGGAGGAAGCGTGCCTCCCTGGAGATTTTTGTGTTTTAATCACTTAAGGAAGCATGCCCCCTTCGTCTTGTCTCTCTGCCCAGTCCCTCTCTGTTACGTTGCTAAATTATGAAGCTGTCCAATTCTGCGAAGATGAAAAGATTCTTGTCCCCGCTTTATGGTTAATGCAGATAAAGGAAAATAGGGCAGAGGTTACACACATTTTCTAGAATAATCTAACCCATGAGTACTTCTGGTCAATTATGTCATATTTACGTAATGTTGTGGAAACAGATGAATTGATTTAAATGTTCAAATGCAAGATCCATGTTGTTTTGACATTTTAACATGCATTTTTAGCTCATATCGGAATGTAAATCTTTGTATTGTTCAGATATATAGAGAGAAAATCTGAATAGGTACTTAATTGTCTGGAGCATTATAGTAACCAGGTTCCAGATCTATGAAACACATTCCATTATCTTCTCTCTTTTTGAAGTTGGAAGGAAGTTTGCCACTGTCAAGGAACCTCCTAAATCCCCATCTGGAAAATACTGAAGTAGTATGAAGCGTCCTGTTCATACCCATTGACAATATATTGGTTATGCTGACCCAGACAGTGAGGAACCCTGGGATGACATCAGATTGTCTCAGCATTCTCTTTAAATATTGCAGCAGTTAATATGCAACTGAAGAGTCCTCCTGTACAACATTAGGATGCGGCCTTTCCGCTCCAGGGAGGCGACCCAGGTCTTCCACCTTAGCTATACTGCACTTTGCTTCTCACTACACTGGCTCCTTGTTATAGCTCATATTCAGTTCAAAACTCTGATGCTACTCTGCCCGGCAGTGAAGAGAACTGCCGTTTTG
This sequence comes from Dicentrarchus labrax, assembly GCF_905237075.1. Classification (NCBI taxonomy): domain Eukaryota; kingdom Metazoa; phylum Chordata; class Actinopteri; family Moronidae; genus Dicentrarchus; species Dicentrarchus labrax. The sequence continues at coordinate 3,076,627 of NW_026136712.1, forward strand.
TACCTCAGAGCCATCAAACTCCATACTCCTGCTTGACCATTACGGTCTTCTGCCTCTGGATGATTGACCACCCCTTGATTTCTGAGGACAATGGGGCTGCTCATTGGTGTAATAAAGTCTCCACTAAAGTCGGAGTGCTTATCCTTCTACCTCTGCAGGCTGAAAACCCACATTTTCAGAAAACACCACAACAACCTATGCTAGCACTAACTTACACACTTACTTACTCACTTCTACTATAGCATTGAACATGCTGTTGTTTATTTAGAAGGAAATAATTTGATGACATCTAGCTCTTGTTCCCATTAAGGTTGAATGCACTTTGTAAATTGTTTGGGACTGTGAACTATAGATATATGTGTACTGGATGTTCCAAGAATTGTTATTCTTGTATCTAGGATTCTGTGTTGGAACAGTTCAGAGAATTCAGAGCTCCAGAATTACTCACCTCTATCAGTACTAAACACACTTCACATGTGGATGTAAAAGCTGTTTCTTTTAGCAGGCCTAAATAACACACACAGAGGTATTAAGCTACCTCCCCCACTACTAACCTCTGGCCTATTGAAATCTCAGAACCACTGCTTCTCCTATCTCACTGCCTCCGTATTAAAGCTTTTAAACTAAATGTCAAGGAAAAATAGAGAGTAATCTGTACTTGTGGAAATGATCTGTGCCTAAAACCGTTTCTGTGATCAGTCAGTGTTAATTTTCATGTATTGTTTCCTACCCACAACATACTTTTCACTTATTTTATCTACAGACAGAGAACAGAGATGCCAATCACACTGCACATATCCTTTGTTGTTTGGATCTGTTGTAAAGCTGAAAAGAGACATGCACCTTTCAATTACTAGGCTTCCTATTTTTGATCTCTCTGCAACATCACTGCCTGTTGTCTTCAAGCTGGTATACATTCAGAAGCAGTGAGATGCTTTGAAAAACATTACTCCACTTCTATGAGTTCTAAGTGTAGTGTCCTCTAATGGTCTTAATGAATGGTTTAACGGTTTAATATGCTTCAAATGAATAGCTTGTAAGACATACAGAGTACCTGTTTTCAATGGCCACATTCATCCTCTTGGCTGTATTCCACTCTCTGCTACAAGTCTTTGTAGTCAGGACAAGATTAATTGTATAAACGAGGATAACGGCGCACACTTTTTGATAGTTGCTGCTTGAAGGCATTCAGGGTTTTGCACTACACACAGAAAAAAGTTGGAAGTATAGTTCTGTGAAGAATGAAACAAAGGAGCTGGAAAGAGAAGTTCAAAGCCTGCCAACTTTCTCACCCACACACCATCCCACAGCCACATCTCATTGCCTTCACTGGCGGATGGAGTTTATGCAGTTATTAGGGAAACGGTTCAGTTGTTATCACATGACCAAAGTGGATAATTATGAATCGCTGATCATCAACCCCATATACAATATATCACATGACTGACAACGAACAACTAAACCATCTTTGTGACAACTCTGTCTGCTGATGAAGGCAGATCAGCCGCATCTTGTCCAGTAAAATGACCTTGTGATAAACAGACTGATGAGTCTGTTTTCAGATATTTGTTTTGCCATGCTGCATACAATCTTGTCAAGAAAAGCAAGCATACCGGTATTCCAGCAGCACTTAAAGCTATCCATGCACTATTAAATTGTCTATTTTCCTCTGAGACTTTTCCTGCCACCGCTATTGAGGTTCAGCAAAATATAGAGGAAAGGTGCCAGGTCAGGATGTAAGGCATTTTAGTTGACAAAATATTTTTTTTCAGTGTGTAATGGTTATTCATTTTTACAATTGGACAACTGGATTACTTTAGGACTATAACAATAATAGCCATTATCAATTCAATATAACCTCTTCGTCAAAGCCACAGGGGGCAGCTAAAGAGCCCCATGCAGCTCCGGAGCCTCAGGTTACCTACCCCTGCACTAAAGTACTTGTAGAGATGTCACTCTGACATCTCTACAACTAACACACATCTATAGATCGTGTGTGTGTGCATATGTGTGGCTACAACTGCACTTCATTGTGCAATCCTGTATTTTATAATAACAATAAAACTGTATCTAATCTAATTAAGAAAGTATTGACTTATTGGGACTACCAGTACCATTTTATGGGGTCATGCTATCACATGATCAAATGGTGAGTGCACCAACCTGCTTCAATTTGCTGATGTGGATGTTGTTATGGGTTATCAAAAGAAAAAGCCATTATTGGGTGGACCACATAAGAAAACAGCTTGAAAATACAGCCAGCTTGTTCTTTTCCAAACAAATAGTCAAGCCAGATCCTACATGGAATAAGATCACAGGGAGGTCTTTCAGTAAAAGTACAGTATTCCCCAGTGTGAGTATTGCAAGCCTTTAGGCCTGTACTGTTTTTCATTGAGTCCCCACAACAGAGAGGCTATCTCGAGGATCTTTCCACCTCCTGCAATGGTGACTTAGCTATAAATAAATTGTCACTCTCCTTATTATAAATGACACTTTGATTTGCCATTCTAGTGCTTAAATTAGCTTTCTATCTGTCATACATCCGCTAATTGTCAAAGCACTACGGTCTACACCTGCTTTATATGTAAAGTGCCCTGAGATAACTTCTGTTTTAAATAAAATGAAATTGAATTACTATGTCTATGTTTAACAGGAAAGGAAGCATGGTCTAAAGAAATACTAGACACAAGCTTTACACTGTCAGTTTATTTTGTGTTATTTTCCTCGACTCTGACTCAGGCAGTGTTGGAGGCTTCCTGTTCTGTATATTAAAAATGAGAGTAAACAGATGACATTTTCCCTGACAATCCAAGTCCAAACATGCCACCGGTGGTGTGGTATTTGTTTGCAAGATCCCTAAAGCCCTACCCCAATGACTGTGGCTCTGTCATTTCTTTTTCCATGGCTGAACCCCAGAATGCAGCCAAAGCAGCGAGCCTCAGGCTCTGGTCAAGCCTGGAGAAACTGAAAAAACAACAACCAAACAAAAACTGTTGGCCGGCTGGTTGGTCCACCACAAGGGTCCAGCCAGAAATAGCCTGGCAAATATTGGATGGATTGCCATAGAATTCATGGTCTCCAGAGGGTCTCCTACTGATTTTGGTGATCTCCTGACTTTTTCTCTAACTCCATCATTGGCTTTTGGTTTTAAATAAAATATGTCAACAACTGCTGGTATAAAAATCACATTTTTGATACTCAGTCAAAATATCCATTATCCACTTTATCCAGCTTTTGATGATAGATAGATGCCATTCCCATCAACCTGTTTGTGTTTAGTGCTAATTAGCAAATATTAGCATGCTAACATGCTAAACTAAGTAGGTAAACATGGCAAACAGCTGTACCTGCTAAACATCAGCATGTTACCATTGTCACTGTGAGCATGTTAGCATGTTGACATTAGCATAAAGTGCAGCCTCACACAGAGCAGCTAGCATGGCTGTAGGCTCTTTGGGTACTTTCACATACTCACTGATTGATTTGATTTTTGGACTCCGAACCAAAATTACAGGTGTTAGGGTACGGACTAAGCCAAACCTTGGTCTGACATGAAAGTGGTGGTCTAGGTCCAAATCAAACTTAACCATGGTTCTGTTTCGTTTCTAGTATGAAAATGTGTTTTGGGATGGTTCGGACCAATTACAGGAAGTTACACAGGTTATCGTCAGAATCACAAAATTGATTAATGAAGCTGTTTTGGTGATGCCATACGCACAGCAAATGATGCGTGTGTACATAGCAGGGGCAATGACAACAGGACGTAGGCATGTTATGCAAAGTTCCTCAGTGTGCTAACCGGAAAATAACCGGATCAAATGTATACAATGTAACATAAACAGGAACCTTGGTTTGAACTTTCAGGTGTAAAAAGGCCTTCTCAAACTAACAATCCATGACTTCAGACCAACAGAAAGAAACCCTGGGCATTCAACTCTTCAATCTTAAAATATATTTTCAGTATATAACTAATGGACAGAGCTGCCAGCTCTATTGGTTGCAGAAAAGAAGCTCTGTAGTATTGAGTTTAATGGAGAAATTATCCTACTTCTTATTAGCTCTGTAAACGGGTTCCTAATGAGTTTATGGTCTCAATCTCTAATTGTAAGTCTTCTCCCATACAGCATGTTCATTTAGTAAATTATGGTCCACAAACCATGGGGTGACACCATGACAGGGGTAAGCCTAGGGGCATGGCTACCTTGTGATTGACAGGTCATTCTAAGAAGTCCGTTCAACTCAACGCACCAAACTCAGATCAAACTAGGCAGTGCTGATCAAATATGAATCACGATTCTGTTACTGCTTTCCAAAATTGTTTCAGAAACATATTTTAGTGTACGGTTTATCAGTAATACAAGATCATGTGTAACCATGCAAGCCGGCAAGGATTCCTGCTAATGATGAGTCGAAACTGTGCTTCCAATGAGAGCAGCTCAACTCACAGTATATCACCTCTGCTGGCTGCAAAAAAAACAACATCATGGCGATGACTATAATGCTGAACTTGAGGCTTCAAATCTGTACTCCACAAGCCATAGTCAAAACCATAGTTTAGACTGGAAATTAATTCGATTTTTATTTTTAGATTTTTACTTTAGTTTCTGCCAGCACATGGGGGCCTGTGTTTTATTAACGTGCAGTGCAACAAATGTCCTTAAACTAATTATGTTTGCTTGTGTGATGAATTATTATGTGGTTTATTTATAGAAAACACTATGATTAAATAAATACAAACAAGTCACTCACAGCCTTGTCCTAAACTACTGTATCCCTGCATGTCTGTGGATCCATACTGTGATTTGTAAAGTTTTGCAGCGCTATGTTATCTATAGCCTTGCTCTGAAAACAATATTAATATTGAAACAGGTTAAGTCAGCAGATTTTACACACAGGGCGCCATTACTAAAAGCTTTTCCATTCCCATTGTTTGCATAGCTGATGGATCACATCCTCAGTTTGCTTCACAATCTGCAGTTTGAATCAAAAACAAAACTATAAAATATCCACCCCTTGGACCTGGGTCAAACATAATGTGACACGTCTTCATGAGAGGTCTGAGAGGGTGCTGGGCTGTGAGGGGAAGAAAAAAGCCTCGCTCATTTCATGGAGATGAATGAAAGGTCTTAAAGGTATTGACATACAAAGTGTATGCAGGATAGGTGCAGGGTCTGCAGCTTTGGACACACAGATTGATAATTATTGTCTTATTTGAATGACAACCAACCTTTTCCTGGTTAACTCTGCATGTTATAACCATCATCTGACACAGATTCCCAACTTAGGGGGTACCTCTGCTGTTGCCAAGGGTATATTGTATAGACTGTAGAGTAGCCCATCCAATTCGAAAAAAATGAAAAAATACATCCCATTATTGCATTTAAAGTTCCAGTGTGCAGGATTTAGTTGCATCTAGCAGTGTAGTTGCAGACTACAACTCCCTCACTTCACCCAAAGCAAAGGAGAGGCCCCTGCCCCTATCTAGAGCCAGTGTTTGGTTTGTTCCCTCTGGGCTATCATAGAAACATGTTGGTTCAACACGGCGGACTCCATAGGCATAGTTATGAATATTATATTCCACTTCTGCCATCAGATCCTCCTAAATGTTACACACTGGACTTTTAAGAGTGCATGAAAACTAGTTAGCAAGTGACTGGAGGAAATTAAAGTATTGGCTAAAATAGAATAAGCCAATAGATAAATGGTTGGAACGTCCAGCTTTTGCCATCTGTTGTTGTATGAATGAACTAGACCAAACGGAACTAAACAATGACAGTTCAATTGTATAAAAATATTGTAACGTCCACCACCATTATGTCCATTTTTATAGGATTAATAGATAAATACAGGGGTATGTCTTGTGAAAAAAGTTGGGAACACACCGCAGCAAGACCTTGTCAAGAGGTAAAAGGTCTTCCTTTATCTGCTAAAATACAACCTCTCCAGCTTATAATGGGGCTTAAGAGAAATTAACCTTGTTAAATTAACCTTTATACAAAAGTTCTGATCAAAAAATAAATGATTAAAAGAAGAAAGAGAATGTCAGGGAGTTCTCAGGAGGGCTTGGTATATTCTTGGGAGAGATTGAGTTTCCCTTGCAACCACTTGCTGCTTGCGGCTAAAGTCTTAAGAAAGTGCTTGTATTCCCTTGGAAACTTGAGAAATTGTTAATTCTGGCAGCCAGACCAACTGATAAGGGAGTTAAACATGTGGAACCCAATCCACATGCACTGTTGTCCATTGGTGGAATGTAACTATGAGTGTAATGTATACTCAATTACTGTACTTAAGTAGAAATTGGAGGTTCTTTTTACTAGTCACTTTGCTGACTAAGATTTTACATAAAATGTTAAATGTACTGTTAGGCTTGTATAATATGATCTGAGTACTATAATGTGATATAAAGTCTAAAATCTGACTCCACATTGACGAACTGCGACATTAACATGCTCTTAAATGTATTTGTTAGTATTCGTTCTCCTGGCAGCCTGCACTGGACCAAAGCCTCTCTGGCTCCCAGCAGTGACAGCCTATGACATCATGTGCCCCCCACGTGGAAGAGCCCTCACCTCCACCTCCCACATCGGACCCCTCGCCAAGACTCTATTTCCTGCCCTGCTCTCGTAATCCACAATCGATAACTGACAAAATGTCAAACACATTTGTATCTGTATCCTCCCCTCGGCAGGAACTCTATCTGCTGGTTGGACTGGTGTCAAGGCTGCCAGAGCTGTAATCTGTTACACCACGCTCCTGATAGAAATACTACTGACAGATTTATGTTTGGGTTCAGGGGGAATCGATCATTTCTCCTCACATATTGTCTTCAGAGTAACCTTTTTTAATCTAATTTATCTCACTTTGATTACCCAGTGCAAATCATGCAGGCAACGGCGCCTGCAATATTAATGTCCTCATCAATAAAGAAGGCAAAAAAGGAGACCAAGCGGTTAATCAAACCCCAAATTAAAAAGGAATGATCTTCAAATAATACACATTTAAAAGCTATTTGAATCTACCGTCTCATATCGGAGAGGAGAGCACAATAAACTGAATAATTTCCCCTTTAATGCCTTCACTTCTTACTACTGTTGTGTCATTTAGGCACTGAATTAATGTAATGGGAAGAATTGTCAGTTTATAAGACAAACATAAATGCTAAAAGGGGAAATGAATGTCTCTTGTTGCATGAAGCAATTTGCTTTATTAATATCACCTTAGCAAGATGCAGGAAATATATACGCTAACTGGTACACAGTTGCTTTCCCAAACGTATTAATAACCGAGGTAAATGACTGTAGATACTCAGGTAGTGCAAGACACAGCATGCTAACTCTGTGTTATGAGCAAGACAAATACAAAAATGTAGGAAATGATAAATAGAAACAAGTAAAACTTTATAAAATGAGTCTGAGGGCCACTGACACCACACTCATTTCCTCAGTATTTTGGGGCTAGCAAGGTCTTTTGCAACCTGTTTGTGACACATCTTACTAGTTCGGGCCTAGTTAACCTTTCTATAACACTTTCAACACAGAAATTTGGTAAACTCATTCATATTCCCCTCAGGGTGAAAATTTTCACTCACTTAGGGCGTTTTCACACCTATAGTTCGTTTGCTCTCCGAATCAGGGACCAACTTGTTACAATGTTCATATGGCCTCGAGTTTGGTTTTTTCAATTTTACAATGGAGGGACAACTACGCGGGTTGCTCTTGGCCCTGGTCATCGTGTATTACATAGTTTGCACTTATCACTGTAGGCAAACGGTACAGTTTGAAAATGAGGCAAGGCTGAGGCTGGAAAATTATGTCACGATGGAGTCGCCGACGATGCATATCAAGACAGTTCAGGCGGAGGCGCGCATTAATCATCCTGAACTGTGACATGCTCATCAGCCGAAAATATTTCTGAAGATCCATCACGTAACGTTACACCTGTGGTCTTCAACACAGCATGCACAGTGGAGCTGGCTACGGGAGGTGGTTTAGTCCAAAACAGGCGCAATGCTTCCTGCAGTTGGGTCGGATCGAGGTTGGATCATGTTCTCACCACAAACGAACCGTACCAGAGTTTGTTTGGAACCAGACTGAGACCACCTCTTCAACAAGGTCTCGGTCCGGTTGTTTTGGTCCGCACCTGAGTGCGATTGATGTGTTCACACCTTCCCAAACGAACTGCACCAAGGGGGTAAACGCTCCAGCGTTCGATTCAACCGAACTAAACAAGGCAGGTGTGAAAACGCCCTTAGCTGATCCTCTAAATGCAAAATATAATAATAAATAAATAATAAATTTGGCAACATCATTAGGTCTGAATTGTTTTAATCTGTCCAACTATTACCAAATACCGGCAAAACTGATGGCATTCCCATCAGCCTCAGCTGTTTGTGTTAAGTGATAATCAGCAAATGTTAGTCCACACAGTAGTTATTGGGGTTGGCACTGCAGTATCAAGTCCTGCCCATCCGCCTGGCCGACTCAATCATGAGCAGGGCACAGCTGTAAATCGTGAATTGAAACTCCCTTTTATAGCTTCAAATAACAAATTAAAGCCGAAATTATCAGAAAAAATGAACACTTGAACATACTTCAGCGAAATAAGAACTACCTAAAATGCAAAAAACCATCTTTGGGAAAAATTAAGCACAGCGTTAGTTCAGGCAGGCTACAAAGTCAAGCTCAGTTCTCAATTCCAGCTACATCAGCTGATCACAGCTAGTCGTAAACACACATCAGCTGAGGGCTCAGCTGATTCCTCCTAAGCTTCCTATTGGAAACCATACACAGTCAGCTGACAGTTCAGCTGTTTCCCTCAAGCATCCAATTGGCAAATATCATTCATGGCCCCTTATTTAAGCTGCTTTAGCCTTCCTATCTTTGCTGCTTTCTCTACAAGCCATTTTGCAACCCACCTCCACCCCAGCTCCTCCTTTTTATGTTGTATCTAATTAATCAATGTCATTTTCTGATTGCCATTGATGCCTCCTCTGTTCTGTACCCTGGGGGGTCTCTGCTGCCGCTCTCCTTGTCTTTAACATGGAGGCACTTTTGGAGAGTTGTCATGTTGTCCATCTTTATGTATGTCGACAGTCTCATTAAGCTTTCTCTTCATCCTGCTGCATTGTGATCAGATTTCAATGCGTAATTGTAATGCGGCGCTGGCTGTGTCATTCATCTTTAAATCCTTAGTTGTTATGGAAGACTTAGTCCTACTGCTACTACTTGTCTAATAATATGGGCTTATAGTGTATAATGTACTTTATCATGACCTTTAAATGAAGGCCTCTTTGCCTCATAGGCCTCTTTGCCTCCACACATACATTTATATAAGATTTATATGAACAAATACTCAATAAATGTCAATGTTGTAGTTTTCCCTCTCAACTTCACAGCGACAGTCCATCCTTTTCTTCTTTTTTAACCTCATACTATCTCCCTCCTCCCATTACCTTCGTCCTCCAATTAGAATGCCTTGCTCTCGTCTCAGCTGTCTCTAATGTACATTGCTCCATCAAACAAGAGGCACAAAATCAATCCCTCTGCTTTCTATTTGTGCGTTGCAGAACCACCCTGCTTCAGATCGATACACATTCAGGCTGGAAGGTAACAGGTGTGTGTGTGTGTGTGTGTGTGTGTGTGTGTGTGTGTGTGTGTGTGTGTGTGTGTGTGTGTGTGTGTGTGTGTGTGTGTGTGTGTGTTTCCAGGCTGTTATTCACTGAAGAAAGCTTCTTTTTCAACAAATAAAAGGGTTCCTGTGTGTGTTCCTGAGCAGTTTAGCAGTGCTTGGACAACTTCTCCCGGAAGTACCCAAATAAGAAATTTACTGTCATACTGTGAGTGACTACGAATAAAAACAAATATATAGTATAAATGGACACAATACGCTGTTATTTCTCCAAAATATATAACCTTGACACATAAAACCGACAAAGCTTGGAGTTAAAGAAGTTTTTTTGTGTATATATATATATGTACATATATAGTTCCCCATAGAGACAATAAAGTATCTATCTATCTATCCATCTATCCATCTATCTATCTATAAATCTATAAATATATAAAATATATATATATATATTTGGCCTATTGTGTTTCTGACCACATCTGTAGATGGTTTGCCCAGTTCACTGTACATCTGGATGTTAAATACGTCTTTGAACTTTCAGATCACATCTGCACAGGAATGATCCAAGCTCCACTGTTGTCTGCAATAGAAATGTATAGTCTTATTGTCTTGTGATTATGTTATCCTGTCTGATGGCTACATGCACAGCGTGAGACTTTTCTGCTTCTCGTGTGAAAATGTTCGACTGCTGGTTCCCAACAGGTGTGAAATGTTATCAAAAGGGAAGCTGTGGGATTCCAACCTTCAATTTTTAATTCTCAGCAGACAGAAGCACAGGATAAACCCCCTAGGGAAGGGGAGATAGATAGAGCTACGAATGGACAGAAGGAATACTGTGTGATTAAAAGACAACTGGAAGTATCAACAGGACAGTGACACCAGATAAGACGGTGGCACAGTATAAAGCGGTTTCTCTTTGGGGCGCACATTATGAACTAATTTTTATTTTGTGTACCACACTGTGAGCATTGTTAAAGCTGTGACAAGGCTTTAAGAGTTTTTCGTCTCGTTCCTCTATGTCAGAGTGGAATAACAGAATTGCCACGACATTGTTAAAAACACATAAGTGTTCCTTGATTACTGTGAACACACACACACTGTAGTTTATTTTGTCCCCAACAAATGCACTATTCCCTTCTGTCTGAGCAATGTTTGATATAAAACTGTTTTAGGAAATTAAGATAATCTTTTATTGATCCCTCAGAAAGGAAAATGTGGGTGTTACAGGAGCACAAGGACAGAAATAAGTTAACTTTGTTCTCTTATTTTAATATAGGGAGTATATAGTATAGAATTTATGGGATCAACTTAAAATTTAATCAGCGCAATCTAAAGACATTCATGATTAAAAGTTGTTCTATTTACGACATTCTGTCAAACGGCGTGTCCGTGGTGTGGCATCAAAGTCAGCCATTTTGAATTCCGTGCTCCTTTTCTGTGATTTTTCGCCTTGTATTTGAACGAACTCCTCCTAGGGAATTTATCGGATTACCTTCAAATTTAATCAGCGCAATCTGAAAGACATTCATGATTAAAAGTTGTGCTGTTTGACATTCCGTCAAACGGCGTGCCCGTGGCGTTGCGTTGAATTTCGACCATTCACCATGAACAGATAGTACTCAACTTCAGTGTACAATGTCCAATCTCCACTAAACTTCACATATTCTGTAACAGTCCTAGCCTGAACACATCCTCACAACTTCAGTGTACATTATCTGATCTCAGCGAAACTTCACATTTGATAAAAGTCCCGCCCTGAACACGTCTACATGACAATATTCAGATATAGTGATAGCGCCACCTACTGCCAACAGGAAGTAAGCTCTGTGTGGCGAGTTTGACGTGGCCGCAGCACGCCCCGAGTTGCGTGGAGTGCGAGGTCCCGCCCAACGCTGCTTGCAGCTTTAATTTTAATAGAAATTGTTATTTTCTTATTTTAACTTATTTCTGTCGTTGAGGATTGTTTTACTTAATGTCCTCTGTTGGAGTAAATACTGTTGCACTAATAGTTTGCAGACAGTTATGTATGGAAGCCCATTTCTGCCAATGTGACAGAAAAAAAAGATTCTATAAGTCATTATAATGAGAAACTTTTTCATTTTTATAAGCAACCAATCAGAGCCGAGAAACATATAAAGATGTTTTGGGTTGGTGGTTTGAAAATTGAAAAAGTTGATTGTTTCATCTCATTCCCAGAGTCCCAAAGCATCTTTGACACCTTGTGAATGAGACATGAGACTTAACCATCAACCACCTTTACCGTCTCTGATTGGTTGTTTTTCGTTCAGCCCCGGTGGATTCTTGCAAACACCATTAGGAGCACTAGGAGGAGCCAGAGGAACCAGAATTTTTCAGGATATCTGTCTCATGTACTACCTATACCACACAAAAATATTTAAATAGAAATAACGTACTGCAGCTTTAAAAGAAGTTGTTTACTTTTGGTACACATACAGTTGTCTCCTGGGTAAAAGTCCTCTATCACAGGGTTAAAGTCCATATGTGGACTCGCTCTTTATACTACGTCAACTGACTTTGACGCTGGACGCGTTATATTTTAAAGCGGAGGGCCACTGACCAAGCAGCAGTATTTTACAATTTGGGATTGAGACCAGTTGGACAAAGAGAGATACAGCTCAATGTACTGAGCTGGAGGGAAACGCACAGTTTGGGCCTCATCAAGCCTTCAGGCACCTCCTCTGATTCCATAACTTTCTACTATCCTGCTCTCCCTAAAGGAAAACGCTTCCATGTTGTCTTTCTTCTCTCCTTCCTCACAGATACTGTATGAGCAGTCTATTCATTCACACAGGGAGTCTTGCATGGGCTCCTCGGAGCCACAACTTCATCAGGTTGTCCTTGAATTACAGCTTCATCTTGGGATTTGAGTTGATGTAAGACTAATAAAGCAAAAATTGTAATGTACTCCATCTGGCACTCCATATCTGTGCTTCACGACTCTTTTATTATTTAGTTGTTTTTTTTTATCAGAACTGACTGCTAGAGGGCTTTTATCTTGATTTTCAACCAACCGTGCATCATGGACAATTTTCAATATTTGGAGTATGTTTTATCTAAGCCAATGGAAACGGTGGCACATGCATAACAAACTACTCATGCACACTGGAATTCAATAAAGTCCAGAAAAAAGCCTGGGGCATGTTTATCAATGTGTCCTGATAAAGGCATGTTCAAAGCTGCTGGGCGCCATGGCAACAGAGATGTTGAGAGACACTTTCCTGCTGATCTTGGGTTTGGTCCATATTTCATATTTCATTCTCTTAGAATAACGGCTATTCTCAATAACTGCAGGCTGCAACCAGTTCAAGGGCAGGGGGGAATCATTTGACTCCACAATCAATGAAATCTGCAGGACTATACACAGGGAAACACAGTCACACTCAGTCTTACCCTGGCTCTTATCATGTTAATTCTTCATAATAAGTCTGAAGTCATAGAAGGGATAAGAAATACTGTAAGGGGTTACACTACTTAATAATAAAGGTAATTAATCACTGATGATTAATAATACACTCGTAAATGGGGCACCACCTCCGTTGTTTAGCTACTGGAATAATCTGGAGGAAATTATTCCACAGATCTAATGAAATCAATTTCAAATCAATTTAATCAATTTCAAAATCTATATTCAATCTCATATTCTGAAGTAGTGATTTCTTTTACACTGATTCATCGATTTTCCACATTAAATCAAACCTGCACCGACAAGGACATACGGTTATATATGTTTATTAACTAAATTAATGCAGAGTAAATAGCATGAAATGATAGTTCAAACAAATGACAACAAATAAACAGAATATGTGGACAGTAAATTAATTATTAATATTGGGTGATTCAGGAGCTATGGTGGATTTTGCGAATACGGCAGTAAATTTAAAATATTACGGGGGTAAATTTTAAAACTACGAGGCCCTAACCGAAAATTCTCCTCAGCTTAAACGATGGGAATCAAAGCTTACAGACAGACACCAACTCTTTCAAAGTGTGTGTGAACCCAGCAGTGTATGCGAATTTCAGCCTACTTTGTTGTAGAGATGGAGGGACTTCAGGACCTTTCTCCTCCCGCTGGTACTGCTCGGCTGCTGTTCAGAATCACAGGTCCAAGAACTGAAGAACGTGACATCACTGGTACCGGTGGCAAGCGCTCCAAAAAGGCCCAGCACGAAGTTTGCGCTTGTGAGCGTTGGGGGCTAGGTGGCAAGTTATTACTTGAGGAAAAATTCAACACGTGTCGCCAAACGACGTAAAGTAAAGTACGGAAATTAAAAGTAGAACGAGAGTAAATAACGAATGGCTCCAAAGAAAATTTAAGAAGAGAGTTTTTTTTTGTGAAGAGAAGAGTGAGAGACCAGAGTTTCCGCCTTTTATCTCTTAATCTGAAGGCGGACCTGGAGAGGCTGATCGCGTCACTTCCTCTTGTGATATACTGACATCCGTAACTTATTAACTTATTCCTATCGTCTCTTAGAGTTTTGAAATCATGATTCACCATTCACAGAACCCACCATGACTTAATACAGAGTTCACATGTTTTAACATAACATAACCAAAATCATTTGATATAAAGGAAAAGTAGAACTGGTTAAAATGTCACAAACATGCATATAAAGCAGCACTGATGGACTGTACATATTTCGTATAGTGCTAGCTTAATCCTTGTTATAAAAATATGTGTCAGGCATTTCATATTTGAAAATAAACACAATTATAAAACAAAGTCCGTTTTAACTATACCAGAATTTACCAAAGGGTGGCACTGTGGCTCCACCAAACGTTCAGACATTTTAAACATACGATCTGTAATTTGGGTTAACCTTAGGATAGAAAAACATGGAAAACATCAAATTTGCGACCTTCTGATGCTGGATGACAATCTGTTAATTTTGAGGAGATGAAACTTTACCTTAGCATTTAATCAGAACTAAATTGATATCAATGTAAACACTGCTTCTGCTGTAGATTGGAATGTCACGGCTACCCAAAAGGAGATCTCGTAATTCTCACTTTTAGAAAAAAGGGGGGACAGAATGCCAGATGTGGATTCCAGAGGGCTGTTCTCTCTGGAGGAGGTGAACCTGCTAGATCAAAGGAGATGTAAACACATTCCATGGCTATCTTATCTTAATTTACAATCAAAAAGGGACATTTCACCATCCACAATCCGTTCACAGCTTCCAGATTATTAGACCCAGAACCTGGGTGTCGAGTGTCGTTCTGACCTGGGAAAGAGGATAGAAAAATGACACCTGGGGAATAGAATTTGTGAGTCAGTAAAACTCCTTTCTGTAGGAGACTTCTTGGCACTAGAGTCTCATTTCCTTTCCTGGGTCAAAAGGTTAAAGAAAAAGGCCTTTCTGACCCTCCTGAAGAGGGAAAGAATCAAAATAATATGATGATTGTTGAATTAGGAGACCAATAAAAGGCTCTCTTGTGATGAGACGAGAGGACGATTTCCTACAATGCAAACATTGGTAACAAAACAGTTTATTCTTTTACTCTTCTCTCCTTTTCTTGTGAAAAGTGGATACTTTTACCACTAAAAAGTCGCCAAATGAAAGGTGGAACTTCTTGTCTCAGAGGTGGACATTGCATTATTTTAAGGATTCATAAGGAACCACCGCCTTGACGCAAAATGTTGTAACTTTTTCTAAACAGTGGCCACTGCACAAGATTCTCAAATTGTTTGAGTTAACGAACAACTTAACCCCAGTTTTAACTTTAAAACGCCCCCTTCATATATTCAGAAACACCACTGAAATCAATTGTATCACCCTACCGCAACCTCTACAGCCAACCAAGAGCATAAAAAATAAGAAGAAAGGTAAATAAAAGTGATATCTTACTGACTATGGAATTGAAATACATAATAAATAATACCATACATAGCATCTTGCAAATAATAAGGGATTAATAAATTGGCTATAATGCTGTCCATGTTAGGAAAAGCTATTTATTTTTAATACATACAACACAGCCCATACCATCACAGTCAAACCATCCCCCAGCCCACCACATACCACAACCAAAAAGCTCACTTATCAATCTAACACATATCCAACAAACACAAAAAACTAACACCACAACATTTACAATACCTACACACAGACAGCCCTTCCACATTTAGCTCACCCAAAAATGGGCTAGTAGTGTTATTACATTGTCACTTAACTTCTACTGCTTGACTTCAGGGAAAAAGGATCATTATGGAAATAACATTAGCCTAAGAAGAATTAATATTTGCCCACAGACAGGTGAGACAACCACATAATTATGCATTTTAAATATAGTATTCCTTTCATTTCATGCCATTGTTATCCCCCAAAAAATTCAACTCACAGAACACTACTGAATGATGCACATCAGTAGGGATTTAAAAGTTGGTGTACCCAATGCCCAATGGAAAAGAAGTGGGTATACTTCGTATACCTGCGTATATATTCTGCAATACACCACTGACACACATACCATGACAATGAGGAAAGAAAATGTATTATTGACACACTCTTGCTTACATGCACATGCACACACACTAATGTACTAGTGTAAATCAGAATATGTATAGTTAAATGGGCCAAAACAGGAACAAAGGAGAAGAGAAAAAGTAATAAGTAATGTTAAAATTGAATGGAGAAATAATAATGTTAATATTTACAATGGCATAATCCTTATTGATGGGAAGAAGTATTAAGTAGAATAAAGGAGACAGCAAAAAGATTGCACTCCACTACAGTATGAGCAAATGTACTTTTCCTGCCTTAGACAAGTGAAAATATTATGATTCAAGTGGTGTTACTTCAGCAAAAGTCTACATAGATCTGGGTTATTCTGGGCCAAATTGATCACCAAGTCGAAACCTTCTCGAGGGCTGTCCTTTCTGATTTCATTTTTTAACCATTGCCATCAATTATGAATCATCTCCGATAGCCTCCCCAACCATCCTTTGGATATTATCTGTCTGAGGGAATACTAATGCGGTCATCAATTCTTCCATAAATACTTGTTAATACATCATTCACAGTAAAGACAATCGTGCACAATATTTAAATACTGCTGACTGTGTTACCCTCTTAGCCTGTCCACGCATGCTATAAATAATATTGATTGCCCAACTAAAGCCTTCTGACTGAATTAACACCATTAATCACACTGGAGTTTTTGAGTCTCATTTGAAATTCCATTAATAAGTAAATAAGTAATGACTTCCAAAAGCTCCATCCGTTGTCCCATTTATTCACTGCTGCACAGAACACACATAAAGGAAGAGTCTCACAAAAGCAGTTCAGATTTACATTTTCACAGCTGGAATTAGTTGGGTCTTGGGTGATCCAATCACAAGTGGACAGCAGGTGTTTCGCAGGTGGTCTTTTAGCAGTGGGTAAGTATATGTGTCCTGGGCCACATTCACAGTGATAATTCTGGCCACGGCCATCAAGCATAATGTTTTTGATGTGATGTCAGGTGATGTAGTATAAATAGCGAGAAAGTCCACTTATGGAGAACCAATAATTGATTCTTCTGGACCTGACGGGGAAGCATACACGCCTATAAGAATTGCAGTTTGCTGTTAAATGCCATAAGAAGAAGACAAATGCTTTTTAGCACGGATGGTGACAAGATCAGCTGTACAGGTACTCGTTGAGCTTTTATGCACAGTACAGCTGTCATTAACTCTCTCCGCTGTCTGTCTCTCCACTCTGCTACGCTGCTGTTTGGAGGACAGAGACACAATGGTGGGGAGCTGCACACTCACCACGTCACTGCAAGGGCAACAAAACCAAAATACAATAAGAGGGATTTATTAATGGAACCTGTGCAAACGATGTATGGACGACAGATTACAGTTCTTTCAGGTAACTCAAGCGAAGGCTGCACTGAAGCAACAAACACTGCAGGACAAAAGGAATTCTCTGGAGACAGTGGCAAGATTACAGAGAGGAGTTGTTGTGTGCTATTTTATAGCTTTTTTTTCCTTAATGCAATACAAAGCTATTAACCTGTATTATAGGTGAATACAAGTATCGGATCAGGAGTCGACATCGGCAGATACTCAACATTAAATACCTCGGATCAGAATGTGGGGCAATTCAATTCAATTCAATTCAATTTTATTTGTATAGCACCAATTCATAACAGAAGTTATCTCAGGACACTTTTCAAATAGAGCAGGTCTAGACCGAACTCTTTAAAACATTAATTACAGAGACCCAACAGTACCACCATGAGCAAGCACTTGGCAACGGGGGCAAGGAAAAACTGCCTGTTAAGAGGCAGAAACCTCGGACAGACCCTTCGGCTCTAGGTGGGTGGTCGTCTGTCTCGACCAGTTGGGGTGAGAGAGAGAGAGACAGAGAGAGAGAGAGAGACAGACAGACAGACAGGTGCACAGCAAAAACAGTAGCAACAAAACAAACACAGGATTTTCATCTAGGAGGTCGCTGTTCTTGTCCCATGTGAAACCAAAAGTCAACTTATTTACCATACTTAAGTTATGTCAGGTATGTAATGTAACTTTCCTGCAAGTCATTTTTGTGCCTCAACCTAACCAAAGGACTGACTGTTTCACTACGTTAACTACACAAGCTTTATTTGGAAAGTTTAATACATACATATTTATTGCTGCTAACTTGACTGCGGAGCCCTGTACATCCAGAAATTACGCTCGAAGGTTACTTACAGCAAATGGCTGTATTTGACAAGTTGGGAGTGAAAACGTATTGCAACCAACAACAAACATACTCTGCTTTAGAATAAACAGCTTTTGACTGTAGTCAAACAACATTTACAAAGTGGGCCTTTACTTTGACTAAGGTGAATTATGTCCATCCCTGCTAAAAACTGAACCTACTCCAAAGCTTTTATACATCTTTCTTCTGTGGGGTTTCTCATCCAATCCAAATTCCTGTCAGAGCCATTCCAACTGCCAGACAAGCAGCCAACGTATTGACATGCTCTCTTTCAGCTCAACAAATTGACAAAGATTTGTAAACAACACAAGCCATCATATCTCACCACCAATTTGACTCCTGCTTGAATAAAACATCGGACCACACACATACTCCCAAGTCCCCCCCCCTTTTTTTGCATACTTCTCTGTACCCAAAGCAATTTTTCAGTTCATGGTCTAATTTTGTAGTCAGTGGAGTGTGGCAGGAGCATGGTCTAACGTCAACACAAGCTTGTGGAATGCATAACAGGCTTTGTTACAGTTTAAAGCTGTTTATGCCAATCTGCGTCGGGTAGGAAACGGAGAGGAAGAGCCTCCGGGCTACCGAGGGATACATGTTAGCAAACGAAAGTGTGATTGTTTGTTTTCTGGTGTCTTTTAACCTTTTTTGCCATTCACCAGGCACAACAATTAAGAGGCTTTTTTTTTTCTTTCACCACAGTGACCTTCTTGGGTTCAGATCTTGGAAAACGACCTAACAGCAAAATGGTTCTCACAACATAGTCATGTGAAAGACATACAGTAGGCCAATTATGTGGGAGCAAGTTGGCATTTGCTGTCTTGTTTACTGTTTACTGTCTAGATGTGACAAAGGGACAGATGGTTCCTTCCTCTATGGTCTTGCTTTGACTTCCTCTTTGCTTTGCATCACAAATGGAGCATATGAAATTACGTCAGAGACATTTCTACAGCTGATTTTCACACTCAAGCAGTTCAATTCCAGGTTATAGTCTATGTGTTTCCAGCAGCTTTGCTCTGTGCCTGCTGCGTGTCTGGATATGGAAATAGGCAACTGTTTGCGAACATTATGCTAACATATGAACTTTATAGGGTAGCCTATGTCACAGATGCCCCCAGGCCGCAGAAAATACAATAAGACCACTTCTGGTCAAGTATACAATTGTCTGGTTACACTTTCAAAATAAATCATGAGTGGCTCACACAGTTCGGTTAGATTTAGGCATTAAAAGTACGTGGTTAGTGTGTTACGTAAGTTAACTTTCATACCTTACTTAAAATGAATTGTTTCACATGAGACACAAACAGCGGCCTCTTGGGTTAAAGTCCTGCGTTTGCGTTCTCTTTTTTTCTTTACACTACGTCACATGACTTCAATGGTGGGCACGTCCAGAATCAAGATGCAATATATGCATATAGTCTTGTTATGTATTTATTTTAAATCATTTTTAATCATACATACTTATCTTATTTTTTGACAAATTCAGTATTTTCTTGTCCCTGATGCTTGGCCATTGTTCTATTCATCAATTTACATATCAATTTACTTACATTTACATTTATTCAAATAAATTAACCAAATGCTTAGATATAGGCTTACTGTGTATTTTTTAAATTTTCTTCTCACCCCTTAAAAGTAAGAAGGCAAGAAGCTTTTGGTGACCCCACTGCCTTATCCCAACAATAACTGAGACAAAGCAACCCTTAAAATTTCAACATCTGCTCTGCTCTGCAGAGTACAATAAAATGAAAACAAATATATCTTCCAAACCAGCAGAAATCCTATAAAGATTTTTTTTTTTTGCCGTTTCTTGAATCCCCTGCAGTAATACACTGCACGGCGGCCCAGGAACCATTTGATGGACTGTGACTCGCAGCGTCAATCCAAAGGAGTAGGAAATTGTCACAATATTCAACAATAGACAGCTTTTGTTTGCAATCGTTACGATGATGATCATGTTTTAGTCCATTTTCAACAAGTGATGCAGGTTCATGTTGAATCTATTCCTCTGGCTTTCAGCATCGGAGCAACATGCAGTATATTCAACACCAAAATGCTTAGAGAGTGTTCTCTATATGTAGATATTGTTTCCTCTGAGAGCAGCTTGGACGAATGTTTCTGTAATGATTGCTGTATTTGTGTACTATACTCTCTGGAAGCCAACAGAGTGAAAACAAAATCTAGTCCAATCAGTGCAGTATGGCTGTATTTTCTGGCACTATTTGACTAAAGTGCAGCTTTCTCCGACAGCATTTAGATACCTAAGACAATCTCCTTCGACTGGAATGTCTCAGTTGACTTAAGGAACTGACAGTTGCTCATTAAATGCTTTAAAAGAACACAAGGTCATTCACATTGAAGTTCTAACAGGGAAGGAGCCTGCCTCCTAACAACTGCAACCCTTCCAGTTAATCTACCATACATTAACTGAGTCGATACTGAGCATATGTAATTGCATCCCTCTGAGGCTGCTTGTGCGCTTCCAGGACTACAAAGGAGGCGACGTTGATTCATAATTGGAAACCTGGGTTCCGCAGGTTCGAATGTGCCCCTCACAGCCTCCTGCTGACTCAGTACAATGTGAAATGCTCATGACATGACCAATTTGCAAAGCCGGTAGACCGAGGAATTATTTCGGCCTTAATCTTTCAGAAGGCCATGCAAGCTTGTGTGAGAGGAGCAGATGGAAAAACAACACAATAATAAAAGAGAAATGAGAGGGAAGGAGCAGGGTGTTTGACAGGGAGGTAATTATACAGGGCACAAATGACACCAGTAATCAGCTTGTTAAGGCAGGGGGATTTAAAATGCTCCAAGTTTGAATTCGATAACAGCCCTTTGACATTTTAAAACTGTGGTTTGCTGGTGTGACTGAACAAGAAAGGTGGTATCAGCAGTTCTGTGAGCATGCATCCAGAATTAGACCCCTAGCTAGCTAGATATCCCTACAGTAATCTGTTCACTGCCTGTAGAGCGTCTCCATAGGTTGCTGTATTGTATATTTGGTAGATTTATTTTGCAGAAACAACAGCAACAGTGCGGCTACAGCCTTCAAACAACAAATGAATCATTCAGATGCATCAGACAGTCTGTTGCTGTGTGTGTGCACGCTGGATCTCAGAGCTGTAAATAATACAGACTTGGATTTTTCCAAGCTCCGCCTGACCACTGGGCACAGGCCCGGGACTCTGCATCTGCTGTTTATCCAGACGAACAATCAAAGATTAATGGCATCCAGAGCCTTGATGAGAAAGTTAGCAGGTTGTGAACATCTTAATATGAGGACAACTCCCTGCTACAAGCACATGCAAATGGATTGTCAAATCATAATGCCTCAGTGGCACAGAGTCATGCATGAAAATGGAAGGATTGTCCTTGTTTTCTTCTACTTTTGTTCTTTTTCCGCTTCTGTGTAGCGCTATTAAGTTGCTGTCATTGGTGTAAAAGGGTTGACGCACTGCTGCATTTCCTTATAATGTGTTTACAGGCTCCATATGGGTCTTGCTATAATGGCATCAACGACTGTCCTCCCATACTGACTGATCTATTATGCAGGTAATAAATCTGCATCTCAAAAACATGATGACAGGTAACGTATCTAAAGAATGAAGCTTTTCTGTCCCCAGAAAGGGTCTACACATGTAGAAACACATTCATTAAAATGAAATTGTGTTTGTTTTGTGCGTTCCATATCAAAGTCCTTCCATCACACCCCACAGTGAACACATGCTGTTTTTGATTTTAATTGAATAAAGAGAACTTTGAGCTACATGTCTGATTGTGTGCAGAGGTGATGCTTTTCAATAGCTCACTCTACACTACTTGTAAATGTTACTTGTTGAGGCGGTTCCTGTAGGAACGGTCAAATTTAAACAATTAAGATTGAGCTGCTGGCCCGGAATGATGCGACACACAGAAAATGACTGTACATGGATACAATTAAACCACATTCCACCTTCCCATTTGAATCTGCATGTTCAAAAAAGTCCTTTGTCCATTGCTTTTCATAGTGACTTGGATTGCTGTTACAAAAACTATCCATTGCTATGGTTATGGTTATACCCGGTATCACACCTAAACGTGTAATATACACATCGTTCCACCGTGGTAGTGTCACGTTTTGCCTCGCATGGGCGTTGTAGTGTCACGTTTTCAGCGCGTGCTAATTCCACAGTCAACTTAGCAATAATGAATATGCAATGTCGGGTAACACTTTCGAAATAAAGCCTGCTGAGGTTGCAGTTTGGTTTGGTTTAGGAAAAGGTAGCTATTGACAAAATCAACACTGACTTTTGGTTTCACCCTTCTGTGCTACTCTAGAAACATGGTGGTTAATAGGTAATATTATATTTTGTTATAATAAGTGTTAAATAGCTCTACATTCAAACAGCCATCACTGATATAGTGTTTTCAGTCAGTAACATGGTCTCCCGGCCCCTCCTTTCTGCTGTAAACTGAGAATACAGTTTCTTGTATTCTGTTCCCACAGTAATGATGCTGATACTAAATTAATCATGAATGAAATGAATCAACGCACATTACATAGTTTGAGATACTGACAAATATTCTCAACTGTCCAACGTCCATATCAGTACATTATCTTGGTCACAATCCTTTAATAACCAAAATTAAGCATTCTTTACAAAACATTTTTGCTTCTATTATAACAGGGCTATGTAAAAACAATGAATATCATCTTGATGGACTGTTATTCAGTGTGATTGCTCAAAGTAGCAGCTCACTATGTATTATTATCCTATTCAAACCAGAGCTGTCCAACATAAACTTTAGTTAGTGTCAAATTATTCTAATATTGCAAAAACTCACTCTGTTGTCAGGCAAAATTACATATTGAGGATATTCTGCTAGCTTTATACCATACTTTGTTATCACACAATGATGTTACAAACACGACTTTGTTGTAGTTCAGATATTAATTTCAAACATGGCCGTTCACATATTTCTTACACGTTTCGCAGCCACTGTAATCTCTCCCTCGCTAAAGCTAAACCCCAGCTAGGTATAGCTAGGTATTCTGAATGCTAATGCTACTGAACATAAACACAGATCTTTTCAAACAAATGACCAATGTCATTTTTTACTGATCATATTTGATTAATACACAGCCACAAAACTGCGAGAGATGAGTGCTTTCATTTGTCTTTTGTAGGACAGTTGTAATTATGATAAAATCTTTGTGCATGAAGGTATGCTTAAAGCTATGCTAAACGCTAAAGGAAGTTTGGCATGTATGGGGAATATTGTCTTTATTTAAGAGACACTAACAATACTACAGGTGTAACATATAAAGTACCATCTAGTCTCGAGTCTCATTTATTGAGCTCCATTAAAGAATATGACAGTTTTACAGAGAATAATCGTAAGTGGAGATTGGATTTTGCCATCTGGCGCGGTGACACACAGCCCCTGTGAGCAGGTATTTTTAAAACTAGCCAAAGCATGAGCAGGCTGGAATCAATACAATCCCTCCATGGAGAAGCATTAAGATCCGGAGCCCACAGGAGGACACAGAGGTTCTGCTGAGGTCTGAGATATACAGACAGCAGCTGTGGGTTTACCACTTTAATGTTAAACAGTTACAGTATGTCAGAAGTTTTTTGATACTGTTCAAATTTAGCTGATTTTTGTTTTCTCTGCATAGTCTGCTCAGCTTCACCAGCAAGCAGAGAACTTTATAGCTTTTGTTCAGTTGAAAAAAAAACTGTAAAATCTTCTCATGGAGACAAATGGGTCACTTTGATTGAGGTCCAATTCCCCTTTTCTCTGGAAGCCAGCATGCAGTCAACACATTTCCATAACTCTCTTTGTTCCAGATCTGAAGACGACTTCAGCAGCGTGCCAGCTCTCAGCAGCCATCTCTTATGAATGATTTAAAATGATTTCACATGAACAACATGTGGACTGTAGTTAGTTCAAAGATCAGCAGCATGGCAGACATGATGTAAAAGACAGGTTGGATTGACTGATGTTTGACAGCTGTCGTAAAATTGTTGATGATGTTTGGAGTAAAAGCTGCACCTACCAGACAATAGCCAATTGTGGGACTATTATTTATATATTAATATAACATTACATAGTTATTATCAGATTATAATAGTAAGACGGGCCAGGCCAAAATGAAAAATTGAATCACACGTCAAATACATTTTTCCCAAAGATGGCTTCTGGCATTTTAGGTAGTTCTTATTACGTGTGTGTGTGTGTGTGTGTGTGTGTGTGTGTGTGTGTGTGTGTCCAAAAATGGTGATAGAGGGGTACCCACAGTGTCATATTTTGCAGTCAATCATCACTGAGCAAGCTCCAGTATTTGATGACTTGGGAGTGAGAATGTGTTGACTGTATCAAAACATAAAGCACTTTACCTTGTCTGTGTAGAGTGACTCTGCAGCTCAGAATGTGACATATGGATGTAAAAATTGTGAAATATAATAATACTGTATGCTTGTAATAAGAAAGTAATCAGAGTTATTGGCAGAGTTAAATTGTCATTTAGCAATTCATTCTGAGTTCATTATAAACAATTCATTAAAAAACTGTTTACTGATAAGCACAGTGTTCTCTGTAGTCTTTGCTCTGTATTCCAGCACACTGGATTTGATGTGAAACTACGACTATGAGTTTGACTTTTAGCTTTAGGGCTGTTCCAGGGTGATCACACGGGGGAACAACGGATTATAGCACTTATTCATTTTTCTAACCATATAGACCAGAGGGGGACTTCTTTGAGGGAGAGGTGTGAGGTGAAAGGGACAGGTGCATGCAAGGGCAACATGAAGTAGTTTGGCTGTTGATTCGGCCTGTCTATTGACACAGTCAGCAGTAACAGTGGCAGTAGCTGACACACAACTCATGGAGACGCAAAAATTTGGATGAATTTTAACATTTTTCTTTTGAATATTTCCTGTGAATACTTTTTCAGAAAATGTAATGATATTTTCAGGATTTTTTAAATTTTTATTTGTAAAATTATACATACTTAAAGGAGCATTTCACCCGTGGAAACATTAATATTTATTGAAAGTGGGTTATTTATGTAGTCGAAATGTAACATACATTTTGAATTTGGTGCCTATTTGACAGAGAAAAGACAGAAAGTGACTTTAGGGCGCATTTGTATTAAAGACAACAACTTCCACAATGCACAGCTCCACAAGCCACTCCCACTAACACTATCAAGGACTACAACAACGTGAATGTAAACCATTTATTTACAGAAATATATCAACAACAACAAAAATAAATATGTTAACATTGACAGTTATAGTTCCTCCTGAGCGTCCTCAACGTCTCGGGGCCGCAGTACTGGCCATCTGGAGCTGGATGTTTCTGTCGGATAGCCTGCACCACATCAGCGGGTAAAACGACACGATGGCCTCGACCCAATCTCTCGCCTTGCAGGACCCATTCCAGAAAGGCTGTTAGGCGATATTGTCTACAAGACATTGAGCACACAGTTAGCAATGCATGGTCTTTGTGTTTAGCGTGCCACAGTAGTTAGCAATGCAACTGCAAGCTGTTTGTGCAGTAAAGAAGTTAACATTAGTTCAGTTGGCTGACGTTACGTATTAACCGGAAATAACTTTGTGATAATGCTTGAACAAATTGTGTACATACATGCCACGTTGTTATAAGACAGAAAACAGAAACACTCACTTTACAGTCAGACGTCCGTGTGTCCGTAGGCGCACAGCGAGAGCACAGGCACCAGCAGTCCGCCCCAGCTCGAGCCAGTCCGGGCTCCTCGTCCGCGACAGGCAGGTCCTCTGCCTCGGCTGCAGAAGCCTCAGCCGCCTCCTGTTCAGCCTCAGCCGCTGCTCGCTATATTGCGGCTCATAAAGGTAGCCACGAACATCTGATTCGACCATCCTACTAATGTCTTCCATATTACATTGATTACCATAGTCGTAACGTCTGGCTCGTCAGCGCCAAACAAGATGGCGGTTATATTTTTTAGTTTCTGCAGGTGAAGTCCCACCCACTGATCTGTAATAGGTCTGTAGCGTGAGTGAAAAAAAAATGAGGAAGTAGTGTTTGTAGTCTCACCCCCTCTACAGAGATATGAGACTTCCTGCTTCCAATGACGCAAAATGACGATTTTTACATCATTGGAAGCAGGAAGTGCAACACTATAATCCTTATTTCTCCCCTCTCAGGGAAAGTGAGGGAATGATGCACGACCATTCAAAAATATGACTGGGGTTCTAATGATACAAAGCTTAATGCAAATGGGTGAAGTGTCCCTTTAATAGGCTGCTTTTTTGACCAAACCAGTGTTTTTTTCCCCTGATACTTGGCCATTGTTCTAATACAGTTTGTGTTAATGTCATCAAAGTTCAGATATTAAATAATACACTGTGATGTGATACGTTATTTTAACTCTGCAAACTCTTAAAACAGTTTACATCAAAATGTTTCAGTTACACAAACTCAAGTTTATAAGTTAAAAAAACATTCTTGATGAGGTACTTTAATTGTCACTTAAAATTACTGAAGCTACTTGATCAATAATGTTTTTAACTTACAAGATTGAGTTAGTTTTACTTAAAGTTTTAATCAGTTTCAACAACTTTTTGAGTTAAATGAACTTATCTAGTTTTAAATGTAATCTAAACTTCAAAAACAACAGTTTAATTTAGTTTTCTCCACAGAAATGAATGCAATGTTGAGATAAGGGCCTAACTTGTATTTTTAAGTTTTAAGTTGAGTAGTAAGCATCAAGCAAGAAGGCCTTGCAACCTCCTGTGAAGCTTTGGTGACCCCTAGTGGGGGTTCAGACCCCTGTTTAATAACTTTCTGAACTTCAGCTGGCTTTCCACCATAATTAGTTTTATCCTCTCTTCAGCAGTATGCCAGATCCACCAGTGTAATAGCTTGTTTCAACTCAACAGTGCGAGAGAGTTCACAACGCTCACCTTGACATTTATTAGGCTAACGATACGGTCAGTTCACCATTCACCAAAAACATGAACATGTTCAATGGTCGGCGCTCTTTCAGCTGGGTCATGCACAACACTGTTCTGTAGAAGAGGTTTTGCTGCTACTTAATGTATTCCCCAATGAATCACATTTTTGGAGGCTGCAACATTCTCGAAAACTCATGAAACTCATCATAAAATTCAACAGTACAAGAAATTTCTGTATTCTATGGGTCCCACACATGGGCTTCACAAAATGGCTTAGCCACGCACCCCAAAATCAGCCCCCAAGACATCTAATTTATATGAAATTTTCACATGGTCTACACATGTCGCTGCCGCACGACATGACTATAGCACACATAGACTGTGCTGCTTTCAGCTTTAATTTTCGTTATTTTAGTTTAACGTGTTACCGCTACATGATTTTGTCAATTGAACAGTGTGTGTGTGTGTGTGTGGATGCTTGGGTAAGAGCAACAACCCAAAAAAGAAATGAAAAAAATGAAAACAAAACAGAAAAAAAGAAGGCATGACAAGAAAAAACAGCTCAGTCCATTAATATCCGGCTCTTGCTGTGGAATTTGTTTTCTCTTGTCAGGCGGTTGTGGCTGTCACAGTGATGAGTGGGGCCGAAGCTCTGAGCGCCTGTATCACTCTGACAGAAAACACAGAGATAGAGCGAGAGAGGAAGAGCAATGAAGGGCGAAGGAGAGAGAGAGGGGAAGCGGGTGAAGGAGAAGACAAACAAAGAGAAAAAAACAAAAGACGATGGTGGAGGAGGAAGAGTGACAGCAGCAGTGAGAGAAGACGGAGAGACACAGTCTGAGAAGCAGGTTGGCACTCAGCGTGAGTCTCAATGTGTAAACACACACAGTCTTCATCAGGCCGACATAGGAACCACTCTGCAGCACAACAAGCATTTCCTTCCAACACCATATCTATGAGCGGCCTGTCAACTCGTGGCCCTTGTCAGATTGGCTGCATTTAGCTGTGAAGCTAAAAGACTTGAAGCAGCATTGGCAGACAGTCTTCTACGTTCCTGAAGCGGTTGTTTAGACTATTTGTTTCAAGGGTGTAGCATGTAGATGTTTGCGATAGAGGTTTTGTTCTCACTGCAGGAATGTTTTCTCAAGGTGAACACTCTTCAAAAGCGATCATGTATGTCTGTTCACCTGTTGCATAGCAGGATATCTCAAAAACTACTCAAAAGATATTGGTGGAATTCATTTGAAAATAATATCATTGGCCAAGGACAGCATGATTAATTTATTATGTGTACATTTACAAAAGACTGTATTCTTTATCTTGGAAATAGTAGTTTAACAAAAAAATTGTAAAATGTTAATAGATTGTATTAAACACTATTGTTATACCTATATGATCCATTTTATAGTTTTTTTATTGTAAGATTGATCTTTGATCTCTTTAGTTTTTATTCCATTCTGTCTTAATATCAGCTTGCCAATCATCTATAAAGCACTTTGAACTGCACTAAGCTGTATGAAAGGTGCTGTACAAATAGTGTTTGACTGATTAATTGGCCCAAAAGTGCACAATTAGTACATAATTAACAACAAATGCCAAGGATATACAGACTCTGGTCTTTGAAAAATCTATAAATCTGGGCAAAAAGCTGGTCTTCAGTAAAAAATCATTTGCTTTCTTTAATGTTTATTATGTAATAAGAATCAATATACCAAAACAGATTGACACTACACATTTAAAAAAAAAAATCTAATTTATTTGAAGTTGCCTGTGCTGTGTATTACTTTTACATCTGGCCTTTACCTTCAAAATAGTAGTTTAACAAAAAAATGTTGAACTCAAGGTCCACTGACTAGATCAGACAGAGCTTTCATCCACATCTCATGGCCTTCAGCAATGTGTAGAGTGTTCTCAGTCTCTGTAAACAATGTTATAAGGAGAACGGCCTAGACCATCCCTATTTAAAAGTGTACATTTTGGTGCTATACAAATAAAATGGAATTAAACTAAGGTCTATCATACATTATAAGCCCATTCATAAGACACCATAATGCATTTATAAGGCTTTATTAAACTCTCGATAAACCTTGTTATAAGTTGTAATGCATGATTATAAATATTTAGAAAGTAGTATAAGTGGTGGACATTACAAGTTTTGATTTCATAATACTTTAATAATGCTAAATCAGTGGTTCCCAACCTTTTTCCTTAAGGGACCTTTTTTCTATCATTTAGTAAACTGACGTCTATTTCATATTATATTCAAAACTGTACAATTAATCCAAATAGTAAACTCAGTAAGAGCAGGAAGTAAGGGTAAAAGGAGTGGGTACATTTTGAGCAGATTATTTTCTGTTTAGGGAACTTTTTATACAGTTCTGTCTGTATTCACAAGTCTGTTTTATGACAAACTCGGTGTTTTCTTGTCATTGATCTATAAGCTCTTTGGTTGTTTTCTAACGCAGAACGAAGCTGTTAATTAGAGTGAAGTCTCTGTGACTACAGCTTGTGTTCAAGTCTTCAATTTAGATCTTAAATAATAATCGGAACTTTTAAAATAAACAGTTTCACCCCTTACAATCACGAAGGCCACACGACCCCTTATGAAGTTATACTTTTTGGGTAATTATTGCCCGGGTCATTTTTCCTTAATGTTTCCAGTCATTCCCTCTCTATCTCTGTGTGTCTGTGGTGGGTGTGGCATCGCTCTCTCCTCTAGTCCTGATTTTCTACACCTGCTCAAGCCGCACACCTGAATCCACCAATCAGCCCAGCAGCATATGAACTCACCCGTGAGCATGGTTCCTCACCCGTTCATCCCCAGATGGTCAGTCACCCTCAGTGGTATTTCATCTCAAGCTCTCTAGAATAGTGTATTCTAGCTTTTTAGTTTTTTGTGATAACTTTGGATTTACTAACTCTGCTTTGCTGTCTGCTCACCTGGTCTGATCCCCAGCCACGCTCACCACCAGCTTTCATCATCTGCTCCATCTCCCCACAGCTTCTCTCATCTCACTCTGCCAGCACCCTCTGGATCTCTTCCACCACAACTATTACACTAAGTTGGACAATAAACTGCTAAATAATTCAAAACATGTACATTGAATCTGTGTCCGCTCCTGGGTCCCTCCCTGTTCCTCATAACATCTATTGCATGGTTCATAATGTGCTCCTGCCATCACCCTGTACCACAGCCCTGTCCAAATAGTTCCAAACTCTAAAACATCTGCATTTGTGAGACTGCAGGTCACACAGATGTTTGGCTAATTAGAGGTGAATTATAGGGAAACTGTAGAAAATAAATGTTATTGGCTGAGGACAAGATGGTTCCTCACAACCAAAGCCAGCAAACCTGCATGCTGGTTGATAAAGCTCTGCAGCCCTTTCAGTAGCCTTGCAATCTGAGCTGGATAAACAGTTTCTCAGCTAAAGCCAGCACACTGAACATTTTTCTAATAAAACGTGGCTAGTTTCAGCTTCAGCTGTTGT
The DNA here is from genome assembly GCF_905237075.1 of Dicentrarchus labrax. Lineage (NCBI taxonomy): Eukaryota > Metazoa > Chordata > Actinopteri > Moronidae > Dicentrarchus > Dicentrarchus labrax. The sequence goes on from NW_026136712.1 coordinate 3,107,375, forward strand.
GGACAGACAATAACAAATGTGCAGCAGTGAGCCTCATCTGTTCATTGATTGTAACTAACAGAGACATACTGCAGGTATATTTGCTGTTGTACACTCTGTTTTACTTAAAGACCATCATCAGGGGGAGATACAGGAGGGGGGAAACTGCTATATGTGCCAACTGACTGCTTATCAATTGTGCTAATGTCATAGTGGTGTAGTTAAATACCAGTTTATAGGCTGGTAACCTGACTGTGGTTTGTTACACAAAACCATCTGGGAAGTGTTTATTGGAAACCAAAACACATGGCAGGTGATTGGATGAACCATCTGTCTATCACAGGCCAACTTCAACCAATCAGATCAATGAACCATATAACGTAGTCAAACTCTTACTGAAGTCAGTCAGGAGAAGAAGAGTTTCATTTTCTGAAAAACTTTAAAGCTAACAGCTAAGTGGCAGTGAAGGGCATTGAAAGGCTGCCAACATTTGATTGGGAAAAGTTTGATTTACATCACATGACAATTAACCGAGACATTTCTGGATAGCAGAATGTATTGCTTTCTCATTGGCTGTGGTCACAGAGTATGTTATGTGTGGCTACCATAGACTGTAAAAAAGTGGCTTGTGAAGCATTCTTTTTTTTTTTTTTTATGCCCTACTGGCTCTACTGGTTCCACCGTCCTTGCTTTGTTGCTTTTGAGCAGTCGCTTCACACACACAACTAGCATCAAACCACGCCTGTAGCTCATGCAGTAGCTGCCAGTAGTTCCTCATAGGACATGGTTTGGTCCGAACCACTATGGTTGGACACAAGCACATAGCTTGACGCCTGGCAAGATGGATTTTCATGTGATCTCACATGGACATTAACACGTTAAATTGTTGTGGTGTGCTAACCGGATAGCGTTGGTTGCACTGTACTCCTTATTGTTACATGCTCCCCACTGGCTGGACAGATATATAACGTGTTGAGTAATATGTTCTGTACTCCTCTCAGGGTGTCTGATCTCTAGGAAACAATAAAGAGTGGACAGGGCTCTCTCTGTAAGCTCCTCTTACAGCCAGTAAACTGTCAGTTTATTCCCCTTAAGACTTAGGTTAGGGTAGAGAGAAGTCGCTTGGATACTATGGCTGGTCTGAGCTGCTTCTTTTTTATATATATATTTTTTTTGGGGGGGGCCTTTTTGCCTTTCAATGAGCCAGTATAGGAGGGGTTGTAACAGTATGAACATTGATGTAAAGTATTTCACACCTCTTTCCTACAAGCCCAAATAATGTCCTTTTACAACACTCAACAGGTGTAGGTTCCTTCAGAAAGAGGAAGCTAGTGTTAGCCTTGCTCACTAACATTAACACTGATTCCCACCAGATGTTACATTTCGTCATGTTATCATCTGCTTGAGTCATAAGCAGGTTCTGCACACTCAGTGCTGTGTTCTCCCTGCATTATAAAAAGGAGGGGGGTCTGGTTAGCATTGGCTCTGTCATCTCAGAGCTCACGGAGGCTGTTTCTGCTTGTACTGTACCCCCCTGCAATATTTAAAACTTATCCGCTAACCAGATAGTGCCATCTGTGTACCTGGTTGATTATACAAGAATCGCACAGCTAGTGAAGCTCCACTACAAACACATAATAATACACAATGAAAGCATCCTGCTGGTAAGGTGGTGGAAAACTTGCAACAGCCGGTGTCCAGTTTGCATCAGTAGCAGCCTAACACAGCTCCAATACGGCTGGGAGGCATCAGTAAACAGTGACATATAGTACCAGCCACTCAGAATTGCCGCTCCCATCGGGCTGCCAGCCAGATATATCCCCTTGTTCCATTCAGATAAGCAAGGGCCTGTCATGGACCTGTCATGGACCAGCCGGCAATTCTACGCAGCTGTATCTGTAAGGCTGATGTGTGAAAGTACAGACAGGAAAAGAGATTTAGGTAGAAGCTACAGAGAGGCTTTTAGAAGTAGAGCTTTCTCTCTCCACCAGTCCAGAAACACAGCGGGGGACCATCACATGTTGGCCATGGCTGGCCCCGCACGTTACCGAGCAGGACCACAGCGGCATGGCTATCCCTCGCTGTGGGGCTAGAGGCTACACATGTCATCACAGTGTGGCTTGGCACAGACCAGGGAAAAACCCTCATTGAATTCGTCCAGACTGTCAAAAGCAACTGCTGGTACGGTTGTAGGAAATGAATTTTGTTTATTCACACAAATAGTGCACCAGTCAAATTACAGTACCAACATTCCTTCTTAAAGCTGCATGGGTCTTTTATATTAAAATATTTTTGCTGAAACTTCACTATATCCTGACAGTAGTACATGAGACAGATCATCTGTGAAACAATCAGGTTCCTCTGGCTCCTCCTAGTGCTCCTAATGGTATTTGCAAGAATCCACCGGGCCTGAATGAAAACAACCAATCAGAGCCGAGAAAAATTGTTGATTGTGGAGTCTCATTCCCAGGATATCAAATACAGACACTTTGGGACTCTGGGAATGAAACTCAACAATCAACTATCTTCACGCCTCCAACCCAAAAGAGTTTCATTCTTTCTTTCTCGGCTCTGATTGGTTGTTTTCGTCCAGGCCCGGTGGATTCTTTAGGAGGAGCCAGAGGAGTGGCAGTCTCATGGACTACTGTCAGGATATAGTGAAAGTATTAGCATACATGACAAAAAGTTATTTTTTATGAAAGTTACCTACTGCAGCTTTTATCTACTGTTTTTTGTATAGCTTTTATTAATGTGTATTGTTATACCTGTATAATAGATTTCATAGATTTTTCATCATCTGTGAAGCACTTTGAACTGAACTGTATGAAAGGTGCTGTAAAAAATAAAGTTTGATTGATTGGCCCAAAAGAAAGGCTTTCTCTGATGTATATTATGTAATAAGAATCAATATACCAAAACACTACATATTTTTTCCAAATCTCTCTACAGTACATTTATTTATAGTTGCCTGTGCATTATGGCTGCTTTCACATCTGGCTGCACTGGCCTGAGACAGGAGGCTCTCCGGTATAAAGACCCATGTTTTATTTACTGGACTGTAGCCACTTGGCTGCAAACATGTGTTCCTTAGAAAGCCTGGCTTTGTTAAAAGGACAGGCCTGGCAGTTGGTTGTTGGGAAGACGTAAGCTGTGAAATTCCAAATGTGAGAGGAACATACATTAAGGTGCTAAAGGCTGTTTCTGTTTGGTGGACTCTGCAGAGGAGAGCTGAACTCTGTGTGTGTGTGTGTGTGTGTGTGTGTGTGTGTGTGTGTGTGCAGACACTGGATGGCTCACTTTGAAAATGAAATAGTGTAGAAATGAGGTAAACTGATATGGCCTAGAGCGTAGCTGTAGAAATGAATGTGAGATAGAAAACTCATTCAAGCGCATGGGAGAAGTTAAATGTATAAATTGAAATATGTTCACTTCCAGGTTGTTTTTATTGGACGTAATGTGCTGCTGTGAACATTTAATATGGTTCTTTCCTTCCCCTATAAAGACATTCCTTCGCCCTGTTAGCTTGGTGACATCTGTTGATACCCCGACAGCTAGCTGACATCTATTATTGAGCTTGAAAAGGATGTCTTCAATTGGATAATAGCAAGTTGCAAGCCACAACATTCTTATGTGTACCTTTTTAAATTCAGCCTTGCAGAAAGCCGGAGGAGAGCTAGTTTACTGCTCTGTCCCTCACAGCAAGGCACCGCTTCAATCATTAAAAAGGCGTTTGGTCAGTCGTTGCTCATACCAGCAGCTCTCAGCCGCCTCCTTCGCAGCCACTCGCAAAAGCTTAAAAGCTGTGTGTGCACTCGGAGACACAGGCGAAAACACAAATGTGAAATATGCATGGACCCATGGATCCTGTGAACAAGAATGTCTCAGCTCAGCAGGGGCGGAGCAGAGGGGTGGCACGACAGTCCAAGGATTCCCTGGACCTGAATCTGCAAACTAAATTGATGATGAAAGGTGATAGTAATGACTGTAGTGACACAAGACCACATAGAGATGCAAAATTGTGTTTAGTATTCATGTCTGTCCAGACAGACAGAACAGAGTTAATGTTAGTTGTATAAGGGAATAAATAGGTGGATTAATGACACATTTTTTACATTTTATACTCTTTAATCTGTGGGTTTGGGGGAAGGTATCAAGTACTTTAGTAAGTCAAAGGGCTCAAGCTGGTAGAGCAGGCGCCCAATGTATCAGTGCTGAGCCCTTTCTGCAGCAGCCAGGGTTTGAATCTGACCTGTGGCCCTTTGCTGCATGTCATCCCCTCTCTCGACCCACCCTCCTGTCTATCTTCAGCTAACCTATCCAATAAAGGGAAAAAGCCCAAAAAACAATAGATTTTAAATGGCTCATGTGAAGTCATGAGTCACTGGTGTTAAAGTCCAAGTCCAGTTGCAAGTGTAACTGTTTTTTGTCATGTTGAGTGTAAAGTCATCAAACTTGTAAAGAGTCCTTTAGTAGCATCAGACCAACAAGCACTCTAACTTATGCGCTCCTATGGACAGACTGGTTAGCCATGACTCATTATTCTTATTACTCATTACTCTATTCCCAGTTTATGCAGTGTAAATCATCAGTGTGACATTCCAGGGACACAAAGGACACTCATAGTTCACCAAGTTACATAAACATCTTAGGACAAATTGCCATTTTCTATCAGATAGTCCCAACACATAATAACCCCAGAAGGTAAATCTTTAGTAGTTTTAGAGCAAATTGACCTATCATGTGATAAGAGGTAGACATATTCTGTATAGGGAGGTATAATCCTTTTTCTGTTTAGGAATAGCCAACATGAATGTAAATTAGGGATGTCCGATAATATCGGCCCTCCGATATTATCGGACATCCCAATACTCACAAAAAAATTTAATATCGGGAGTTATCGGTATCGGGTTTCTATAACCGATGTTTGTTCTGTAGGCTTCAGCATTTCCGAGCCTGCATGAACGCAGCATGGGACGTTTACCGGCGTGCACTAGATGATGTATAACAACAACAACTACACGCTAGACTGGTTGGTTGCTAACCGTGTCTAACAAGCAAACAGTTTAAAGCTGAATGATTTTAATATTAACACAAAATAAGTGCAATGCACCTTAAATATTTGACCCTGCTATGAGCTGTTCCTTAACCAAACTAACAATTGGCTTAGACTTTACATTAGCACTCCTTCAGGTGCATAATACAATTAAACACATTAACCAAAGCTAGCGCTTAGCGCGTAGCTAGCGATTAGCGTTAGCGCTCTTCAGTATTGATACAATGAAAGTTGAAGTTGTTCTCTTATTTTGCACAGACAGTGTTTACATTTGGAAAGCCATGTTGCATTTATGTATGCATCCAGTGGGGCATCACAATAACATTAGACATAATGTGTTAATTCCACAATAGGAGATATGTTATGTTGTTACCTAACAGTTTTGGTGTAAAAAGCCTGCATATATCGGTATCGGGTGATATCGGTATCGGAAATTGAGAGTTGGACAATATCGGAATATCGACAGAAAAGCCAATATCGAGCATCCCTAATGTAAATGGCCTCCTTAATATTTCTCTAGCTCTCCACTGCTATAACTGTTCATTCAGTCTCTTTTCCAGGATCCCTGCTGTGTCACTGAAGTTATGTTCCCTACAATTGTTGCATATGATGTCATTTACCAACCATATGTTAATGAAAAAACATGATTTTGCTCAACTCGTTTCGAAAACACATAATAAATTCTACCTATTTAGTGTGTGTGTGTGTGTGTGTGTGTGTTTCCAAGTGCAGGGGAGAACTACTGCATATGAGAAAAAACTTGCAGAAAGCCTTTTGTGGCTCCAGGGGTAGCTGTGCAAAGTCTAAGACACATCCTCAAGTGATGTCACTTGAGTCAGCATCAGTTGGGGCTGAAGACTACAAGTTTGAATATGAAAAAACGTGTTGTTATGGAGTTAGAAAGAAGACCAGACTATCAGAGCCCACTCCTCTTCTCGGCTAGCAGGTCCAGGCTACATGTGAGATGATGTATTAAAAAGAGCTCCAGTCAAACCTCAAATGATGGAAATATGACATGTTTGTTCCATGTATTGATTTGAGGAAGATGACAGTGTCCTCATTGCTCCATGCATATCTGATGTTTTTGTCTGCCACTATTTTTAGCCTCTCCAGAAGCGCTTAAGCTGAGTGACTTACTTCATGTACATTGCAATTTATAAGCCGAGTCTGTCACCATTACACATTTTTGGGACAGCGACTTTTCCACCTGGAGGATGAAGTGTAAAAACGTTATACAGGTGGATGGAAGTGATGCACTGATTCTTCCTTTTAAACTGTTCATCGTGACTCTGACAGTGTTGCAATGCTAAATCAGTGGAGTACACTATGATTTTGTCATGACTTTTCTCATGAAGCTTACATTTACAGGATTTAGTGGCATCTAGCGGTAAGGTTGTAGATTTCAACCGTTTAAGTTCAGCTCATTCTTTTAAGTGTGTAGTGGAAACTACGGTGGCCAAGAAACATGCCAAAAACATAAAACTATCTTGAGCAGTGCTAGGTTTATCCATTCTGGGCTACTGTAGAAAAATGGTGGTTCAACATGGCGGACTCCACCTCCTTTGTAGATAAAAACAGCTCATTCTAAGGTAACAAAAAAACATGATTCCTATATTCAGGTGATTATACACTAATGAAAACATACCTATGAATATTATATTCCATTTCTGCCAACAGATCCTCCTAAATGTTACACACTGGACCTTTATGTTCAAAAGTTCAACTGTTTACCTCTTACCTGATGAAATTAGACTGGTTTGTCCTCTTTATTTAACTTTAACTACTTTATTACCTGAAGTCTGTGGTAGTTGACTTTTAGTAAAATATCCCTGTGGAAAACAACCACTCCCTCACTGGGTGCCAATGTCCATGAGACAAGGTATACTTGTTGCAAACACTAAAACAAAGAAAATGTAGCCAAGAGACCAACTCTGTATATCAGACAGTGTGCACCAATTTCTATTTTCTCAAAGAAAAATGGAATGGTGCGACATGTAGGTCAAATGAATTCTCACAGTCCCCAAAAGGGCTCTCAACATAATATGTATTCCAGAGATAAGGACAGGAAGAAAAGGAGAAATTGAACAGTAAAATTAGATAGACAAGTGGCATTGCACATCTTTCTCTATTTTTTACTTGTCCATATCACAACTCTTTCACATCTAATGATCACCTTTTAATAATCAAGTTATCTTTGGGAGACAGTGGATGATGGAGCTCTTACACGTCATATCTGCTCAGTGTCAGAGTTCCCGCTGTGCTGAGATGCACCTGCTGAATTCACAGCAGGAGCTGCCAGCGCAGGAAATGTCAAGGTTAAGCACTGAGAATGGCAGGATAATGTTATGGCCTTCTGAAGGGCTTTAGAGTTCTGCTTCGACCAATGCAAGTACGACACCTGATTCTGCCGTTTAATTAAAACTGGACTCCAGGTCATCAGTGTTTTCCACCTCTAATTGTTTGATCAATAATTCACACTTGTGAAAGCAAAGTCCAATTCTGATTAGGTTCCACACATTAGGGCAGCTCATTTCCAACTTCTGTTTACAGTTTTGTTGAATGTTTAGGATCAACCCCCTGGCTATGTAACACTACACATGATCAAATTGAAAGGGTCTGTCCCCCTGGGAGTCCATATACAGTACGTTTCAGCTGCCTAGATAATGTCTGTACAAATCTTACACTTTGTCTGAAGGTTGTGCTAAATTAGAGGTTGTGTAACCCAGGTTATAATGACATAAATAAGAATAAATAGTTTAAAAGCTGCATAAATAAGTTTGAAAGTTAAAAGTGATTCATTTAATGTAAGTTAATTCATCAGAGTTAATTAAAAATGTTATGTTATTTAATCTTTAAGATTAAAAGTATGTTGACAGAAAATTCATGTGGCTGTCCCTTTAAGGGACTAGTGACGCTGCAGCAGAGACCTGAGGGAGAGAGCAGAGGAGAAAACAGAGAGAAAGAGTGATGGTTAATAAGCAGAGAAAAGAGTGAAAAAGTTGGTTTTGCAGTTGAAAAACATAACTTACCTGGCCGGGAACTGACGGGGATTTTATGAGAACTAAGCCACACCGGTTTTGGTGAGTTTTGTGTTGTTTTCTCTCATTTTTTGCCGTGTTGTACCTTTTTTTTCTCTGGCAGAGAGCTAACGCTAAAAAAGGTAGCTGTTTACAAGGAAATGCTTCGTCATACACTGTTGACCAGTTAATATTTTGGGTTTATGAAGACTGTGAATGTTATAAAAGTGAATGTGTGCTGTGTAAATGAAAGATGTGTGCAGTAGTTTGTGTGGGAGACGGAGCCATGAGTTAAAAGAGACCGCTCCACCGCCATTTTTGAGGTGAAAAAGCACAGTAGCAGTAACGTTACAACTCAGAGACTGTGAAACATTTATTTGTGCAATTTGAGGATTTAAAAAGAGATTTATTGTGCTTATGACCTGTTACACAGGTCAGGTTTTTTGCTCGCTGCCAGAGAGGTAGGAGTATCAGGAATTGGTTTTGAACTGAACTGAGAGCTGATTGGATAATTAGTTTTGGACTGAATCGAACTGAAACTTTTCATTGAACTGAATAATTGAACTCACATTTGGACTTGAACTTGAATTTAAGGTGTCATACTGTTGAGTTCATATATTTGAATGTGATTTGAAATGATTGTGGTCCACTTTGATTCGATTGTGTAATTGAAGGTATTCTCTTACCTGTAAAAGAGAGAAAAGAGTTAATAGGAATTCTGAAATAGGTGCAACCTAGGAAAAAGAGACTTGTCTAACTTAACTTAGATTAACTTGACTAAAATAACTTAGGTGAACTAAGAACAAAAAGAGAGTGAAATACCTTTTCATTTACTATACTTACCTCATTATTAAGAACCTGCAGGGTATTTTTGTTTTGTGTACTGTATTTTATATGTGTGTTTTGCATTCAGTAAATTGCCGGCCTTTTGTATTTAAAGCAACGGTCTCTGGTGTAATTATTTTTTCTCCCCACTCCTTAGAACCTAGAACTGGTCCAGTGGCGCAGTAAGTGGTGTGATACCCGTGCTACAGTTGCATGTTTAAAATGGAAAGGGTTCATCCTCTGGGGAGCATGAACGTGCACAGTAAATGCCAATATTTATTGATGTTACTAGCCAGGCTAGAAACACAGCTCCAGTGTTGGCCAGTCGACCCGAGCGAGATTGTCCGTGTTACAAACACAGGACAGGAGTCCGGCATTGGTGTCCTGTGTGAAACCAAAAGTTATCTAAAGTTGTATGTTTCACAGCGTTACGCATGTGACCAAAACCTTGTTTTGTTATTTTTTTTTTAACCCAAATCATGTTTCCCTAAACCTAACCAAGTAGTTTTGTTGCCTAAACCTAATCAGACTGTAACGGTTTAACAATGTTAACCACATGTTAAAAAGGGGTCGCTGCGGGGTGTGTCTGGGCATTGATAGTGATTTTAACAAACAAAGTTTTATTGAGATTTGAATTTAAAGGGGAGTTGTTCAGAATAGGTTTGATGCTGTAAACTCTTTGCAGAGCTTTTCACTCACATTTATGACAGAATGCAGTCAGCGGGACGTGAGAGGTTGGGAAAATACAAATATGGCTACAGCGAGAGTTTATTCTGCTGGAATAAAATATAACAAAACCAAAAACCCCAAAAATGAATTATGAGATTGCCTCTTTAATGATGCAGCATTTTCTGTCTTCTCACTGTTCCATTCAAACTTGTTCCTAGATCTGCATTATATACTATTATAAACGAGTATATTCAGTGTGCTTTATGTATACACTGACACAGACAAAAAGATACTTAAAGCAGCAGTAGACAGAGCACTCACCAGAAGCTCAAAATCCACCAATCAGAGCACAGCTTGAACTGACTATAACAAAACTTGCACGTCTTGCACTATTGAAAATCAATATGCATAAAGAGCCTCCATCAAGAGCTCAAACTCTTGAATAAAATTCACATAAAAAAATGGGTGGAAAAAATATTTCAACAGCATGTTTAACCTCGACATAATGGATGTGAACATGCTGAGAAGCTCCAAAATCAGCAAACTTGCAATCCATAATTTATTGCATTGTAATCAGATTACATACATCATTCAATAAGCATTTAAACAAATTGTTGAGTGGTATTCTTTTTAGTGGCCGCTGAAAGTTCAAGGGCATTTTTAGATGTAACATTACATGGAGAGCAGTAAGGTATATTTGCAGACAAAAAAGTTGTTCTGGGCTAAATTGAGTTGAAAAGTTAAACTGTTTTTTTACTTACACATTTTCCTAGACGTATTCTGTGGCAGGAACCGCACAAAAGTGCTTAAAAAGAGAAACCTGGGTGCCCAGATAGCTCAATGGGTAGAGCTGGCTGAGTCCTTGCTGCAGCGGCCCAGGGTTTGAATCTGACCTGCAGCCCTTTGCTGCGTGTCATCCCCTCTCTCTGCCCCCCCTGTCACTATAATAAAGGCAATAAAAGCCCCAAAAATATACTTAAAAAAGAAAAGAAAAAAGTGAAACCTGGAAAATTGTTTCCAGGGGTAACAAACTCTGACTCTGACTGTGAAGCTGATCAGAATTGGTTTAATCAACACTGAGTATGTTCACTCTGCGTAGTAATCAGTGAAATTCTGTTACCCCGATTCACCATGGCAACAGGTAAATAAAAGGCCACTTAATCCAGTGGAGCTAGAAATATGAATTTGTGTATGCAGACTATTTGTTTATATGTTTAAAAAAATACACAGCAGCAGCGATGAAAGAGCCTGAATTGAAATAAATATATTTATTCAGCTGTAAGGTGACAGGGACTAAATGTAGGTGGCAGCATCAAACTGATATATTATACTGACAGACCATTGTTTGGATTGTTGGTCTATAAAATCTCATAGTCCAATAAACACTCATTGGCCACTTTGTTAGATACACTTGTTCAACTACTCGTTAACGCAAGTAGCTAATCAGCCAATCACATGACAGCAACTCAATGTATTTAGGTATGTAGACATGGTCAATGGCCTGCTGACGTTCAAACCAAGCATGAGAATGGGGAAGAAAGGTAATTTAAGTGACTTTGAACGTGGCATGGTTGTCGGTGCAGGACGGGCTGGTCTGAGTATTTCAGAAACTGCTGATCAACTGGGATTTTCACACACAACCATCTCTAGGGTTTACAGAGAATGGTCTGAAAAAGAGAAAATATCCAGTGAGCGGCAGTTCTCTGGGCAAAAATGCCTTGTTGATGCCAGAGGTCAGAGGAGAATGGCTAGACTGGTTCGAGATGATAGAAAGGCAACAGTAACTCAAATAACTACTTGTTACAACCAAGGTATGCAGAAGACCATCTCTGACTGTACAACACGTCGAACCTTGAAGCTGATGGGCTAAAGCAGCAGAAGACTACACCGGGTGCCACTCCTGTCAGCTAAGAACAGGAAACTGAGGCTACAGTGCGAACAGGGTCACCAAAATTGGACAATAGAAGATCGGAATAACGTTGCCTGGTCTGATGAATCTCGATTTCTGCTGCGACATTCAGATGGTAGGGTCAGAATGTGGTGTAAACAACATGCAAGCACGGATCCATCCTACCTTGTATCAATGGTTCAGGCTGGTGGTGATGGTGTAATGGTATGGGGGATATTTTCTTGGCACACTTTGAGGCCCTTAGTATCAATTAAGCATTGTTTAAATGCCACAGTCTACCTGAGTATTGTTGCTGACCATGTCCATCCCTTTATGACCACAGTGTACCCATCTTCTGATGGCTACTTCCAGCAGGATAACGCGCCATGTCACAAAGCTCAAATCATCTCAAACTGGTTTCTTAAAGTACTGTAGTGCTGCAGGGGATGCCCTGGATTACAAATCTTGTACTCCAGATGTTAGAAAACATGTTTGTTTGGTACAGACCCAAACAAATGTCACATCATCATGATTTTTTTATGAAAATTAAATGTATGTATAATCATCAATCATCAATCACAATCGCAATATCTTTCAAAATAATTGAGCGGTTCTCCTACACACTTGAAAGATGGGCGGTATTCAGTTAGTTGCAACTTCACCACTAGATGCCACTAAATCCTACACACTGGCCCTTTAAAACAACTCCAATATGATATGATACTATGATATAAAGTTCCAGATTATCAGTAAAGGGTAATAGGCGCCAGTTCAACAGCAGCTTTTTTTAAAATGGATGTCATGAGACTGCATCTCAAGACCTAGTGAGACATAGATCAACTAATGCCAAATTTCCACCAGGCATGGTTTTTTGACATCACGTCACAGTTTGGCTCAGTGATCCTCTTCAAATAACACTGAGATGGTCTGAAGCCGAGCGTCTTCAGAGTGTCTTGCCTGCCGACAATGTCTACTTGTGTATTTGGTCCTCTTTCCTTGATATTAGTGTGTCTACCATGGGTGAGTTCAATGCTTTCTTTTTTGTGTGTTGTGTGTCAGTTGTGTTTATTGTTGTTATTTAGTCCTTTTTTGATGTAGCGAGATTCGATCCAGAGTCTTCAGGGGGTATTATATTTTTTCAATTGACTGGATTCTCTATGCGATCCGCACTGTGCTGCTTGATGTAGGTGGGTCGTGGCTTCCATCAAAAATAGACCAGATGTGTTTTCTCCAGAGCATACCTGAGGGATGCTTCTGGGAACGACGAAAAGCAGTGAAGCTAGTACCTTTGCGTTTCAAACACCTGCACAGGAACCACGATCAGAAGACAAGGAACAGCAAAGTTTGATGTTGGAAACCATTTTTTCTCCTTCTCAAACTTTCATAAAAACCTTTCTCAAAGTCGTTCATTTCCAAGCTCAACACCAATTACTTTCACTGGCACTATCAAAGCAGTTGGAGCTGCTTCACTAACATCCAATATTAACTCATTATAATACCAAGCTGGAGAATCTCCAAGATAGGACAACAATTTGCTCGCAAAAAGATTAGGGCTAGTTGTGCAGAATAAATGTATAAATATAACAGAGTGCAGACCATTAGACAACCTCAACACATTTAGTGCTGCAAATAACCGGGAGGGCTGTTTGTGTATCACTGGCTCATTGTCTATACTTACTCCCTAAAGGTAAATAGCAGGGGGATTAAACTTAATTATTCTGTTTAAACACATTGTCACAGAGAGACAATGCAGTGGGCTGGGTAGAGATCTAACTAACATTAAAGGCTGCAAACGATAGAAATTGCTCCCCTTTTCTGTTTACATGGGTTGCCGCCTTTTCAGAGCCACAGAACGCTAAATGACGTAAACATAGTGTAAAATATCGGCTTGAAATGGGACCACTGCTTTTCTCTGTGCGTCTTTGTTTATGACGCTCCCCTAAATAATGCTCTTCAACTGATGGCGGTGATAGTGTGGGAACCACAAAGCCAGTAGTTCAGCAGTGGGCTAATGTGTCTTAGACCATTAATAGACACATTGAAAAGCAAAGACTGTCGGATTCATTGAAATTAACAACTCAAACAATAGTTTGATTGCAGTGACCGGCGGAACATTATGCAGGGGTGAGCATCAAACTCTAATAATAAATGCACTAATGCTGCATTTGATGGAGCTATTGACTGAATAATTCAATATTCTTCAATGCTAAAGTCTGGGTTTGAAATGAAAATTCAAATGAGAAGTGAAGATTATATTGTTCATACAGTGTTAGGGAGAATATTGGCTTTTAGCTGTCAATACAACAAGCTCTGCTTTATTGCCTCCAGGATGCCAGGAGGATATATTTGGTACTTTCCCCCTCTCAGACTGCTTATTATTTATTAGCTAGGTGCAGTTATGTCATCTGGTCAATGATTGGATGAGTTTTGAATACTTAATCCACTCCGACTATTGACCTAAATATCATTTTCAACATTTGCCATCTGTGCGAAGCTCTGTAAATCCATCTCTCTGGATGTCTTGGCTTCATTAAAATTCAACACCTGTCTCTGCTCTCTGCAGTTTTCACCTAAAATACCAGGGAAGAGCATCCAGTCTCCGGGGAGTGATTTTTGTTCCAGCACACACCGCCTCATCCGTGGTGTCACCTCATTGACAGCGAACAGAGAAAACAACTGAGCGGCTCAGGTAGTGGAGCACAGCTGTATTTGTTGTCCAAACTACATTCTGAATGTGTGACAGTGAGCTTCTCTCGGACTGTGGTGAGGGACTGTATGAAAATTATTGGGGTAAGGAGGAGGGGATAAACATTATGTGTCACTTTATAAGTGAAAATTTCCCAGGATGGGATGAATAAAGTATATCTATCTATAAAAAAAGCAAGACCCTGCCTGAAATTATTAATATTGTTTTTAAGCAAATATGACAGTTATTTTCATAGAATACATTTAGCCACACCTATTGTGGCTAAAAATAAATTAGTACAGATGATGTTGTAGCCTCATACAGATCAACCAAATATATAATAATTGAGATGCATTAGCAGACATCTTGAAGAGTGGACTGTTCCCTCTTGGCAGGTGTGGCAAACAGTGCACTGGCATATTAAAACACTGTTGTCAGTAAGTGGATTAAGTCCAGTGCACGGATACACAAGAGCGAGGAAGACAGCTGTGTGTGGCAAGCACCCATTGGTTCTGGTTGTGCACGCAGCCAATTTGTTTTACGCACAAGATGTGTATTAATGAAGTGTTCACCTGTGGACTTCTGGAGACGTGTGCCTTAATAAACGGATCATATTAATGTTCCAAACTCTTAATAGCCATGGTTTCAGACCTCTGGACACTGCCCACATTGAGATGTAAAACTAAATGGCGATTCAGTCTGATAATCAGGTTAGCCATGGTCAGCCATGGCAGTTCAGATGATGAGCTTGCATTAGGGCTGCTGTCCACAGAGTGTTATTTGCTGGCAAAAAGCTGTGGCAGGGTGCTCGGATGAAGAGCTTGTGTGTTGTGGGTTTTGTTTATATGGCAACACTATCTTGACGATTTCTAACAGTTCGCTATCAGCCTAACGAGCGTGCTGTGGTTGTGTAAAACTACAACGGTGGCCAAAGCAGGTGGAAATATTGCCCCTCTATTTTCTCTGCTTGAGTTGTCAAGTCGAGCTGAGCCACGCCCTCGGCCATACATATGAAGCTCAGGATAGACAGAACAAGCTCAGGGTTCTCACTCGTCCTGGAAAAAACAGATATTTAGATGGAAACACCTGGAAATTGATTAAGACTCCCCACTCAGATAACTTACCTAAACCTAGGTTACAGAAAAAATGTTTTAAACTCTAGTCAAGTTACCAGAGTTAAGAAAGCTAACAAATACAACTGTGTAAAACGTGTAAATACTTGTTACCTACTACCTGTTTGTGAGCAAGTGCTGTTCTGTATTGTCAAGAAAATCCCTAGAAAATGTCCAGGCCCGGTGGATTCCTGCAAATACCATTAGGAACACTAGTAGGAGCCAGAGGAACCTGATTGTTTCACAGATTATCTGTCTCATGTTCTACTGTCAGGATATAGTGAAAGTTTCAGCAAATATGACAAAAATGTTTTACCTACAGCAGCTTTAAGGTGCAGAGTAAAGTGGAGGTAAGAGCTGATGTAGGCAGTGTGTAGGCAAATGATGTGCTCTCTGGGGAGACAATCACCATAAAAACTAAAGATTCCGGTCCTTCTAGCTGGTTTATTTTGATGAGGAAAACAAAGGCCTGACACTGGATCCTCCGCATATGGCTATCATCTTGTTGATGTTCTTTTTTAATTATTTCTCTGCAGTCCCTTAGTTTCCCTGTTAGACTGTTGCAGGATAATGTAGCAGGATTCTGTTATCTTCATGTGCAGGGCAGAATCGCTGCTTTTGTAAAACTGGAGCACTTTCAGTTTCTTCCCTTGATACCCAAGTCACGCAATGAATGAGTGTGTGATCATTCCCCCCACTGCACTCTGTCTCTCTCTTTCTCTTTTCTCTCGTTCTGAATCTTCTCCTTTTGCTCTCTCATCTCAATCAATAAGTGTTACTTTGCCCACAGAGAGACCCTAAGGCTCCTCACTGTCCGTTGCAGAGCATAAAGCCTCATGGTCTCATGTGGACACACATCGGCAGGGTTTTTCCATTGTCTGCCCTCCTCCCCTTTGTTTCTCTCTCTTTGTACTCTTCTTTAAAAATACATATCCCTATCATCTTCTCATGCTGGCTGCTGCGAGCCACCACAACGACCTCTGGCAGGTGCTTTGTTCCTTTCATTTTTAAGCTTGCTCACTTTTCACTCCAAAGTCTTCCAAAGTGTTCATGCTCAGCATTCATAGATACTCACTGTGATGTTTGCTTCTGCCACTGATAGCAAAATCCTGGTGCCATAGTTTAGCCTCATGAATGTCACAGCTCAAACATGCCAGCAACATCTCATTCTCTTTTACAATAGTCTTTATTCTCATGGAATAGGGGTTTCTGAAAAACTCATAAGACTTTGTCCACATGCTTTTGTTGTTTTTGATAATAGAAAGATCTACAGCATCAGTGAGGACACCACTCATTATTCAAGACCAGTGAAAACACGACCTCAGTGGTGGGGTCCAGGGGAAGAGAGGAGTAACAATTAATAATTTACCGGGCGTTTAAAGAAGGGCAGGAAACAGAAAGATCTGTACTTTTAAACTATTTATTTCAATGTGTAGAGGTCAAACGTTAACCCAAAACAACTTCCTAAAAAGAAAGGAAGTGAAAAAGAAATTTAACTAAGCAAATGACTGATCCAATAAATAAATGAATAACGGTATCCCTCCACTGAGGTAATAATGGTAACACACGCGACAAGCACCACACAGCTCTGCTCCACACCTGACAGCGACACAACTCTGTCTGGTGGTTTGGCCCACTGGCCCCATCTGCTTCCGTCGCAGCAGCTTTAAAGCAATCCTCCTGATTGCTAAGCTACTGCAGGTGTGCCTGACCAGTCGGAGGGGAGGGCGGTACCTGGAACAGGGCACAAGACAGCAGAGGCAAAACATACACACGTAACACCCCCTCCCATAAGTGCAAACTAATAGTTTCCCAGGAAACACTATAAACACAATAGTGGCCAACGCCTTGATGTGGGAACCGGATAGGACAGCACGGCCAAGATTTTAGCATCTACAGGCCGGACCTGCCCGTGGCCAACCTGTTTCCCCAAGTATGTAACCGTGGCCTTACCAAACTCGCACCTGGCTAGGTTAAGTGTCAAGGATGCTTCTACAAGCTGCTGAAACACTTCGGTCAAACTAGCAATATGACTGGTCCAATCACTTGAGTACACGACAACATCATCAAGGTAAACATTACAGTTTTTGACATTTCCTAGCACCAGATTCATCAGAAGCTGTGTGTGGCAGACGCATTTCTCACCCCAAAAGGCATAACTGTATACTGCAGGAAGTGGTCTGGGGTTACAAAAGCTAAGCTCTCAGAAGCTCTGGGTGTTAATGGAACCTGCCAGTACCCTTTCAGCAGATCGAGCTTTGTAATAACTACGGCCGGCCCAATACTATCGATACAGTCTTCAATGCGAGGCAAAGGAAATGAGTCTGGGACTGTAACTGCGTTAACCTTGATATAGTCGGTACAAAAGCGTGGGGTGCCATCAGATTTAGGAGCCAGCAACAAGGGGAACTCCAAGGACTACAGCTAGGTACAGCTAAACCATTTTCCAAAAGGTAATTAGCTTCCTTTTTGGCTAAAGGACAAAGGTAAGCATGCTGTTTAAGATGCAGTACCAACATCGATGTCATATTTTAATACGTTGGTGCTAGATGGTACGTCATTAAACAGAGATGGATGAGAGGGTTAGGGTTAAATCAAAGAAACTATCTCTTTTCGCTGATCTACAGGGAGATAGGCCAAATGGGTTTCTATTTTTGTGTTGGACAGCCTACCGCTCTGCTTATCACTGCCCAGTACCGCCAAACCATCGTCAGGCAAAGATTTCACACAAACCAAGAAAGTAGATGTTTTGCAGGGGCAGCAGTCTCCAGAATTTTTTCCTGCTCCCCCTGGACAGCTTCTCTGGAATGAGAGGATTTAATCATATTAATGTGGCACAATCGCACCTTACGTCTGCGCTCAGGCGTGTGCATGACATAGTTTGTGTCGGACACTTTGCTTTTTACGACATACGGGCCTGAAAAACAGGCAGTAAGAGCAGAGCCAGGCGTCGGTAACAACACCAGAACTCTCTCACTAGGCTCAAACTTACGCTTAACTGCTTTCCTGTCAAACCGTTCCTTCATACTCTCCTGAGAGGAGGAGAGTGCCGCTTTAGCCAGAGACGAAGCATGATGTAAACGCTCCTTACATCATGACAAAAAATCTTTTAGTCTTTGGAGAAATGTTACACAAGAACTGTTCCAAGTTGGGTTAGTTAAGTTAGTTAGTTAAGTTAGTTAAGTTGGGCTTAACCCCAGGGACTCCTGTTTGGCTTCGAGTATGGCGAACAGTGTAAAGGGGACACCCTCATCCCAGTCTCTCCCTGTATCATAACTACGTACCTACGCAGCATGGATTTAAGAGTTTGATGCCAACACTCAAGCGCACCCTGTGACTCTGGATGATACGTACTAGAGACTGAATGAGTGATGCCCAGAGACTGCAAGGTTTGCCTAAAAGATTTCGACAGGAAGTTAGTTCCTTGGTCAGTCTGCACAACTTTCGGTAACCCAAACGTGGTAAAGAACTTGGTCAATGCTTTTGTGATGGCAGGTGCAGTGATTTTTCGCAGAGCAAGATACTGAACTATTGCTCCCGATGCCATGCATCGGCGTGTGAGTGTGTATGGATGTTAGTTTCTGTTCGATGGACTTTGCCATCACTGAGTGAATGTGTGTGAAAGGGTGAATGTGGCACGTAGTGTAAAAGCGCTTTGAGTGGTCGGAAGACTAGAAAGGCACTATACAAGTACAGGTCCATTTACCATTTACCATTTACTTGACAGGTGCTACACGTTTTGCAGAAGCGCGCCACATCTGCCTTCATTCCTGGCCAGAAAAAATGTTTCAGAATACGATCATAGGTTTTAGTGACACAAAGATGACCGGACCAGGGATGTTCATGTGCCAACTCCAATACATGCTGCCGGCACTCAACAGGAACCACTATTTGACACACTGAGCCCCAGTCCCCAACTGCACTAGTTTTACCTAGCTGTGAAATCCATCCCCACATAAACACCCCGTTATCTACAAAAAATGACTGACTCTGAATACACTTACTGACATCCTCAACTGCTGCAAAACACTTCCTTAGAGATGATACACCGGGGGCCATATTAAAAATATCACGCTGCGGCTCAGTCGCTTTCGCCCCCCGAAAATCGGAGCGGACCTCTCCTGTGGACTCAGCCATGACCACGGCCAGTCGCCGGTAAACTACACACCTCCCTTTCCACTAACCCTTCAATCACGGCAGCTTTGAGCTCCTTCTTAAGGAGAGAGGTTGAAACTTGGATACCGTAGTGGTCGGCGATTGCAAACAAGTCAAGCTTCCTACAGTTGTCAAGCAGATTCAGCGTAGGACCCACCACAAACTCCTCCACACTAAACGCTGCCACACTCGCCATCACGCCGGCAATAGACGACAATATCTACCACGACTACCACCGGAAATCATTTTTACGTTTGCAAAACAAACAGTCCAAACAATTACAAATATGTTTACTAATTTTCTTTTAACAAATATCCCGGACGAACCCCCATTGTGCTGTCTCATTCTAATGCTAATTCTATCAAACTGCCAAAAGTGTCTCAAGTATATGACATTTTCATGACAAAGCAGACAGAATCTGGGAATTAAATGTTGCAGTTTTTGTTTATATTATCAATTTGTAGCTCTTGAAAACATTAGGATGGTGTGATACAATATATTGGATCAACTCTAAATATACATAATGGATGAACGAGTATATAATCTATATCTGTATCCAAATAAATATTTGTATTTTGAAATGGACGGGGCTTAAAGAATGTATGAGTTGTGCTTGTGTTGCAGTACAGAAAACAAGGACTCACCAAGTTGTTAATAAAGTTAATAAAATGTATTAAAATAATGTTCAAAATAATGTCCCTCCAATAAATAATCAATATGCTGTACATGTTGCTGACCTGCCTGCTAACAAAAGTCTATGCCAATTCAACTATTGAGCAGTCCAGTCATTCTCCAGTCAGAATGAAAATCTATAAAATATCCGTTCAGCCATCACTAATCGGGTCACATGACTGAACCCTTCTCAGATCAGCACTCTCTCTTAAAGACATTTATGCATAAGGGCCTTGATCTTCAATTAGGACGCACTGTAAGAGGCTCCATTAGTCCATAACTGGCTCTTTATATAGTGCTTCTACAGGGGAGAGAGCCACAGCTAATGAAGACGTCCTCCAGGTTGTTTCATCTTACAATTGGCAACACCTGCATGGCAGTCGTCATGCCAACAGCCCTTGTCACCGCCAATCAGAGTTGAGCTATGGGAGCCAAGGCAGACAGTAGCTTCAGGGCCTATGATTAATTTACACCTATGTTCACTTAACACCCCTCCTTTCTACTTTCCCATCTCAGCCTCCATCCCCCCCTATGATGGTTTCATCTTAATCAACTGGACTAAAATACCCTCTGAAACAGCTATGTGTGAATAGACACAAAGACACCACGTCAATGGAGGGGGCTCAGGCAGAAAATCATGGTCTGGTAAGCACTATGACCATAGATCAGGAGATATTAAGGTTCAAAATGACACAGTGGGCCTTCTCACACCTGAAAGTCAAAAAAGCTTTTCGTTTTCATCCTTATACTTGCAACTGCCTGGTTTGTAGATGGGTATGTGTCTGAAGTCACTGTGTTGTCAATTCAACCGGTAGCCTTCGATTTGCACTAATGAAGAGATACATTTTGCCAGATGGTTTTTGTTACACAGATTCTGAAGTCTTCGTTGGAAACTGTTCAGAAAAGGGCAGGCACTTTCAAGAAATACTTGGTACGTGATTGGATTCAGTTCAGATCAGATCAATGAACCATATAACGTAGTCAAACCCTTACTGAAGTCAGTCGTGAGAAGACAGAAAACATATTTTCCATTAAGAATTTCAATGAAAAAAAACTTGACAGTTCTGATATAACCGATGCTAGCAGCATCTACGCTAACCTCTTTAGCAGCTTCCATTGTTGCTTAAGCAAACAGTCAAATCTCACACCTAGTATTCACCCACATCCGTAGCTCATGCTGTAGCTGCCAGTAGGGTGGTATTTTAGAGTTAGTAATTTCCTGAAAAATGAAAGTTGCTGTTAACTGATCCGGCATATATTAATAACAGTTTTTTTCAATTGTTTACATGCAATTTTGAAAACCGGGTTCTTTTTTTCAAAATATAATCAAATTATCCAAACACCACACTCAATTTGCATAATTCCAAGATTGTTTGCAAAATGACACACTTCAGTCAAAACATACACATATTTGTGAAAATGCTATTAGTTTTCATTTAACCAACACAGTCCTCAATGATCAGACACTATTGCAGCCAGTTTCACACTGCTGTGATAAATAAACACATTTGTAAAAAAACTAATTTTAGGAAATGGCATGTGCTAGATTTTTGGCCAGACATTGTTATGTAAGGGATAATTTAGATGTCAAAAAAAATAGTGACAAACCCACACCATTCTTCATGATTAGTTTGAGATATAGGGAGAATGTACACAAATAAGCCTACTATAAACTAAGCACTGTACAACACTGATGCTGCAGACTGAATATTTCAAGTATTTATTTCAATACTTACAATATTTCTTACCATAATCAGTTTCAGTAATCAACCAACAATGAAATCAATGAAACAAATAAAATCTGTAGACAAATAAAAATTACTGCATGAAGTACATACACTTTGACTCTGAAGAAAAACTACTGTAAAAGCAACAAGAATACTGTAACTATTCATCATCTCTCCGTCTGGCTGGATCAGGCCATAAGATTTCATCCACATCACAGGCTATGTCTTCATTGGCAAGGCACCGTTGGAAGAATCGCCTCGTGTGACGAATCCACCCCTGCACAGAAGCTGCTTCGATATGATCACAGGCCTGCTCCATGGCCTGAATGATGGGCAAACGGTCATAGGGCCACAGGTCGTATACCTTCCACCGCCATGCTGAAAAAAACTTCTATTGGATTCAGGAAGGGGGAGTATGGGGGAAGGTATAAGACTTCAAATTCAGGGTGCTCATGGAACCAATTCTGGACCAGAGCAGCCCCATGGAATGAGACATTGTCCCAAACGACAATGTACCGCATCTGGTCCACTTGGTTTAATGCTGTGACAATCTCGTGCAATCTGTCA
The DNA here is from genome assembly GCF_905237075.1 of Dicentrarchus labrax. NCBI lineage: Eukaryota > Metazoa > Chordata > Actinopteri > Moronidae > Dicentrarchus > Dicentrarchus labrax. The sequence goes on from NW_026136712.1 coordinate 3,129,725, forward strand.
AGAAATGCAAGTATTAGATTTGTCTTATAGGGTCCCAGATTTGCATGGTGGTGGAGGACCCCATTTTGTGTAATAGCAGCGCAAAGGGTGATGTTACCCCCTCGCTGCCCTGGCACATTGGTGATTGCCCTGTGTCCAATTACATTTCTCCCTCTTCGTCTTCTTTTCGAGAGGTTAAATCCAGCCTCATCCACATATATAAATTCATGTTGAATTTCTTCAGCATCCATTTGCAAGACTCTCTGAAACACAATAGGAAGCTATTCAATATCTATTGCACAGTATTTTTTGTGCCAGAACATTATGAGCAGTGCACAATACCATACCATAGTAAGATGAACAATACATACCTCCACATACTCATTGCGCAGATGTTTCACTGTCTCTGAATTTCTGTCAAATGGTACCCGATACAGTTGCTTCATGTATATTTGATTTTTGAGGATTCGACCTAATGTTGACAGAGAGACTCGTTGGATGTTATTGAAAATATGGTCATCATTGATGATATTGGCTTGGATTTCTCGCAGCCTGATACAGTTATTGGTCAAAACCATGTTTACAATGTCGGCCTCTTGTGCACGAGTGAACATAGGGCCCCTTCCACCTTGGTGTCCTCGACCCTCAATCCTATGTAAAAAAAATATATAAAAAAATACACATGCAGCCTACTGTCAAAACGCACAGTAAACAATATTGATAAGTACAGCAAGCTTCAGTTTCAATGTACTGTGTGGTTAGCTTACCTGTTTTCTCGATGAAATGTCCGAATTACTGACGCAACAGTATTTCTGCTGAGATTTGGTTGAACTCTGTCCAGCTTCCATCAGGTCAGTCCATGGTTGATAACATGGTCAATAAGTGTTGCACGGATTTCTTGAGTCAAATTTGGTCCTCGTCTTCTTTGTTCTTGGTTCTATCAACTCTTCAAGTCCTTCTCTACCTCTTCCTCTACCTAGGCCTCTTCCTCTACCTCCTTCTTCTCCTCTTCCTCTACATAGGCCTCTTCCTGTACCTCCTTCTTCTCCTCTTCCTCTACCTAGGCCTCTTCCTCTACCTCCTTCTTCTCCTCTTCCTCTACCTCCTTCTCCTCCTCTACCTTCTTCTCCTCTTCCTCTACCTCCTTCATCTCCTCTTTGAGCTCCCCCTCTCATTCTCACTCTTCTTCTTCTTCTAGCTCCTTCCATTTTTGTTGAAGACAGGTGAACTCACCTGCTGCCATTTATAGCACACCTGAGTGCTGCGTTTTCAAATTAGCACGTGTGCTTCCACACCTGGTGGATGTGATTATCCAGTTTGTTCATTAGTGTGGTCATTGGCAATCTGGGGCTTTGTAATGACAAGGAAGTAACCTCACAATCCTTATCTGTGTCTAAGGTGTGAAAATGTGTGTAGAGTTTTACAAATCACTGTGTGTAATGTTTTGCAAAAAGGGTGAAGCAGACATTGTGTGTAATGTTGTGCAAATCTGTGGAGGTGTTTTGCTCCTTGGAGTAGAATTTTGCAAATTATGTGGACATTTTTATTTTATCTTTTCCATGCATTTAAAACCAGAGTAACATAAAGAAAATACTATTAACATGTGTTCATAAGTATACAGTGCTTTGCAAATGGTAATTAACTTAAAAAGGGGAATAGTAACGGGAGAAGGATGAGGAAAACACACACGCAGCTCTTTCCTTCACTCGTCTGTATTGAATGAGGAAGAGGAGCGCGACCCCCCTACTGGAGCCCCGAGGCATTACCAACAGATCGACGAACCATTAAACCACACAGATAAGGATCTGTATTACCTATCTGCATTCCTCTTTTTGGCATTACTCACTCGTTGCATATTCTTCATATACATTCACAACTACCATAAATAAAATTCCATCTTTTAAAATAGATACTATAATAACTGTGATAATATCAAACTGAAAGTAGCTTTTCAGATGAATTATATTTAACTCAAAACAAATTGTATGTATGAATAAATTGTTATATACAACTTGTCACACTTAAGTAGCTAACTGCTAATTAACTGCGGCTAACTGTATCTGCCAATGGCAGGCAACAGAACCGAGCTCAGCAGCCGGACCAGGATCAAATATAGCCTCTGAGACCAAGAAGAAATACAGACGGAACTCCTTGTAGTCCATTTAAAAACTTTACACTCTCATGTAAAAAGACAGATCTGGCCTGCAACCATCAAAGTCAACTGAATAAACTTTGTTCACTTTTGAAATTAGTGTTTAGGCTGCATATTGATCACATTATCACTCAAGAGTCCAATTAGACTGGTTGAGTGCACTTAAAATATTTCATTTATTCGGCGAATCAAAACAATCAGAGTGTTTAAAATATCTAATTGCACAATTTATCATCTGCAGTTGCGCTGCCTTTGCTACAGTAAATCCATTTGCTGGCTGCTCCTATGTCATTCTGTAGAAATGATTCAGATGCAAATTGTCTCGAGCCATAATAGTCCTTTGAGAGATTGTTAAGAATTCAGTTTGTATGCAGAAAAGTCGAAACTTTGCCAAAAAAAAAATTACGATAGAATAATTTTAGGCTGATTAGTCTGTACCTGACAAAATTCATCCTGTCATATCTGATATGATAAAGGTAGTACTGATGACAAAACATCATTATTCTGTTTTAATTGCTAATTATGTGATATAATGGGTATGATTAAAGTATGTCAAGGCCTGCGAAAGAAGAGCAAGAATTTTCCCTCAAAGCAGCAGGTGCCCTTTCTGCTGTTTTTCATGAAATGAAATGATTTTCTGCAACTTGTCATTTAAAGGGTAATGTCAAGGATTTGGCATTTTCTACTTTATGACTCGTAGAAAATGATCTCTCAGACATCGTTCTGTTAGATTAAACTCAGATCTTACATCAAGGATCAACTGCACTCATATTTGAACAAAAGGCTGTAATTTGGCATGATGGAAAACATTTTAGTCCTACTCTCATTTCCAATGTGTCTCTCACAGTTGTTCCTATATATTGTTTTTATATGTTTTCAGATGTAGATAGCAGCATTAATGTATATTATATAATGTACAATATATCACTATATCCCAGTGCATATTTCAGTCTGTTTAATGGGAATGGGCAATGGGAAGTTGCCAGTTGGTATCACTTCATTCAGCTCAATCAACAATTATTTTCAGTGCCATGTGATTTTAAGTTGTTTATTTTCTGCAGTGATTAAGCAGATGTTTTCCAGCTGCTTCCATGCTGTGTTGTAGTATATTGCTCCATAGTACCACACAGCATTTATTTTACTCAGTCAACATTCAACCCTTAATTAAAAGCGAAGGCCTGGTTCTCTCTGCCTTTGTGTCCACAGAAAGTCAAGTAAACACAATCACATTTATAACTTTAGCCTTTGTTGTTTCTGTGGTCCTCATCAATTTGATTTGGATCTAACTGAAGCATCCGTACCATCCTGGTGTCTGGACTTCCGCAAGAAAAATCACTTATTACATATATTCCTACAGACATGGGACAAATAAATACTAAAGTGTTTTTATATGTGCTATAAGCCACGTATACACCAGTACCTGGCCCAATAATGACAAAAACATATTTTTTTGAGGTAATCAGGTAATGATATTTTAGAATTACTTACTTAAAAGGATAAAAAGTTGTTGATGACTCATCCCGCACATGGGGGCGTATTCTAATTTTTGCATCCAATGATTCGCTCTATTGCTTGTGAAGACGCCGCAGCCAGTGTTTCTGAGGGTCTCATCCATGGCCTCACTGATTACTGTACAAGCTCAACTTTATAACTTTATTCAGTGATTTTGGTCAAACTGGGTCATACTTTATGAAGGTTTCCCTCTGATGTCCTCCAGCTGAGTTTCCTGATGGAGAGATACCTGGTAGTTGCTGAACTCTGATTAACTTTTGCTAACGGTATCTGCCGTTAGTGGCAGACGCAACCTAGCTCAGCAGGCGGACCGGACCAGTACTGAACATAGCCAGTTACAGTACCTGTTACAGGTCATGGGAAGATTGCTATATAGCAAACTGCTAACTGTCATTAGCTTTGTCAGCTGTGCAACTAACATAGCTCAGACCCAGGATTCCATTCCCGTCTAGAAAACCACCTGGGTACTCCTATCCGCTGTCCCGGGTCTGACTGTTCATTGGAAGGTGCAACCTCCACCGCATAGTGCTAGCTGTAACACATACTCCGTGCTATTGGCCACCATAAACGCGACAAATACCTCCCTACTGCCTGTTTTCACAGGAAACAGGTAAATATGAGGTAGCAAATAGCTCTCTGTCCATTTCCACATTAAGGTAAGAGCAGGAAGAAAAGCAGTCATATTCCATATTTAAAAACTGAATGAAATTCTTGCAACAAAAGGAAGTCCCACTCATTTGTCTGCTTTGTGCCTTAGCGACTATTGTTAAATTTTTATTTCTATTCAGATTTATTATTTCTGAATATGTTGGCACGGCGGAGAATAGGCCTACTCCTATTTCTCTAAGGGAATAATTATTAGAAAACTACAAAAACACACCCTGCTTATGGTACAGGACTGGAAAAGCCTCTGTTATATTTTTCATACTCTCAGCTGGAAGTCCGCCTCGATTCACTATTTATTACGCTGCCTCAGGAGAACCTCTCTCTCCTCCAGGCTGCTGCTTTCTCCTCACTGTCTTACGATAGACCACTAACAGAAAGAGGAATCTGTTAATTGAAAGCGCTCGGTTACAACAAGCTGGAGAAAGAATCTGTTAGCTCACTAAACTGGATTTCAGAAGCCTTCAGTGTGACAGAATGAATAAAACATAACCCCAATGTTTCCCTAAACTAGCGTGCCAGTGCTGATCTGAGGTAAGTCTAATAGATTTGGCATGCGTTCCTGGCTCCAAAAAGTCTGTCGTTATTGTTACAAACCTTCATGTCTCACTGCTCTTCACACTGACAGTCCGGCTCCTCTCCAGTCGTATGTTTGCCTATTTGTTTATGACCTTGGGCTGGCGGTGCTTCTCTTTAGAGCGCTTGGCTGCCAGCAGCTGGTACGGATGGATGTCTCAGATGTCGGTGCTGACTGATGGGCAGCTCTTAGCCAAACCCTGAGGGGCTTCTCAGTGCCGCTCGCGGCCTGAGAGAAACAGACAAGACTGATGGTGAGTCGGAGGTGTGCGGATCGACCTGTCTGCCATCAACACCCTACAGACCCTCCCACCGCTCCGCCATCTAGACAGAGCAGAGCCACAGTGTGTTTGTATCAATGTCCACCTACTGTATGTGCATATATGTGTAAGTTAATACATTCACACACATTTTGGGGATTCTTGTTTTACAATGGGTGGGGTCTTCAGTACAAGGGGCGGCTTTACAGAACTCTATAGTGGGTTTCAGCTCATTGTTTAGTTATCCGGCCTGCAACCCTACTGTTTTGGGTCACTCTCACCACTCCCATACAGGCCTTTTCCACCAACAGGCTGAAGCATTTCAACCGAAAATATACTAGATCGGAATCTGAAAAGTTAGTTCCCACCATATTCTACATGTCGTTGTGCATTGTTGCAGCGCCCTCTGTTGACTATGCATCCAAGAATCCATGTTCCAAGAATTTCGAAAGGAACCAGCACTTGGAAAACATCATCATAGGCCTTTTCCACCAACAGGGAGCCAGCTCAGATCTAGTTTGTGCAGCAGGTTTTCCTGTTTTCGTCTCACATTTTACATGTTGTAGTGCGCCCTGTGTGGATAATGCATTTGATTAGTTCCACTCAAAACTGGTGGAAACGTGGGGCTGGTTCCCTTGAGGTTTCAAGAAACTTGAACGGAACTGGGTCAAGAAAAGGTTGCAATACAGTCGTTGTAGGCCACAGCAGGCAGCCGTTAACAGAGAAAAAGCTCTAAAAACCTACTGTACTCTACCTGCTCAGCAGCAAACAGCAGACAGACACATTTAGAGACTAGCTGGTGAACAAAGTGGAACCTTTCATAGTTAAAAAGCAAGATATGGCCCACCACTAAGTTGCCATTATTAAGTTCCATTAAGTTATTGCAGGTTTAAGTACTATTGTAAGGTACTGTACATTATATTCAACTTTATATACTTTATGGTCTACATTTTCCTGAAACATATTGAACTTTATGCTCCACTACATACAGTACAGTACTGTCCTCCTGTAAAGTGGACAAGATCAGGAGCAGCAGGCTGCAATCAGTCGGACAGTTTCTAGCAGCCTTCAAAGAATATACAGGAAGTAGACACTTGTTATCATACAATAATTGATATAAATGCTAGCCTAAGCTAAAAAAAGTTTTTATAAACCGGACTCATCCCTTAACTTTGTCCACGTCTAACTGCAGAGGTGAGGGGCTGGGGTACAGAGTTGGGTGGGGCATTCAGTGTTTTTATTTATAATAAGGAGAGTCTAATGTTTTTAAAAAGAGAAAGAGACAACGCCCCACATTCTCCGCCGGTCCCCAGAGGCTATCAGTGTCCAGCGTCTGTCAGCAGAAAGATAACACTCCACAGCTGTCATGATTTGGTAGAGGCTGCTGATGCATCGATTCATATCTCCTGCTTGTCTGTGAATCATACATTAATGGATGAGACGGCCATTATCTCCATGCATGTCTCTTCTCACCCACTTCAACAGGGAAAATCTGAAGACTTTTTTTTCTTTATCCAGGGGCTCTGTTACTCCTTCTCATATGGTGCTAAATTTAAGTAATTCTTTCTGTTTCCGTGTGTGTCACTCCCTCTTCCTCATCCCCTAATCCCAAGAATCATCTCCAGCAACTTGTTTCTCTTCCAGAAACCCTGCTGTGCCCATCCTGGGGCTAGATGCATAAAACTCTGTGTAGATCCAAAACTAAACTCTGTCTGCACACAAAGGCAGAAACGTAAATATGGAATCTGTTTGTCACATTTATGAAGTTGTGTGTACACATTGTTCTGTTTTATTAATCTCAATTATATAGCTAACTGTGGGAGTTAGTTTAGCTAAATGGAGAAAGATAGTGGATTGTTGAGTTTCATTCCCAGGTCCCAAGTTCTGACCTGCTCACTGACTACAATCTAGTCAGAGCTCCCACACTGTAAAAACTAAAATGTCAACTGTATCAAAGTATTTGCTCCAACTAACTCTACTGAGTTTTCTGTGTAAAGTTGCTCTCACTACAACATAACTGTTGGCAAGATGCACCTGTGGCCGTTGGACTCCATATGGGGCCTGGCCAACTACACTGCACATGCTCATTTCAACACCTTGGTTCCTATGGGGTTTCCAAAATAATATTTCCATCTTGGTTTTCCCTTGCTTTGCTCCATGGGCCACCCCCTTGTGTGAAAAAAAAAAATACTTAAATGTATTTATTAATTAAATAGTTTTGGAGATGCTGTTTTTGCTCTAGATGTAGGTATGTAATTACAGTTTTAAAATTCCATCATTCATTCTGTCAGTGTTCATTTTTCCAGCTTCAGAGATTCACATTATTGCTACATTAGCTCGCTTGCCAGAACATTTGGGCGTTTTCCAAGATCTGCACTGCGAAAAAGGTGGAAAGTGAAAAGTTGTATTATTTGTCTAAAAGTAAAAATAATCTGTTCAGACATGTTTTGTATTAGAAAAGTAATCTGAATTTAAAAGAGAATGTGTAGTTAGTCTTAATAAGATATTACAGCTAATATTGAGCTAGACCGAACCAGTAACAAGTTCCAACAATGGTTTGCAGAATATCGCAGCAGGGCAACAAGGAAGACCACTCACACAACTTCTCAGTTTAAGAGAAAGCAGTCAGCTGTTTAGTTTTTCATTGTTTTAATAAAAATACTAAAAATAAGAATGCTTCTTGTGCTTTCATTTAAGACAAAGACAATTGTATCAAGTTGTTTGAAGAAACTGTGTCTTATTGTAAGGTTTTTTTGCTATTATTAAATTGGCTTACACCATGGGCTGTTTTTTTTTTGCTCAATACAAGAAAAGTTTATTATATTTAAGAATATCTGTTTGTTTCTAGGAGAGCTCTTTTTGCAGTGCGGATCTGGTGAGGTGCTTTTAGCTCATCCTACTCTCTAAAACAAGTAACAGACCTGAGATCTGTCATTACTGTGACCACATTTAAAAATAAAGTGAAAATCTTTCTGTTTTCTTTTGTTACTGTGTTTTTGGTTTATGTGTGCGGGATGGTTCTGTGGATTGTGGTGTGTTGGTTTTGGGAGGGTGGGGGGTTGTAAGACATCTGTTCTTTTCTTTTATTTAATATATTACCATGTTGCTTATTACTAATGTAAAGCACATTAACTTTTAATTCTATATACATCAAATTGCCTTGCCTTGCTTTATGCCTAGACTCAGAGACATGGTCTTGGCTTGGTCAAGAAAACCATGTTTCAAGTTCAAGTTCAAAGCTTTACAAATCAATATTTTATATGAACAATAAAAAAAATAGTAATGGGATAGGTGTGACAATACACTGTAAAACCAGATAAGTTAATTTAACTCATACCTATCCACCCCATATTAGTTGTGATTACTCGACTGGATCTAAGACTGGTGGAAAATTGTCTGAACGGGAGGGGGGCCAGACAGATGATGTGGTTCACCAGTTGTTTTTCCTATGTGTCTTTGAAGGTACCATCAGCAGAGTATGGATTTGGAGCCCCTGGTTCAGGCGGTCCTAAAAGGATAAAAACCCTGTCTCAACTTTGCTCTGGTCTCTCTCTCTCTCTCATTGGGCTGCATCCCCGCCAGCAGCAGCAGCACATTCTCTTTGTCTGGTTTCTGATTTGTTTTCACTTTACAACATTTACACCTCATATTGCTCACACATCCACATTTACATTACTGATGTTACTGACTGACACACTTCACATTTCACACTTCACACCTATAACCTCAGTTGTTTAAGTTAATATAATCTATTGTGTCCTATGCCGTATTTGTCATAGCCTAGGAGCTGGGTTATGACAGTAATTAATTGCACTGCTGTGCAGTAACATCTGCTACTGTCATCATTAAAAATAAGTTACACACCTAATATTGCAATAATTGGCAGTTGGGAAGAAACAAAACTGTCTGGTAAATTAGACCACCGCAGCAGTACAGGAAATAGGAGTCAGCAAGAGGAAAAGACAATATATGAGCCCAAAATAGAGTATAATAATCACTAAAACAATGGGAAAACTAATAAAGCAATACATCAGTGAAGCAGAACAGGATTACAGAAAAGTATGTTGGTGACACTTTGAGCACATTTTGTTGAAGATGGGGGCTGGGCTTCTAATGGCTCTACATTTATGGCAGATTTTAGGTTTTTTAGGGAGAGTCTGAATTAATACTCTTTGCATATATTTTTCACTACATTTAATGGTCTCATTTTGTGTGCAACTGCAGTGTCTGGATTTCCACAGACAGTTACCCACCATGTATTATTAAAAACTATTTTTGAAAAGTAATACAAAATGACACAAATTCAGGCAGATCACCATAGAAATGCATGTATGAACTAGAGCTGCACGATTAGTCAACTAATCAATTAGTTGTCAACTATTCAATAAAGCTCCAACAAATCTTTGGGTTGTGGACAAAACTAAGACATTCTAGGACATCACCATGGACTTTGAGGAACACTGATCAACATTTTTCACCATTTTCTGACATTTTATGGCCCAAACAACTAATCCATTAATCGAGAAAATTATGAATTTAATTATTTTGATTTACTCCAAACAGTCACTCACTCACTGCATTCAGTTTATGCAGAATTAATTGTTCTCAAGGGGGTAGCAGGGGACAACTGCAGCTGTTTGCCCTAGAAAATGATCCACCTCTTAATTTTAAATGTGTCCTCATAAATGTGTGCTTTGTTTTTTGTGGTTTGTTTTTGAACTTACATCTTAATTACTTGAGTGCATGCTTTGTACTTTCTTTATTATTGGATCAAGAAGCATGTTGACAACACCTGTCATCAATTAGTGACATCTCACATGCTCACGCAGAATAGACTGTGGGACCTGGATAGACACAGCGGGAAAGTAAGAGGAAGATGAGTTTGCTGGCGGTGATGACAACAAGACAACAGAAGAAATGACAATGGAAACTCAACAAGATAAAATTGGGTTGAAGGGTTTGTGGACTATTTGCTTATGATCTTTGGATGTGGAGATTGTCTCCTTTTTGGGTCCTCCATTTTTAACTTTGCACAGCTTATTAGTAATGAAGATGGGATGAGTAAAATTAAACATGCACATAGAACACAATGTGCATTTTTAGCCTTACACAGCTCATTCAATCTTTATAACTGCTCACAGTTACAGTCACATCTGTGATGATGTCATCACTTCAGTCAGGTCTCCCAGGAAAACCTTAGCCTTCAATCAATATTCCGTATCATTAAATAGGTCTGACCCTGATTTAAAGGAATATATGACAGAAATGAAATATCCTCGTTAGAACGCTGTTGAAACAACAGTTGGATGTAGTCTAGACGTCTAATGAATTCAGCCAGGTTTTAAAGTCTCTCCGCCTCCAGATCACCAACTGAATGCTTACAGGCATTTCTTTCATATGAATGTGTTTATTATTATTATTATTATATTATTTCAGGGGATCAATTTTCTGTTTGTAGAGCTTTTCTAAACTAGATTAAAAGTTCTAAAGATTCACATATAAATGATGATATAAATGTTCATTCATAAAAGTATGAGACAAGCACTTGGATGGAAAGCATGATGATCTGGGTCTTGGCTGTCTTGTCCGGTGCTGGGCAAGGAGGATTTTGCAGAGTCAAGCGAACAGAAAGATCACCCAAACGGACAAGGCATTAAACTTTCTCTCACATCCAGCTAGATGCTCAGTGCAACCACTACAGTAAGCCAAGCACGCTAAATGTCCTTTTCCCAGCAGTTTCCTTTCTTTTTGCTTAGTGAACAGCTTGAATCATCCCAACAGAATCCCAGAGGAGCAGGAGTCTGATGGTCCTGAAAGTTTCTTTCTCAAACTCCCTCAAAGTCAGTCTTTGAGAGGATCTGGAGGTTTCAAGTTTACACATCACACTGTTACATACTGGATTGTGATTGGCTTCAAAAACTAGTTGTGATGTGACAAAATCCTGCTGGTACGTATTCGTTTTAAACATTGATTTCTGGTGAGCACAAATAATCTTTCCCCCTTCAGCAGATTAATGTGAAAACAGCCTTGTAGTATCAACCAGCCCATAAGTAAGTCATTCAGCACAGTGAAGCTCAAACATCCAAGTAACATTGAGAAAAACACATTTTTAGTGGAAGACTTTGCATATCTCAACATTATTGCCTGGATTGCCAATGAATGTGATGGTGATGATCTTATTGGATGGGTTTACAATGTAATTTGGTAATGATATTCAAGGTTTCCGAATTCTAATGACTTTAACAATCTTATCTGACGCCACCATGAGCTTTGTTCGTTTGTGTTTTTTAGTGAAACATCCTAACAACCACTGGATGGATTGCCATGAGATCTGGTACAACCATTCACATCTCCCTCAGGATAATTTGTTCTAGTGCCACTCGCATGTCAACATTTGAATTTGTCCAATACTCTGGTTTATGAGTGAATACCTGCAAAACTAATGTCACTACCATCAGCCTCAGCTGTACTTTGAGTTGAGTCAAGAGGTAGAGAACCATATGCAAATTTGGTGCCCTTATTCCCAAATATGTGTATTTATTGGGGTAAATAGGAGGTTAGAAGGACTGGCATGTATAGTTTAGTGGCATCTATTGGTGAAGTAGGTTGTGGTGTTTAGTGCCGTTTTCCTGTCTTCATATGACTTTTCTCTCTTAACAGTCACATTTTTCATTAGTCTTGCTATACGAATATGAAAATGTCCACTTTCAAATTTCAACACTTACATTACATATATATACATATTTTTAGGCTTTGAAATCCATCAGCTACCTGCTTATTTTTTGTAGGTTCAAAGCAACTTTTCCTTGACTGACTCCTATCCACTTATTTGCCCCGTGCAGCACATACATAGAAATCTATGGATGGTTAATGAAATAGGACACTTAAGTTGATGAATCCCTCCCTTCATCAAAGGAATTACCTCTTGATTAATTTTGCTGTTCATTTCTTGACCGCTGTGACCAGTTAGTGCAGTGATGAAAAATGGAAGAGTAGCTTTCTATCTCTCTTGTGGCCTTGCCTCCATTACTGCCTGAGAGTCCAGTTTCTCTGCACTGAAGAGGCCCATCCTTATTTAACCCCCAGGCTGGAGAGAGATGGTGGGGAAGGCCGGATGGGGATGAGGTGGGGGGCTATTTTCTGCCCTAAAGACAGTTTCCCCTGTAATTCACTGTGAAGATAGCAATCGGCAGTGTCTCCAGGTATTTACTCAGACCCTCCTTTTTATCGGTGCAGGACCTCGCCATACAGTCGCTGACAGTGTTTATCTAAAATGCAATCTTTCTGAACTGTAAAGCACTGAATTTGCTGCCCCTGACTCAATGAGCAGGGCACAGAGGGTCAAAATCAATAACAACTTACAAGTTGCTGTGTGCCTGAGAGTTGGGTGGCTGAGCCTGCGGGGACAGCTGTGGAAGTGCAGAGTCTCTCCAAGTGCCCATGGGTGCATGGACTCGGTCTTATCTTGTAGCTGCTGGGGCCTGAATCAAAGATTGGACGTCACAACAACTCGAGAAAATTCAAGTAACTCTCCAGAGCTCTGAGACCATCCTTTTGTGTTTATCCTTTGGCTGGACCACTTCCAACAGACTCGCCTCGCGTTCTGATTTTTCAACATTCTATTCTTGTATCCTTAATCAGATACCTGATTCTGATCTCTCTGCACAACTTTTAAAATCTACATTTACAAGTTGGCCCGATTTTTTCAAATCATCTGACAGTGTATAAAACCACCTTTTGGGCAACAGCATTGGTGGGAACCGCATCCCACAATTTCTCTAACTTTCTGAAACTGAAAATCCAACAATCACACCAAGTATATGCAGACCAGGTGTTGGAAAATTGTTAAAATAGGTAGTATATGACATTTTCTATCAATTTTTTCGTTTTATTCTTCACACTAAAGGTGATGTCATTTACATGCGGTAACTTCACCGTGACATTGTCAGGTCATACAGATCCAGTCGCCTAGAGTTGCTGGCTGGTCCATGACCCAGGTTAAAACCTAAAAGTAATCTGGAAAAAATGGAAGCTGAATTTGCTTTAATGGCAAGCTACCATGAATTCCCAGAACCTGGATCAAAATGAACTGAACCAACCTTCCACATAGTCAGTGGCGGAACTAGACTTTTATACAAGGGGTGGCCAGAGGGTGGTCAAGGATTTATGAGGGGGGCCATATACTAGGCCTAATAAAGGAAAATCCTGGGAAACCGGAGGTCGGATTTGAACCCAGGTCAATGCAGCAACACCGTACATGGGTCGCCAGCTCTACCGAGTGAGCTAACCTGGTATAATTTAACCTGGTACTTAACATGCCTTCTTGACTGTTGAGTTAAACTCAGGAAAAAGAGCTTTATGACAGACGGAAAGTGGCTGGAGGAAATGGACCTAAGTTGTACTTTCAGTTTCTGGCGCAGCAATTAAACCGGCGCTCCATCACTCATTCAGAAAATTATAAACACCCGTGGGAAAAGTAGGTGTCTTGGCAAAGCAAAGAGAAGGCTCCACATCATGGACACTAGACACAAGACTTAGCTCAAGGATCAAATAAAGACGCCATTGGTATGAGAATTAATGAATGACTTGCCTGGCTAGTTTCATGTTGGGAGCTGCCCGGGCTGCTGATATCTCGGCTGGGGTCTGTCTGTGTCTGATCTGTGCCTGATTTGGTTTTTTTTTTGCAAAAAAGTTGGAAATATCTCCCTTCCTCTTCATTGTTATCTGTTTATTCTGCCTTCTCTGTTTGCGTTTAAAAATCTTGCTGTTCTCGACGTGACGTGCAGTGACCTGTCAATCAACTGGGGTGGCACCCCTGGCCAGTGCTACAATGGCCACCCCTCTAGCTCCGCCCCTGCACAAAGTGTGTTAGGAACTTAAATTCTTAAATCCTAATCCCTAGTCCTATCCAATTTGTGTACATCATTATAAGTTAATAACTATAAAATCACAACTATCCCGCTTGCTACACTTGTGTATCTGAATGTAATGAATGGATATATCGTTTGGGTTAAGTTTCGTTATTTCCGATTGTTTGATCCACCTTGGAAGGTGGTTTGAGACGTGTTCTATAAAGAAATGCACACAATTCTAGTGAGGTGTTGCCTTGCACAAAAAAGTCACAACTCATTACTCAAATGCATGAATTTAAATGTATAAATAGAAAACAGCTCTCTGTTCATTCTCCTTTTTGAGATGCATTCTAGTTGAAATGGTATAAATGCAATTTTCTCTCCAAGAATGCATACATAATTTACTTCAGACTGTTACTACGGCACTCTTTGGAAGTGGCCCCTAAAGGGTCTGTCCTCTGTGATGATGGCAGCTATAGATGTTTTTTTCCCCTGTTGCTAGGGACATGGATTGATGTGCATGCATGAGAGATGAAGTGTTTGTCTCGCTTATATTTCTCTAATGCAATCCATCCATGTATTTTTAGTATTGTATGGATAGTTGTTAGCTTGCTAGCTGTTACTGCTGACTGTTAATTGTTGAAATTAAACTCCTCTTTTTTTGGCATTTTTGGCATTTGACAGTTTCACGTGTATTGCCACCACCCTCTGTGTGACCCTGATTTGCATGTAGCAAATAAGATTTGTGATCAGGCTAATGGAGATGCATCTAAGGTGCTTCAGGAATGAGTCCTAAAACTGGAGCTGAGTTAGCAATTTTGCACCTCCGGTTCCCTCGCCTCAGAGTCAATGTGTTTTTGGTTAGATGTCTGAAATAATGTCTGTGGTTAATACAAGCTTAAGAGGTTTTAACATTTTCTTCTACAACATAAAATGTGGCATGCCTTTAAAAAAGGCGGTTGCTAGTGGGTAAATGAGACGACATGGACGTGACTTTAAAACATGGAGACTTATCTACTCACTAGTCCTCCTTTACAGCCTTGCTGTGTTTATAGTTGCACTCTTGCAAACTATTCCAACTCTAAGTTTCCATCTTTTAGATTTTAATTACAAGATTTAATTACAAGTATGAATTTCAGTGGTGGTGAAACAAAAAGCACAAGTATTAGAACATTTTGTTCCCAGAGCTTATTTTCTGCAGTAGTCCATTTTTTGTCGAAGGAACCAGGGTGATGCTGACTTCCAGTTTTGCCTAAAAAAATTGCATTGTCCCTGCAGCACTTTATATGTTGCTAAGTGCAAATGAAAGTGTTTAAAAAGGGATCTGAATTTGATCATTGGGATCCAAGACACTTGATGGTAAATAGGTAAATTCTGTCACTTTTTGTTTAAAACGCAGTGCAACACCATGCTTTCAAGTGTGTCCAAAGCTCCATTATCCCGATTTATGTAACTCATGGCACGGAGACTTCAAAGACAAATCTTTTAGAGAGATGGAGATTGCAGCAGTGGGAACCAGCTGAAAGGAGGCCATGATGGATGGATTTCTATCTGTTCCGAGCTGCTGTAAACAATTTAGATGTGATCGGACGACACATTGTACCGACTCTTTAATGCAGATAGCGTTATTATCAGTTTGGGAAAAACACAAGGAGAGTTTGTTCATTAACAAAAATAATATACACCACTCAAATTCAAGCCCTTGGGGGAGCACAGTTGAATGCAGTGGCTAATGGACTCCCTATTGCCTATTCTGCATGTTGTGTTGTCAATTGATTTGTCAAGAATACCCCTGGGTGTGTTACTTTTTAATCAGGACCCATCAGTTCATAAATTAAGACTGATTAAATGATCAATTTACCTTTGTCATAGTTCTGTCATCATCAGTTAATGGGTGTCTTCGGGGGATAAATGAGGAGATAAGTGGGACTGAAGGCTGCTGAAGTCTGGCTGTAGCCTGTGGGATGACGGGCTGCTCCTCTGGGATGGTTGCTTTGGCTCATATATCAGATTTGTATTATCATGTCTCACTTTTCTCTTGTCGTTAACACGGGAACCGATTCTCATTTAGTATGCAAAAAAGTCTCAGTGATGATTTGTTTTCTGAACGGCAGTCTGTTGGGTGGTTTACAGCATTTATAATACACTACATGGTTGAGTTTTATCACAGATCTGCTTTGATTTCCCAAAGCCTACAGCAAGTACCTGCTGGCTTATATGCTTGGCTGATACTGCTGGCAGAAAGGCATCACTGATGTCAACAAGAGGAGAATATTCAAAGTACATATGCTCCTGAAACTGATACCAACATTATTTTAAAAGACTCAAATGTATCACTTACTGATTTTATATGCTCATGTAAATCCTGGATCTATGTCGGGATTCCCATGATATATTACCCAACTCTACCATTTTACCCAGCTCTAGCACCAAACTTAGCAGCTAATTGGTGAACATACTTTAGCATTTAGCTGCATTTGGCTCTAGGGGGCCTTTTAGCCTCTTTTAGCAAACTGTTAGGAGGTCCACATTACTTTCCACTTCCATCCATTTTGTTTCCAGATGTAGAATTTAGCTGTTTTCAGTAAAGAGGCAGATAAACAGAATTAGTAGCTACTTGGTAAACATACTTTAGCATTTAGCAGCATTAAGCTCTAGGGGGCCTTTTTAGCCAAAATTAGCAGCTAATTGGTGAACATACTGGACCATTTAGCCGCAATTATCTCTAGGGGGCCATTTAGCCAAAGTTAGCAGGTAATTGGTGAATATACTGGACGATTTAGGAGGTAAAGAGCCAGAGAATTATTACCCAACTGCCATTCTACACAGCTCTAGGTTTTGTGGATTACTTTATGCTCCCATCAATCTTGTTTCCTGTCGCAGAATTGAGCTGTTTTCAGTGTAGAGGCAGATAAACAAAATTAGCAGCTACTTGGTGAACATACTAAAGGCCTGAGTAGGTATAGAACTGGAGGATTATTACCAAACTCCACTTCAATGCAGCTTTTTTGCCTCTTTTAGTGAATTGTTTTGGTTTTGTGACTTTCTGCTCCCATCAATCTGGTTTCCAGCTGCAGAATTTAGCTGCTAGCAGCTAGCTGGAGCATTTACCAGGTGACCAAAACAGAGCTAAAAGAGACAGTTGGGCTTATGTCCATTAGGTGGCCAGAAACATGACCCCAAATGAATACTAATGTCGCTCTGTCTGTCTCTGTTGTTTGAGACAAAAAGTTAATGTATGGACTTATTATAAGAACAGAATTGCAGACAAGATATGCCCAATCATTTGATTTAAAATGAGCATTTAGCCTCCTGTCCGGGCCACTCAGTCCCTCTCACCCACAGTAAAAAAATGTTTTATCCCAGTTTAAGTTAGCAGAGGGCTAGAACAGAAGTTAGCTGGCTCAGTCTCTGGTACACTGTGGCTCAAAGAGCCTGTGCAGTGAGACATCACTTTCATAGGTATTGTTAAATGAATGCCATCAGAATACTTTTAGAGATGCTATAATTGCAGAACATTCTACACAAATGGGCTTGATGCCAAGTTTCTACTTCTATTATCATTTTTTCTGAAGCATATAGAATAAAACCAACTGATCTCAGGCTGTATACTTCCCCCACACTATTTCCCCGTCGTTTGATAATAAGGATGACATAATGCTGCTAGAGGATCAGAGCTGTGAGCTAAGGGACATCTTCTAAATGGAGGAATCATGTTAATGATTGCCTGTGATTAACCTTCTGTTAGAGGTAGCCCACATGTGATTGTGGGGGCTGGTTTGGCGGGTCATGAGGTTCCCACTTAACATAGAAAGTCAGCCCAATAAAGGGAATCAATAACGCTACAGACAAGAGAGAGGGGAGATTTGTCCTGCTTTTCTAGCACAAAGTAAAATTAACCTCTTCCCCCTTTTTAACCTCAGGTAAGCCACGTGTTATACACTGACAGGCCGCTGAGGAGTTCTTGGAGTCCCCTGTCAGAGGAGTGAAGTAGATATTCTGCAACACAGCCGATACCTCTCAAATGAAAATGATGTTTTCTTTACAATCCATGCTCTCAATGACCAGTGGTTAACTGAGCCATAAAGGAAAATCTTCTGTCCCTGCATGATTTATGTCTTAATGAGTAAGCACATAAATCAGCCAAATTAATAGAGAAACCTGATAACAAATTTGCCATGCATCTTGCTGTATTATACAACATTAAAGCTGCACTTTACATTTTTAACCCACATGGGATAGATAAATATCTGATAAAGAAATAAAGGTTAGAGATGGGTACTTTTGCTCCCTAATTGGTGGGCCTGTTCGGTTGCACAGAGGCCTCCTGCAGGGTTGCTATCTACCACCAGCAAGGCAGCCCCAAGTGACATAAAAATTCAAATGAAAACTATTTAAAAGGATTGCAAATTTGATGTTTTGAATTGTGCTTTTGTAGTGTTAACAAAATTTAAATTTGACAAACAGACTAAGGGGGTACAGACTACAGTCTGCAGAAATACTTTATTAAAAAGGTGGTCCAAGTGCAAACCTACCGTGATGTCACCCATTGGTTTGTGGAGTATGGTTTATAGCCTCGAGTTTGGCATTATGGTCATTGCCATGATGGGGTGTCGCATAGCAGGAAACAGTGGCAGCTTGCTTGGTCACACAAAATCTCATATATTACAGATAAACAGTACACTAAAATATATTTCTGAAAACATTTGAGGTGAGAAATAAGCAATGCAGTAACATAATCTGGATTCATATTTGATCAGCACTGACTAGTTTGACAGTTTGATCTGAGTTTGGTGCGTTGAGCTGGACGGACTCACTGAGAATGACCTGTCAATCACAAGGTAGCCACGCCCTAAAGCATACCCTGCTTTATGGTCTATTTTACTCTAAATGGGACCATCAGTTACTAAATGAACATCATGCTGTATGGAAGAAGACTGAAACTAAAGATTGAGATTGTTTAATCTTTTAAAAACTTAGTCTGTATTGTCATGTTCTTATTTTCTTCAAAATGTAATGGTCATTGAAGAGATTTTCTATTTCTGTTATTTTTTTTATTGTTATATTGGTCATATCAGTCCATATCTCTAATTCAGACAAGCTGTTCGGGGCTGTGAAAAGTTGTATCAAAGGTGTTTATGTCTGGAGTGCGGCACATAAAGCCTATACTCTCCTCTTCCTACTACCCCCCTTATCTCTCTCCAAGGATTATGTGTCTTTATTGCAGTTGCAACACAATGAATGGTACAACTAACAGAACACACTTTCAGACAGCTTCAGTGTTCTAGTCAGTTGAACACACAAGAAGGGCTGTTGAAATGGTAGTTTCAGACACTGTTAGACAATCCAAGACTTCATTTGAAGCAAACTGAGGTCTTGAAACCTATTCCTTTTGCCTAGTGTTGGGCTATGACATTGTGCTGATTTTCGCTGACCTCAAATGCAATTACTGTAATGTTTTCCCATTTTAAAGCCAATCTATTCCGTGGTTACCACTCGGACAAATCAATGGTCTTTACACACTTGGACACGATGCTCGCTCAGATCCTGCACACATTTCTGAGTGCTCAAGTACTCGTGAAAGACATACCCCTGTTGTCTGAAGCCATCTGATGGGCCCTTCAGCGCGTTTAATAGATAATCAATCCTACATGTCTTTAAATGTTCAGTGCCATGACTTGTTCGACAAAGGCATACTGAGGGTTTCGACACGTCCCTGAAAACATGGACATTTAGAAACTACTTTTCCATTAATAGAAACCCCTGGAAATGTAAAAAAATGACTAAATATCCTGGAAATAATCTGTTATCCTGGAAAATATGAATTGTATTTTAGCCTGTGCTGTGGCCAATTTAATGTTAGTTAAAGAAAAACCTTAGTTAATAGACTTTTTTCACAGCTGCCATTTTGACATGAAATAGTCAAAAGGGTTAGGGGGATGTCAGCTCACTGGAAATCAAACCTCAATTAGTGTCATTGGTAACACTTGTGTTTATCCTACTATTTCATGTCTAAATGACTACTGTGAAAAAGGTCTATTTGGAAAGGGAAAAAAACAGAGAGTATCCCATAATACCAGCGTTTGTGAGCAAGTGCTGTCCTGTATTATAAAAAAAACTCCTGTAAAATGCGCTTGAAAAAAAAACCAAACTCTGATGGCACCCTGATGCTGATGGGTGCCAAACCCAAGCTCTTCCTGGCACATTGTTCACTGAAGACAATATGTTGGCTAATGGGTAATTTCTCTGAATTATGATGCTAAATTTTAGCAAGCAATTAAGAAAGTAGTTTTTAATCCTGAGGTTTCACACCAAATTATAAAGCATGGACAGGAGTCCTAATTCGAGCAGCATGGTGAGAAGTTTAGCGTGCCTACACTGTGACGTCTTTATGCTGTGCAGCAACAATAAGCACACTCCCATCATGCACAGCAGCGATGATCATAATTGTGGAGTGTCACAGTGATTAATAGCTTTTAATCAGGCAATCAAAAGCCACACCTGCTCAGATGATTTCTTCATTGTTTGATTTATTTGTTGTGTTCTTCACCCGATGCTGCGGTTCCGTTATCACAAACTCTGCAGCAGCCTCCGCCATCATGACGAGTGCTCTCACATCTCCTCCTCCAGAGGAGAGCTGAGCCAAAACACACCATTAGGACGATCAATAATACTGCGGAGCACTGCTTTATCATATCATGACCTAATTTCATGCGCTAAAGAGGAGGTGGGAACTGTAGATGGATAATGCTTCCAGCCAGGCAAGCAAAATATAGCATAATCCCATTAAGAGTCCATGAATATTAATCTTATTAATTATACATAGTCATACACGTACAGTACATACATACACTATATTATGCAAGGTGCAACTAATTTAAAATCATGTATAGATGCTTAAACTATGTTTACTGTTTATAGTCACACGCTGTGACTCGAGTCCCAAATTTGATGATTTTAGAATGGACCAAATTCTAAATCAAAAACTCAAGAGTGACTCACTGCTGAAAGAATGTTTGATGCCTAGCTTGTTAGCTAGCTATGTATTGGAGTAAAAAATAATTTAATTTACGAATGCACAATAATTACTGGGGCAGATACATTAACGGTTGATAATGGGACATTTATATAATGAATTATCGTGATAATTTAATTACAGCCGATAATCAGTTATCTTATGAGAAGCCGGCTGAAAACAAATCCACAGCCCTAATTCAATTCACCGTCAATGGTTACCGGAAATTACTGGAATATTTTAAGGTGGAATGTTTTCTTACATGTTACTCAGTGTGTGGGTCAGCCGTGCTGCTCAGGAGCAAATGCACATCTACAACGGTCTGTATTTCCCACAGTGGTACTGCGACTGGGGGTGGCAAATCACACAAATACTAAATCATCATCATAAAGTGTATATGGACTTTGTTATATATATATTTTTTTGATTATTTGAACTGCAAATATTCTATTACCTCACTTGGAGACGTGGCGGAGCGTCGTTCTGGTGCGTCGTTCTGGTGCGTTCCAGCAGCGCTACATCTATAACTTCTATGTGGAGCAGAGCGGGAAGGCGCTCTGGGATTTGCCACAGCAGTTCTGGTGGAATTTTGATCATTGTCTAGAACAGGCATTCAAGGCCTGAACACCTTGCAGCCGTGCCTGTTGGAATTTGGGGGTAAAGCTGTAAGCCTATTTTTTCATTCTGTCCAACTCTTTGGATGGCCATGTTCAAGGACAATTTAAGCCTCCAGGGGCTGCTATCGAGTTTTCTACACTTAGGCAGCACCTTAATGAGCTCTACAGCTGTGCACAAGACACACCACTGTTAGAACATCCAAATGTATTGTTTTCACATCATCTGTGGATCTCAGGATAACATCAGAACCACTTTTATCTGCCACAGATCATAGGCATCAGTGTCACAGAGAAGTAGCAGCAGATGGCACTGGTTAATGCCTGCGACTCTCTTCTTTGCTCCCGTTCCATTTATTTGCTCTGTTCGGTAAACAGTGACTGTGTCTGGCCACCCTGTGTGAGGCAAATCAGCTCTCATCTACCGTGATGAAAAGTGACATAAATAGATTTGGTCTGAAAGGTTTCCTTTCCCATGATTAAGAGCCTCACAGGATGCAGCGAGAATCCTGATTCTAATAAATTTGCTTTCCATATGCAAACCAGCCGCAAAACAAACTCATCAATTTCACATCAGCTTTCATTTAGCTTAATGGCCAGCCATTAACAAAACCAATCGCCTCCCTTCTGGTTCTCCCTCGCTGTGTTTCTTTGAGTTATCAGAGCACATGGAATCATATTCACACACCAACGTGCACTCGCCGACTTTACTTACCAAGCAGCTCTGTATTTGTTGTGGCACCAGATGGTGGAGATTGTTACCAGCACTTACTGTGGGGTGAGAAGCATGAGGAATTTATTGCACATGTCTCAGAGTCTGGTACAATACATCTCAATGCATTTCAATAACGTTGCACCTCTGAGATGGTGGTCATGAATAAACACATTTTTTAACGCAATCTTAAAGAGCTAACAGTGCTGCTCCTGATGGAATTGTAGCCTGTAAGCAGAGGGATTGCTCTGTTCTGAAATTGCTCTTGTCTTCTCCCTCTAGCTTTTAAGTGTTGCAGGGTTGGAAAGAGATGACTGTGGATGGAGGGCTGTTGATTGTGTTATATGGCAGTCATCCATATTGTTTTTTTTTTTTTACAGATGACTTTATTGCATTTTTGCCTTTATTGGACGTATAACGACGAGATTGACAGGAAATATGTGGAGAGAGATGGCAGTGTGCTGTGTTTATAACAGCTCGAGCCCATCCTGTCTGTCCACAAAGCCAGAGAAGAGTAACAGTGGCCGAGTGCCACATGTATCTTAAAGCTCTGTTGCCGTAAATCAGAGCAGGAGGAATGACACACTTTCACTCCCGTTTGCAAATGAAAAATGAAACTGTTGGAAGGTGGACAAGATTTTTATTGCGTAATATAATTGTGCCGCTGTAATCTGTGTTTTTCATGGTATATGGTAAACAACCCTGCCTCCTAAAAAGTATATTAATTTCATTTGTACCAACAAATATGCTTTTAAAGAAACAGAAAACAATCAAGTTTACAGTTTTTTTAATCAAACGCATAAGAGAACATTTGTAATTAATGTGTCCACAAGAAATATTAAGTACTATTATTAAGCTTACCCACAACTATTTTATATCAATACAAAGATATCACTTTAGCCTTTAGGAGATTGTGTTGGACCTTTTTTGCTACTTTCTGACATTTGAGAGACCAAATAATGAATTAATCGAGAAAATTATCACATTGATCAATAATGAAAATAGTTGTTAGTTGCAGCATACACATACATTAATGTAGAGCTATCACATCCTGTCAGTTCTCAGCAGAATCAACATTAAATCTCAGCTGATAATAATATATATTATCCACGGCAGTATACTGTCCTGTTGATGAATGTATTTATCATGTTTGTGGTAAATACCACTTATCAGTGGGGGTCTACAGCACCCGTGTGACCACCTTTTCTGATGAGTAGTTATTTCACTTGAAGCTGCTGCTCTAACTTCAGTATTTGTCAGCACTGACCCATATTGAACCAGTGTTTGCTGTTTTTATTATCTCACAAGTGTTTTGTAAAACATGCATGAGGCTATGAAGTGCGAGCAGCCAACATGATCCACTCTCAGTGAGTACACTCTTGTCTTCATAAAGCGTTTCCTGCACCAGTGGCGGTGCAGTCGAGTTACACGATGTGGCTCTGCTCCTACAATGCTCAAAGTAGCAATCTGAGCAGGGGCTGACAGATTCTGATTCTGTGCACACAAACCTGGGAGACGGATAATAATGTGTACCAGATTCCATTATGTTGGACTATATTGTAAGATATTCATATTATTTTGTGTCTCCGGGTGCAAAATAATAAATATTTGTTCTATATGATATGTAGAAATAACAGAAACACAAATCACAGAAATGACCGCAGCATTTTGTCACATTCTCAAAGAAAACTGCACATTATGCGCTTCAGAAAGCAAATATTTATATGCTGTTTTTGGGTTGCATTAGCGTGTCTATCCACATACTGTAGACCTACTACTTCACAGTGTATGATCTCCTGAGTACTGATGTGGGAAAAGGCTGTGGTGGTAGTGGTGAAGGGACTGAAATCAGAGTAGGAGCAGCACAGCAGGGGCAGGCAGCGGTATAAAGCAGCAGTAAGGGCAAAGTGCAGTCTATTTATCTGGACTACCTAGTTATCTGAGTACTGTTTAAAAGTGGGAAACTCAGTAACTAACGTAATATAATTACTACATTTGTGAAATTCTGAAGTTCAGAGAATAGCAGTTTATTATCCAAATATGGAGGTTTATATAAGGAATCATTTGTGTATATTAGCCAATAAAGGTATGAATTTTATGATGCAACAAAGATTATGTTTACAGCTGTTGTTAAAGCTGCAGTAGGTAATTTATAAAAAATAACTTCCTAGTGCTCCTAAGGGTGCTTGCAAGAATCCACTGGTATGGTGGCCAACAAGGCCAAACACGCCGCAAACGGCAAAACGCTGCAAGCACGGGAATGATGTAAAACCAAAAACACACAAACACATAAAAACAAATGCAACAGAAAAACGCAGCAACAGAAAAATGCTGCAATCACAGAAACGAAGCAGAAGCAAAAACTTACAAACCCACAAAACAACTGCCAAAGAAAAATGCTGCAAATACCAAAAGCACACAAAACAAC
The DNA here is from genome assembly GCF_905237075.1 of Dicentrarchus labrax. Lineage (NCBI taxonomy): Eukaryota > Metazoa > Chordata > Actinopteri > Moronidae > Dicentrarchus > Dicentrarchus labrax. Next base: position 3,154,488 of record NW_026136712.1, read on the forward strand.
AAAACAACTCCAAGAGATAAATGCTGCAAATTCGCTCCACAAAACGGAAGTGCGCCAGGCCACTAGGGGGACACGACCCGAAAGACATTGAGAAGAAGAAGAAGAAGAAGAAGAAGAAGAAGAAGAAGAAGAAAGTTTTGGATAGGAGAGTAAAAAGGTACGTTTTCCTTTATGTCTTTTTTAAATACTTGGCCGTAATCTTTTATAATATTATAATATTATAATAATAATAATTATTATCATTATATTATCATAATATTATCGAAGAATATTACAATGAAGAATTATAATAATATTCTTCTATAATAGAAAAATATTATTATAATATTAAAGACGAATATTCTTCTATACTATTATTATAATAGTATAGCCAACTTTCTTCTTCTTCTTCTTCTCCATGTCTTTCGGGTCGGGTCCCCCTAGTGGCCTGGTGCACTTCCGTTTTGTGGAGCGAATTTGCAGCATTTATCTCTTCTTTTATCTATTTTTCTTTGGCAGTTGTTTTGTGGGTTTGTAAGTTTTTGCTTCTGCTTCGTTTCTGTGATTGCAGCATTTTTCCGTTGCTGCGTTTTTCTGTTGCATTTGTTTTTATGTGTTTGTGTGTTTTTGGTTTTACATCATTCCCGTGTTAGCAGCGTTTTGCTTTTTGCGGCACGTTTGCCCTTGTCGGCCACCGTACACCGGGCCTGAACAAAATCAAACAATCAGAGCCAAGAAAGATAGAAAGACACTTTGAGTTGGAGGCTTGAAGATTGCTGAATCGCATTCCCAGCATTGGTATTTGCCAATCTGGGAATGAGACTCAACAGTCAACTGTCTTTCTCTGCTCTGATTGGTTGTTTTCACTCAGGCCTGGTGGATTCTTGCAAACACCATTAAGAACACTAGGAGGAGCCAGAGGAACCTGATTGTTTCACAGATTATCTGTCTCATGTACTACTGTCAGGATATAGTGAAAGTTTCAAGTTATTTTTTTATAAAAGTTACCTACTGCAGCTTTAGGTAATGGAAATATCCTCAGAATCTTGCACTTTCTTGTAGTTCTTGAACGTTGAAGTGGCCCTCCTCTACCAGCAGTAGCCCCAGGCTAATTTGAGTTTGAGACCTCTGCTTTAATGTCTAATGTCTAAAGAGGCTAAAGGTAACCTTATTAGATATTAAAGGTGCCCTTTTGACCCCCAGCAGCTCTATGGAGCACTTTCTGTCTTTTAATGAGTGGGTCCCTGTTTAGTTTGCCTCATGCGCACACACATGGCTGACGTGATGCACATTCCTGACAATGGTTCCGCACTACTCCACTGATCTACAGGTAGATCTACAATACACCAACAAATGCATCTGCAAAAGCACGGAAGAAAAGGACAACTAGCTGGTAATCATGCTTAGAAAATCTGTGTTGATTTAAGAATGTTTCCACTCTTCCCACTGCAACATTCTTTATTGTAAATGTAAAGAGGCACAATGAATAATATAGGCAGCTCTGAACATCTCCTACTGTGTTTTGACATTGACCTCAGATCTTGTTTGTTTGAAGTGCAAATAGACAGTTACATGGAATCTTTTGAGGTTGTTCACAATAATAATGTCATGTATAAGGAGTAAAATGCAATTTTGAAAGAAATATGCGCTTCCTATTCTTAGCAGGGATAAAAGAATTAAATGAACACACTGATCCATTGTACAGATATTTTAGAGGGGTTTCTTTTCCTAGTGGAAAGACTCAGTGTCAAAAGCTTATGACAGCAGCTTCATGCATGTGTGGCAGTGTTTGATAAATCACTTGCCCACTGATCTGAGTGACCTGATTCTCAGAAGGAGGGGAGCATGAGACAGGAGGGCTCCTGGTGCTGCTGTGTAATGTATATAATTTGCTTTGTACATAAGGAATAGCTTCTTTATGTGCATAGAATGATTGTCATTGTGCAAAAGGAATATTGTTCTTATAAAATTTATAAACTGTATTTCCACATTTGATTATTTTAGCCATTTTTTGGTAATGTCTGTAATGTTATTTTGTTAGGGCAGGGGTTCCAAAACATTATGTCAAGGACCCCCACAATAGATACACATTAGACCACAGACTCCCAATATGACAACATTGATTTTGTCTTAAAGTCAAGATGAAATGAAAAATGCCTTTTTAACCCCTTACACATTCCCATTAACTGACTTAACTCCGGATGCCAGTAGTCAAACCCGACAAAGAACCCAAACACCTTGGCACTGTATTCTGTCATTAAACTGTCTTCTATCAGCATCAGATGCTGTACTCTGTCCCGCTATGGTATCATTGGTTATCTTGAATGTGGTCCTGTTTTGCAGCCAACCCCTGATGTGATCAGTGTTCACAGTCCCCCCACCCCCACACATAACACCCTGTGATGTTTTGTTGAGCTCCAGCATGACAGCAGAATGTTGTTATAGTCATGTTTTTGTTGCCACAGTAACCCTTTCAGCAGGGCCACACATCATCTGGACAGACTGCATGTCAGACGTTGCACCGCCGCACCTCCAGCCACATTATGTTGATTTCAAAGAGACAGGAAAACAACTATTTCACGTAAACTGTGCCACTACATCCAGACAATCCAGATCAAAACAGTCATTTCCCAACCTGCACATTTGGAGCAAAACAGACATTTGTGTGTTGGGTTATTTTACTTTTTCAACAGACCCGCATTTGAAAAGTGAAAAAGATCCAGGCATATGATTTTCCCTGTCATATCATTCCTTTTTACCGTTGAAAAGGTCAGCCAGTGCTGAGGCACTCGAGGCAGCAATTTTCCCATCAGTAGCTGTCAGGTGCACCACCCACATCTCACCAGGATACCTGGGGAGGGACGGCCTCCTCCTCTAAGCCCACCACCACTGAGACCTGTCAGTCAGCCAGACCTCCGATCCGAGTGCTACAGCCTACACACACACCGTGGAACTTTGAGCCTGAAAACTCACAGATGGAAGGTGTTTAGGAAAATAATGACAAGCACTGGCTACATTGTCTTAGTTTCTCTATTGTTCTTCACACCTGATATAAAGGTTTTGCTGATTCCAGGAACAAACATAACAAGATGCTTTGTTGAGGTTCACGAGTGGGCTGGTGTTGCTAAACACAGAATTTAGGAAATTATAGGAGGTAATTTGCAGACTCGACTATTGTGGATCGTTTCAAACAAAGAAGAATGTAGAGAAGGTGTTGTTTCATCCTTCTCCTTCGTCACCCTGTGCAAAACCTGGCTTTCCTCAGCAACACTTCCATTTCACTGCAATCCTAACACTTCCGCCTGGTTCGGCCCAAGCATGTTATAGAGAGAAAAATAAGCCAGCAAGCAAGTAATGTGAACACTAGTATATATACATAGGCGCAGTTTGAGCTTTAAGGTTGGGAGTTCAAAACGCAATTCATAATCAAGATACGTGCAGGTGCATCTTCATATCCAGACTAATATATAAGAAACCTAAAAGTTAACAAGATGGCTATTATTTCAAAGTGCATGTCAGTTTAAGGCTTTGGTCAGCTCCTGCACTGTAAATGCTTGTAGATTTTACAAGGAAAATCTGTCAAACAATGACGGTAAAACCGTAAACTCTAAATAAATTAAATACAGTTTCTGTTATAGCAAAACCTTTATTTATACAGCATTTTAAAAGGAATTTATATTGAATAAAGTAGTTTTTTTCACATCATGGACTGTAATACGTCCCCATAACAACAGGCGGCACTAATCTGTGTAAAAAAATGAAAACTGGAAATGACAGATCACTCTAGACCTAGTAAACACAGAGCACGCTGTCGTCAGTCATTGTTTTCATCAGAGAGTGTTGATAGTAGTCAAGAATGATAATTATATTATTATAATTATAATATTATAAAAGATAACGGCCAAGTGGAAAACCACCTTTTTACTGTCCTCCAAAACTTAGCCAACTTTCTCCTTCTTCTTCTTCTTCTTCTTCTTCTTCATCATGTCTTTCGGGTCTGGTCCCACAGTACTGATCCATCCCTCAGGTCGGGTCCCCCCTAGTGGCGCACTTCCGTTTTGTGGAGTGAATTTGCAGCGTTTCTATCTGGCAGTAGTTTTGGGGTTTTGTGTGTTTTTGGTATTTGAAGCATTTTTCTTTGGCATTTGTTTTGTGGGTTTGCAAGTTTTCGCTTCTGCTTCGTTTCCGTGATTGCAGCATTTTTCTGTTGCTGCGTTTTTCTGTTGCATTTGTTTTGTGTTTGTGTGTTTTTGGTTTTGCATCATTCCCATGTTTGCAACGTTTTGCGGCGCATTTGCCCTTGTTGGCCACCGTAGGTTAGTAGAGTCTCTAAAGAAAAGACTTGTTTCTATAACAAATTACATCATGACATTGTAATTGTAACATAATCCAGGGTTTTGCAGAATCATTAAATGTTCACGTTCTGTCTGTTGGAAAGATCTTCATCATGGATGACAGGGAAAGCCATCGTGGTTAAAAGAATTCTGTGTTGTGGGTGGGAGACAGGATGGGAACAGCTGTCACAAGCTTTGTACACCCAACCATCCACCATGCCCTCTTCCTTCCCTAATCACAGTTACACTTGTACCCATTTCAGGGAACACTAATTCACTTCAGCTGCTACCATTGTGACCAACAAATTCAAACACACTTGTCTTGTTTTTTGGTGCTAGCTTCAGTCGACTCAAGCAGACTTGGACGTCAAAGTTTACTTAAGTTCAACTTCCACTGTGAACTGTATTGTCTCCTACGAGGAGCAATGTCAGATGGATGCGTTGTGTGCGTTTGAGATAAAAGGGGATAAATTGTTGTAGTGATGCATTTTGTACAGTAACTTTGAAATAATACTGTAATACGCAGCATGGCAATTTATTGCTCTGCTCAGCATTTCTTTAATACCTGCATCACAGCCATGTTATCACATCCTTTTTTGATGCTATATTTGAGCAGTTGACCCTTTCTAAGTCCCGCCCCTTTTTACTCTGTGCTCCAATAACAGCTGAGCAAGCCTCGGTCTGAACTTCTGTCGACTTTCTCCTTTTCTTGTACTATATGCTACGTTCTAGGCTCTCTATGCTTAAAGGGTACCTACATTAATCACTGGCTAACTAGTTACATTTGATTGCTGTGTTGGCAAAACCCTAACTAATTAGCTAGATTAGCTAATCTAGATTAAAAATTAATCTAGACTAGCTAGTTAGCGAGCTAGCATTTTGTTGACACTAGGTAACCTAAGACGTGACACTTTTATTGAACCATCTTGAAAATGTGGTTGTATTTCAACATAGACGAGCCTAGCACATAGCACATCTAAGTCCAGGACAGGAGGAAGTTGAAAGAGGTCCTAAAAGGGAAGGGACTTTGGAGGGGTAATTTGTGTTGGGCTAACTGCAAATATGACACAGCCTACTTAAAGAGATTTTGCGGCAGTGTGTTATCACACTACTTCTACCTTTTGCTACTGACAGAGGACTGTCTTTATTCCAACAACTGTGTAAGGTTTCTGGTCTAGAATCATAGGTCGTTTGACCAACAAATGCAAAAACCTCTATCAAAGCAGCCCTTGTCAGAGCTCTTTATTATTCAATATACTACTAATTAACATTCATATGACTCTTTGCCTTGCTGCCTTTGTGTTTAGTATTTATTCACTTCAAAGTCCTTTTTCATGTAGCATTCCTAATATTTTATTCACCCTCTGTACAATCTCTCTCATTTCCTCGTCTCTGCTCGTCTCTTTGCATCTGGGTGTTATGTGTGTGTACTCAGGCCCATCATCGTCGCACTGGAGTGAAACTGACATGATCGCATTTATGATCCTCACCTAACTTCATCACGTCTCGCCCACCAGAGTAACACTGCTAATGGACTCTTCTAGCAGGCGGAGGGGGGGAGGAGAGGAGAGGAGAGGAGAGGGGAGGGGAGGTGGAGCGGCGGGCTGTGGGGAAAAACAACAGATGCATAAATAAATAAAAAAATATATACATAAATGAAAACAACAGTTGAAGGCGTTGGCCCACGTGCGCCAGCACTCTGGATGTAGTGACAGTGAAGTGATTTCTTAAAAGGAAGGGTCAGAGGGGAATAACAATAGTAAACACTGCTTTTGGAACAATAACTAATTGAAAATCCCCACAAGCTGTCCCCAGTAGTTTGCTTTGATGAATACAGAGACAGTGTGGAACGCAGAAGGACATGGAAAGCATTCATAACAATCTGACAGAACAGAAAGCCGGGAAAATCCCAGACATTTAGAAGGCTGCACAGGTTATCCCGCTACACAAAGGTTGACCTAAATAATTAAAAATAATGAATTAAAAGTAACAAAACTCTGCTTCCTAGTAAAGATCTTAGCGCTTAGAGAATTTAGAGTTGTGGGCATTTCTAGTAATAGTGTTTGGTAATAAGCACTATGTAAACAGCTACTGTATAACACACTTACACTATAAGCCAATATGTAAACATTTGATCATTCTTCATTACAAATAATTTGTAAGCCATAACCTTAACCTACAAAGTGCATAAATGCACTATAACATAACATGGATAGATATTAATTTCAATTTGAATATTTACAAATTATATATTTATTCAAACAAACACTAATTTCTTGTTAGCACAACATTACAGCGGTTCAGCCTATAGAAAAATTCTTACTTCTCTTCTGACAGAAGACCATTGTACAGTCAGAATAATGCATGATCTTTATGATGGTGATTGTATACACATGCATCTTCATCCACCTTGAACCCTCTGTGTGTTCACTGTGTCTTGTATGAAAAGGTGGGATGGTAGTTTGTAATCAACAGAGGGAAGTTGCATTATTTATCTACAAAGCTCCCCCTTGAAAACCTTGACATGAATAGGTGTTGGTCTTAATGAGACTACCAGTTTTAAATAAAGGATTAACTACCTTGCACGGCGCATGCACCCAACTTTTCACCTTTCACATTTGGTTTCTTAGAAAACTAGTGGGAAAATTAAATAGACAGGTGGCTTTCATATTTAAAGGCCACGTGTCCAAAGGCCAGACTGCAGAGGAGCATTCTGAATGACGCAGATGTTGTTAGACATGGGATCACACAGGGGAACGCACACACTCACACAACCACACAAACACACACAAAGACAGACATACATTACAGTACTGGTTTCCTGGATGTACTCGCAGGGGTTTATGTCATCACCACAACAGTGTTTTATCTTGTCAGGATGCATCTCCTCTAGCTGCTGAATATAGTTTCACTGTTATAGGTGCTGACAGAGACTGGAGAGGAAAGCCGGGGTTTGCGGTTTGTTTATGTGTGCAAGTGTGTGTTTGTGTGCACACATGCCGAGTTGAATGAAATTCATCGCAGCCCTGCCGCCGCCCCTCCCAATGCTGGAGTATACTCCTGAAATGAACATCTGCCACATTATAAAGCTGTGACCAGAAGTGTGTGTGTGTGTGTGTGTGTGTGTGTGTGTGTGTGTGTGTGTCTGTGTCTGTGTGACAAAGAGACAGTGTCCTTCAGAGCTGGTGAGGATTTCTCAACCTGACAGGGTGTCCGGTCTGGAGGGTCATCCTTAAACTTTTCAGGAGGTCCTCAAAGTACAGAGGTTGTCCTCACACAGTCCCACTGCTGAAACACTTCTCTTCGCACGCACTCACATGTAGGACAGCTGGAACTGGAAGCTGTGGAGATCTTTCTTCTTTTTCTGAAAGGGGGAATGTTTGCTGGATGTTTGTGCATCCAACACATTCTCACTCACAAGGCATCAAATACTGCAGTGAATGAAACTACTGTTCAATCTGGCTTCACACTCAAGGGTATCCTTGTCTTGTACCTGCCATTAAAAGGCAGCAATAATGATAAGACAATTAGCAGGCTAATTTCAATTATTAGCCTTAATAAACAATAAAGAGCTGTCTGTTCCTAATGATCACTGGAGGCAAGCAAACTAAGCGATGTAAATGCCACTATAGAGTGCTATAATTTAAACCCAGGTATTACACACTCTCCCCTTGTAATTAATGAGGGCTGAGGTGATTATATAACATGACGCTAAATTGCAATGCTGAAGTGACCCAAAATTGATTTGTTAATAGGGTAAGGCCCCTGAATATGGTCTTTTTCTTCCTGCCTGGGAGTCAATTTCGTTAAGGCAATGGTAATCTGGTAATCATCTCTCTCTGCTGCAACTCCTTAGCTACTCTGTGGAATCCACAAATTCAACGCTGACTTTAATTGAATATCGATTTGTTTGCCTCACTTTTTTTTCCCTCACTCCACCTTCTCAAAAATGTAATTAGACATGTATGTTCAATTCAGGGCCAGATATCTAAGAGGGCTCATCAGAGGCTGAAGTCCCGGAGGCTGATTTAATTCAGATGCCAGGGTGGGCTCCGTAAACACAGCACATGAGCATAAATCACACTTTACCTTATGTATTGGAGTATAACAGCTGGCACTTATTGTGGCCTGTTGATTCTGATGCCTTTTTTTCATATGAGTCATATGTAAGTAAATGGTGCAGAGAGTACAAGAAAGAGTGAGGGAAAAATGTCATAAAATGGAAACTGTTGCAGCCTTTTAGTCGTTTAATTTTCACATGTTGAGGTGAATTTAAATAGTGCTATAGAAAGACTTCACACAAAATCTAATTTTCATTAGTTAATTTATGATAGCTTGATATCAGAATTACATTTTTGATTATGATTTGCACAAAATCAATTCAACCACTGGCACAATTAACGCTGCAGTGGATAACTTTTTTTACTATCAGAAACAAATCAGGAAGCTCTGGCTCATTCTAGCACTGGTATTTGCAAGAATCCACTGGGCCTGAAGCAAACCAACCAATCTGAACCGAGAAAGATATAAAGGTTGAAGATATTGATTGTTGAGTCTCATTCCCAGCATCTGTATTTGACGCCCTGCAAACAAGACTCAATCAACTCTCTTTCTTGGTTCTGATTGGTTGTTTTAGTTCAGGCCCGTTGGATTCTTGTAAATGCCATTAGGAGCACTACAACAAGCCACACAAAGCTGATTTTTTTTCACAGATTATCTGTCTTGTGTTTTACTGTCAGGATATAGTGAAAGATTCAGCAAATATGACAAAAAATGTTTTATAAAAATGACCTACTGCAGCTTTAACTTTAGGTGCTCGTTCAGGAAGCTAAGGTGCCACACAAGACAGGTCCATGTCCACAGATAGAAAAGAAGACACTGAAGCCTGAGGTCCTAATTGTTCTTTGTCATATTTTAGTCTGAATTTCATACAAATACAGTCTAAAATTGAATAATGTGACTGGCTACGGTTGATTATAAAAGTTTCTCAGTTTGCAGTTGAAAAAAAACTTGTAAAATTCACAAATTATTATTAAATCATTATCAAATTTGAGAATCAGTCGAGAATGTTTTTTCTTTCGAGAAGTTAGCGACACTGGTACAACACACACTCTGCACACCGATCTTCCTCCCTCCAAACTGTTCCTGGAAAAAAATCCTGGAGATATCAGTGTATACTTCTGCCCATATTCTTATCTTACACACCTGCACTCACCCTTTTTCCATACACATGACACATGGCTTGACTAAGGTTGAACACCATCCCTTAATTTGGTGATAAACACATTTAATTTCCTATAAATTGTTCAAATTGAAAGTAAACATGAAACCATTTAATAAAGCAGATATCTGAAAGTAAACCTCAAACCACAGAGATTCAGTTAGAAGCTAAAAAGTACTAAGTCTGTCTTGAACGGAACTAGTTCTAGAACCAGTGTTTATTCAGTTGAAAAGCACCATCAAAGGCCTTTACCACCAACAGGGAACCAGCTCCATTCTAGTTTGTGCACCTAGTTTTGAACCATTCAGGGAATTTTGACCAAAAATAAATTGGCTTGGGACCCAAAATGTTTGTTCCCAGCCGGAACCAAAAAATATCAGGTCTTCCTTGGGATCGAAAGTAGGCATGTCATATTCTACAGGTTGTTGTGCACTGTGCAGCGCTCTCTGTTGAAGATGCATCCTTGATTACAATGAATCCGCTCTAAACTGGTGGAAACGTGGAATTCTTGAACAGAATCAGTTGAAAAACTAAAGTTGATTTTGTGGAATTAACATTATCAGTGTTCCTGTTTTCAGACTTTGGGTTGTGTTTTTATCTGCTGCTTCTTGTTGTAGGTCTTCACAGGAAGTTACACACACACACACCCATGCACACCAGCACATTCATCTTAAAGTGTTTTAAGTGCATGTCACAATAAATGCATTACAATACTCTGTTCTGAATGATTTGCAGCATCACTTGGCATCTGATGATGCTTTCAGCTGATGCTGATGGGTTTTAGTCTTTTGTTAGTATCCATGTCCACATTAGGCTTTTTAATTGACCACAATGCTACATGATACAAATGGAACTGGGCTGATAGCATCCAAAAACAAAACTTTACATGATGATGGAAAACCACAAGTTTTTAAATGGCTTTATGTGTAATGGAGCCAATTAGAGTGCAGGTTGAATAGGGGCTGTGCTAACACTTCCAGAGCCAGAGAGGTTTACAGAACATCATCATCTGCATCATGGCCTCATCCCACCGCTTTAAATCCACTCACATTAGTCTTTTATTACTCACTATGCCAGTAAAGGCTTTTGTGTGCTCTTCGTCGACATAAGTAGAAATATGAATTAGTCTCTTTGCCTTCTGTAATAACACATATAATGGTGTTAAGTGACAACCAGGTAGAGCCACATTAACCTGGGACTCGGTGTTCTCAGAGTTTATCAAATTGATTTGAATGAGAAAATGGGGTCTAAATTAATACCCAAGCTGCTGTAAACACCTGTAACAGTTAACAGACAGACTTCCTGGGCTAAATTTAATTGTTACTGATGTGTGCACAAATGTTTTCCTCTGCAATGGTATTATTGGTATTTCAGGTGTACTCACTATAAATTTTTGTACCTCTACCTCTGACTAGCCTGATTCATTTCACTTTCATTCAGCCTGATTTTTTTTCTCCTAGGATAGCTTTAACAGTAGAGGTGAGTGCTGTATCTGTTCAACCAACTACAATATCTGTATTTGTACATGTACGGAATAGGCAGAGCTTAAATCTGTCTTATTTCAATAAGACAATGTAGTAAACGCGAATTATTCTTCAAGCCTGCATCATTATATTTCTTTTGCCCACTTGGGGGCAGCAGAACAAGCTGTCAACATAACATCTTTTTAAACTGATCGAGCTATTTCACGTTAGTATGAAGTTGACTTTTGACAAATCCAGCAGACATAGACCAACATTAGCATTCACCTAGCAAACCTAAAACCCAATATTCTTTTAGCTGTGGTTTGTTCCCCTATCTTGAGTTAGGTGATAATTTAATCATCACTATAAGCAGCCCATTTTACATTACACATAGTGATTTTAATCTATTATAAATGTATTGATTAGTGTAGCTTTAAACCTTATTTGGGTTTATAAATACATTTCAACTTTTTAGCTGTTTTATGGTGCACTGAGTTTGACCCCTCAACTGAATCATCTGTGATGTGAGACTCTCCTGGGATGAAAAGACTCCATTCATTGTGTCATGTATTCAATGTAAATTCAAAGAACAAATATGTCTTGCACCATCTTAAGAGTTATTTTAATTTGCCTCAGAGTCTGCAGCTCCCTGGGGCGATGGCTGTGGTTCTGTCACAGAATACATCTTAGTTCTTCACTGTAGCAAAAACACTATACAGAGGATTTAATTATGCATGCAACGAGTAAATACATTTGGAGATTTGAGAAGTGGCCTGGTGATGTTGCACTTGTCATTTTGTCACTTACACTGATGTTTAGACAGAATTTTTTGAACATTGCGCCCGAACACGTGTAAAAGAACAATTTGTTTTAAGCAATTATACCATACATGATTTGATATTTTTATGTTGCATAAAATAAACATGAGTGCATTGCCAGTGTGTTCGTTGAATAAGCTGTTTGTGAATATGCTTTGTGAGATGTTAAAAAAGATCAGCAAAGGCCTATACATACACTGCGACAAGTCAGACAAATTTAATATCCACAGCAGGAAATCAGACATCATGGTGGCAATCTGACCGCTGGAGGACTGTAATCAACTCATTATTCCAATTGCAGGACACAATTAGAGAGAAAATAATAACAACAACACAGAATAGCAAATATGTTCAGTTCTTCTAAACGCTCCCAGCTAATAATTACTGCTCTTGGTTATAAATGAGTTGTCTCCTTGTTAATTCCTTGCAAGGGAAAATGGCTTAGAAATTGTCTTGACGAGGAAAATGGGGAGAAAAAGCAATTACGACACAGGTTGCTGAAAGGCTAGAGACGGCCGGTGGTTGTGCAAAAAAGCGGGGCATCCAAATGGAAAGACTGTCTTCGGAAGGCGACCAGGAGAATAGCAAGCTGGATTTGTCGTCTGGGTAAATTTAGATGTTTTTTTAGGAGGCAGCGGGGCTTTGCGGAACACGCGAGCCACTGTGACAGGCACAAAATCTTTTCTGCCTTAATCTCCAAGCTGACACTACTGATATCTGCATGAAAGAAGCGGTTATACAAGCCTTTGAAAGCTTCAGCCATACGAGCTAAGCACCATTTCCTCTCCAGTAGCCTGTAAGTATTTGTGTAAGTGTATAATTTTGACCGTGTGAAAAGTAAATAGAAAAGCAAGACAGGAATTCTGTTGAATATAACCACGGTAATCATCCTTTAAAGGTTTTCTCAACCATTTGGTTGATCACATTTCTAATATCTAATATCTTGTTGGAAAAAATGTCTGTACTTAACTCAAAGTAAATGTGTTCGGCCCTCCAAAAAAAGCCTGTTTTGCGCTGTAGTTTTTGAAGCCAGATTATTTCAGCTGGTTTCTTTCCAGGAAGTTAGTGCCGCACAAAATCTCTCTTGGCACTTGGGATATCTTACCCAGTGCCTGAACTGGACAAAAAAGAAAAGTGCCAGAACCCTAATTCAGCACAACCCTAACCCTAAACACAATATTACCGTAACCCTAATTGTTCTGCCATTTTAATTCTTTTTAAAAACATTTTACTTACTAAAAACAACATACTTACTAACTAGACCCATATCTTGGTGACCTTAGTGGTGGGTACACCCAAGCCCCTACGAGTAACTTTTTTATTGTTGTTGGTTCTGGCAGCTGGCCAGTGATTTTAAGATGAATCCAACCAAAATCGGGCCCAGTTTAAGGCATTAAGAACAACTATATAGAATTAACCAATCTTCGCACTTGTTTTATGTATGACTGATCAACAAAGAAACAAAACTAAATCCTGTGTTTGAGCTAAATGCTAATGTCAGCATGATCATATGGATAATGCTAATATGTTGGCCTTTAGCAAGTTATGTCTACCATGGTAACCATCTTAGTTTAGCATCTTAGCCTACAAAAAGCTTCTAATTAGCACTAAACACAAATGTACTTTGTGTTTAGTGCTTATTAGAAATGCGATATTAATGTGACTTACTAGGAAAAAGTTATTAAATAGATTTCTTTAGCAGTGAGAAACATATAGGATACATTAAGTACAGACTGTAGCTTGTAGCACACACTGAAATATCCATTATAAGTGCTTTGCTCCAGGGTGTAGCATCAGGCTTGATGTTTTCCTATATTGGTTCTTCGTTGTGGCTTTCTGATCTTTCTGTCTGATCTCACTGAATGATGCACAGGACTCAATCTCCCCGCCACCCCCCCGCAACTCCAATCTGTTCTCCAACACTCGGCTGGTACATACAGTACACTTCTCAACATTGCTTCATAAATTCATAACAAATATCCACCCTGCCAGCCACCAAATTGTAAAGAACATGGAATATCACAGTATGCTGAAGTGAAAGAAATGCAACATAACATAAATATGCTACTACATCCGTCCCCGGGCCTGTTGGCAGGCGCAGCAGCAGTATGGGCTCCGGTTTCGGCCAATTAACACCAGCAGACAAAGTCCCGAGCAGTGAAGAGTTTCATGTTGTGATCGGGGCCATGAATTGTTAAACAGCCCCGATGCTTTCACAAACTGAGAGAGCTGACAAACGCAACTACTGCATCTGCCAGACGTGCACTAATTTGACCGTCTACAATCAGGGGAGCTCATATTATTGCCGTATCGATCCGAGTGAGGAGAGAAATGAGCACTCAGGCCAGCCTCAGTTAGGGTCCGTTGGCTGGTCTAATGGGGAAGTGTTATGGCAGCAGAGAAAACTGAGGACACTGATGACACTCATTCAGATGTGATTGCGTATAACAGGTTATCAGTGATTATGTACTGTAGGGAAAGCTGGATGGATGTTGCATTGAAGAATAAAATGTTTTTTCTAATACTTTAAAACATAGATCAAAATTTTCCTTATTGATTTTAAATATACAGTTAAAAACTCAAACTAATTGTCAATCTGATGGGACATGTGGGAAAACTTGAATTTCTGCTCAAGTAATTACTAGGGAAAGTAACTTTTGCCTTACTTTTATGTCTCCTTCAATTATCTTATTAATGCATACAACTATATTATAACTTGTTCCAGTGAGAATGAAATCGCCCTGTTTGGACAGAATGAATATCAGACAGTCTCGACTCGTCCGTAGCAGGACACAATGGCGGCTCGCCTGCTCACACAGGTTCTCGTATTCCAGATAAACAGTACACTAAAATATGTTTGTGAAACTATTTAAGGTGAGAAATAGGCAACACAGTAACAGAATCTTGATTCATATCTGATCAGCACTGCCTAGTTTGACAGTTGAATGGAAGAAGACTTAAAAACTAGAGCTTGAGACCATAAACTTGTTAGTAAACTGTTTACTGAGCTAATAAATCAAGTGAGTAGTCATGTCTCCATTAGAGTGCATGGCATTGGTGTGTCATTGCCGCCAATGGAGCTTCCCCTGCTGGCCCCTTACATAGAATGCAGGTTTTTAATGCGTTATATATATCAGTGGTCTGCATCTTCCCAACTAGAAACAGGGTGGGTTTTGTTAGATGTAACGTATTGTACAGGAAACTACAGTGATTGTTGTAAATTCCATTGTTGCGCAGAATTCATGGTGATTGGTTGAATTTGGTGTTGAAACCTTTTTTCTGCAAACCTTTTTGCAATGTTTTTTTGCATTCACATACATGCAGGGAGCGGACATTCCACTTGTCTTCTCCTGTGTTCTCATTATAATTATGTGAACCCATAGACTACAGTTTACCGTTTCCAATTTTTTCCCTTTGTGCAGTAATGTTACTCTGATCACAAAGTACCTTTAATGTTTGAGAACCTTTACCTTGGAACCTGTTTTTTTCGTCCCAGGTGTTTGATCATTGCCAAACCTCTCAGCGCTGGAATATTCATGAAAGAATCAACAGCAGCAGTTGAGGCACAAATCAAACAGAAGTGCTACTTTGTAGCGAGACAGTTTTGTCTGACAACATAAGAAAGCACAGAAACATCTCCGCACATTTAATAGACTGAAGCTTAGAATACAAGGCTGAATAATTTATGTAAAACAAATTGTACGTCTTCCCACTGCGAGCTTGTTTTACCCGTTGGATCACAAATCTTAGAATCAATACTGAAGACACGCACAAAGGTTTTATGGAGGGAAATATCTTGGTGAACTTTTGAACTGTGGGCTTAATCTTCTTCTTCATATTCATCATCACTACTATTAGTGTAGTTGTTGCTACTGTTGTTGCTGTGCACCTTTGTGTGTGTGTTCTCTCTCTCTCTCTCTCTCTCTCTCCAACTGGTCGAGGCAGACGACCACCGACATAGAGCCGGAGTCTGTCCGGGGTTTCTGCCTCTTAAACGGAAGTTTTTCCTTGCCCCCGTTGCTCATGGTGGTACTGTTGGGTCTCTGTAAATGCTATAAGGAGTTCGGTCTAGACCTGCTCTATTTGAAAAGTGTCCTGAGATAACTTCTGTTATGAATTGGCGCTGTACAAATAAAATTGAATTGAATTAATACTTTTGCACATTGTGTTATTCATAAAAACATAATTACAGTAACATGCACACAACACTTGGAAAACCTTTCACTGTGTTACTGTTACCATCAAAAGCTGTCCTGAAATAAGGATTCAAAGATCACATGAGCCATCGACCAGTCATTTGATGAAGAGCCAGACTGTGTAACAAGAGTTGCACATTGCTTCGTCCACTGAGACTCGTGCTGGGTTTTAAAAGGGGAACCTGAGCACTTTGCTCGTGGCTTGACATCAAATATTTTTAAATCTTTTGTCCTTGTCCCTTATCAGTGTCAGTGCCAAAATAACCACAGCTTCCCAATAGACAAATTCTGAGTTTAATGCTCCAAAAGCCATTTTATACATATACAATATCAAGAGGCGATACAAGGCATTAAGTACTTACAATCTACTGAGTGCTTCAAAGATTCAATGACTTGTGTATCAGTTACACATAATGCTGCTTACCAATTTAACAACTGAAATACTCAAATGAAAAAGCCTGAATAGAGAAATGTTCATGTAGATTTAAGCTTAAAGATTTCCTCCAGACATGTATTAAGACAGATACAAAGATAATAAAAAAGTATAATTTCCACATTTAAATCCTTAAAAAGGTATCTACTCCTCCTGCCTTATTAAAATGAATAAACTACCAAATATTACCAACTGAAAACTGCCTCCATTTTCCCAATAATTACCACAAAATTACATAATCCTATAGAATGTTTACAAAGAGATCAGTTACATATCAGATCCTTTTTCAGGATTTGTAAGGGAAAACAGACCATAGACCTGGAATTAGTCCGATATGTTTGGTAGTCCCTTTAACAGTGTATTCTCAGGGATATTCATGACAGGGGTGTGTGCAGGGTTGGAGGGTTACTTTAAAAATTGAATTTGATAAGAAGTATTGATGTGTGTTTTCTATAAGACAACAGAACAGTTTGACCTTAGAAAAGAAAATGGAAAGAGAAATGAATGTTTAGTGTATTTTTAAAGGGAAAAAAATGTAAAAACAATGTATAAAATCGTAATCCTGCTAAATAATAACTATTTCACTAAATGTAACTGTAATCTGTTTAGTCTTTTTTCTGTAACTAATAAATTGCAGTTATCTTTTTGTATCCTGAGTACATGTAATCTGTTACTCCCCAAGCCTGGGTGTGGGACATCAGAGCTGTGATCAGGTCCCTCGATAGAAACCATGCTAGTCGTGATGGTCTATCAAGCAGAGCTGGAAAATAATAATAATAAATAATAATTTTTACATTCTGGCAGCTGCCATGGATGGTATGCAAATCTCAAATGAAAGCAGATAAGAATATATATTTCTTCAGACATATACAATCAGCCAGTCTGCTTTCTGCTATGTAGGGACATTATATGTCTTGTTTGAACATGGAATTAACTCTAGCTTTGCATCCTTATTACATACTGATTGCATATGTACTGTTAGCTGTTAGCATACAAGAGAAGAACATACTGTACCATTTTCTGATTATAGGAAAATATGTATTGGGCAACTATGAAGTATTGACTTTATGCCACTGCCAATTACACTTTACATATACAAATCAAAATTCAATTCCATTTATTGTCCTCCAAGGGGGAGATTCATGTTCATCACTGCAGGCAACACCATACACTCAACAAAGAAACACGCTCTCCACAATTAACAAATCTACAGAAAAAACAAAACAAAAACAAACAAACAATCATATAAATAATACATGACAGATTGCACACTCAGCACGCCCCTTTGTTTAGAGCAGCAATAGCTGCAGGGATCAGGCTTTTCCCATAGCGAGCTTTCTTGCACCTCAATGTTCGGTACCTTGGTCCAGAAGGCAGTGGGGTGAGATATTGATTGAGTGGGTGTGTAATGTCCAGTTCTATTGTGGTTGCAATGCGTGAGATGGCCCTGTTGTTTAGTTCTGTGAGATTGGGTGTGGGGAGTCCCATTATCTTGGCCGCTGTGTTGGGGATGCGTGTGAACTGTGTCCGGTTGGTGACAGGAGGAGGATGGCCTGGATGATACTTTGATACAGTAGTAGGAGAAGATGGGGGGAAACATAACGTCCTTTGAGTTTACGGATGACAGATAGTCTTTGCTGGCTCCTTTTGAAGATGTCAGTGGTATGTTGGTTGAAGCTAAGTTTATTGTCCAGTGTTACTCCAAGGTATTTAAAACTTTCAACCATTTCAACTGTTTGGTTATTGATAGTAGTGGGGTGCTGTGGTGTCGTGGAAGCAATGATGATTTCTTTGGTCTTACTGACATTGAGGTGGAGATGGTTGTCCTCACACCATTTGCTGAAGTGTGTGATGGTGCTGTGGTAGTCGAGGGCGGAATACTTGTCTGTGAACAGGGCAATAATGGCTGTGTCATTTCAATACTTGAGGTAGGTGGTATTGGGTGAGGGACTGGTGCAATCGTTGGTGTAGAGTGTGTACAAGAATGGGCTCAGCACACAGCCCTGCGGCGCTCCTGTGTTGATGGTGAGTGCAGGTGATGTGGTATTGCCCACCCGCACTGCTTGCTGTCTGTCACTGAGGAAATTGTGCAGGAGATGGATCAGACGGGTGGAGAAGTTGAAATAGTGAAGCTTCTGGATCATTTTTTGGATGGTGTTAAAAGCAGAGCTGAAGTCCACGAAGAGGATCCTTGCGAGGGTGCCTGGGGAGTCCAGGTGCTTGAGGAGGAGGTGCAGCAGGCAGGCCACAGCGTCCTCTGTGCCCCTCCTAGCTTTGTAGGCAAACTGAAAGTGGTCCAGTTGAGGGTTGACAACCTCAATTTGTCCTTTATTTTTTTGTCTAAAAAGAAAAAAATATCTTGTGAAGCATGTTTTGCATTTTAAAAGTAATCTGGTTTTAAGAAAACAGATGTAACTTGATTGTAATTTCTTACTGGTTAAATCAAACTCAATATTAGATGTAATATCTCATTAAGACAACGGCTTGCATAATAACCCGGCAGTGGAATAAGATTATTCTCCATATTTTAAGAGGAAGACCACTTGCACAACTTCTCAGTTTAAAAGAAAGCAGTCTTGTTCCGGTGTTGGAAATGAAGCAGCTGTTTAGTTTTTCATTGTTTTAATAAAAAATGCCAAAAATGAGAATGGTGCCTTCATTTAAGACAAACGTATTCACTTATTTTAATGATGCAGTTTTGAAGAAATTTGGGTTTTTTATTTTTTATTGTTTTGCTAATTATTAATCTTAGATCAAGGTACAAATTCTTAAATTTAGCTCAATAAAGTGACCAAAAGACATATTTTAGTAAAGTCTTAAATAACTAAGTTTTTTATTTTATTTCTAGTTTTAAGGCTCATTACAGTCTTTCAGTGGATAGATCTTCATGCTAGTATAAAGAATTCTAGCCAAGCAAAATTGTCTTACCCCTTGGCAGATTTTTTTGCTTAATACAAGAAAATTTGATTATATTTAAGAATCTTTGTCTTCTTTCTAGAGGGCTAAAAATGATTCAATCTAAGATAACAATTCACATATTCAGCTGATTATACACTAATGAAAAAATAACTATGAATATTATATTCCATTTATTTCAACAGTTCACTGGTACTTTGTATAACATGTCAGATATGTTCGTACTAATCATAGTTGGAAACTCCAGACCAGCCTGGGATGTCCCTCCTCGTTCCCCTGAGCAAATTAACCATAACAATCCATAAAGTACAGCAGTAACTCACCTGCTCTAAACGCTCTTGGCCTGCGAGAATCATACTGTACTCCACCTGGCTGCTTGCCTGGTAATGAGAATTCAATACAAGCAGTTGATACGGCGATAATGGCACTCTCCGGCTCTCTGACTCTGTAAGAAGTGTACAGTATACAGAGGAGGCAGATTTGCTATTAAACAATTAGAAAGCGCCGATAAAGAGTGCGTGGGGGTGTGTGTGTGGGGAGGTATCCTTGTGCGCATTGTTTTGTGTGAAATCCCTTTAGGGAATTATAATTCTAAGAGCTTTATAAGCTGCACAATGCTCGTGTTTCATCCAGAGAGAGCAGCTCAGTTCCTTCTAACCCAGCTTTGTTAGAGAAAAAAAACCCTCTTTTAAACAGATAACATGCTCACTCCATTGACTTTACATCTCTAACAGGCTAAGGAGCATCAATCTCCCAACACGCATTGATGATCTTTTAATTTGCTCCAGCCTTTACTACCCGCCCCACCTTTGCTCCACAGCACACAGAGAAATTAAAGGCTGGGCTTGTGCCATGTGAATTCATTATCCTGTCAAAGCCCGTCTTCTCCGTGTTATTCGACTATTTCTGAGCTACAGAGCTGTCAAGTTGAGCCCTCATTGTTTAGGGCTCGAGAAAGGAAGGCTTGCATAGTAAGAGTGAAGCCACATGAGATCCATGTTGCTTAGCATTATGCCAAAGCACTGCCAAAACATTTCAACGTCTTTTGTGTCGCCCTAAAAAGTAGAAAGGGAAACTTAAAGCTGCGGTCTTTGAGTATTATTTGGTAGCAAAGGAGTCTGGAGGATAACTGGGACTTATTTTAACATAGCATGAAAGAGTAATCCTGTTTTTCCTTTGTTTCTGCCCTGTTTTGAAGGGGAGTGGGCAGCCTTTTGTTTTATGTCTGTACAAAGTCAAGACAAGGAGAGGAGACCAGGATGAGGGATGGCCAGAACATATGCTAGGTTAGCCCATCTTGCAGCCAAGACTGGTTTAATTTCTGTATGATCCACATTGATGCAGAGGACAAAAACAACACTGTGGCAATGAGAGTGGTGAATGAGGGCTTGTTTAGGAGGTGGAGAGAATGTTTCCTTTTATAAAAGGTGTTAAAACAGTATTGGCACTCGAAACTGGGACTGAAGCACATGATCACACTGCCGCATCTGATGAGTCAGGAGCCTTAAAAGTGTGGCAGTGCATGCTGTTGGAATCCTCCCTGAAAGCTCTTTCAAGCATTGATGGTGCATATTTTTAGATTCAGTTTGGCCATCTCATGGTGTACGATAAAAGTACAAACAGAATCCAAGATGTCTCTTTTGGTTAAGACTGAGCACAGCTACTGTGGTGCTGAAATGCTGGATAGAGACAGTTTATAGGGGTGAGGAGATTGCAACTGGGGGAAGTCCTGCATCCAGTCAGCCAGTAAGTGACACACTGAAGTTCATCTGCTTGTCCTGGTGAATAAGTGGCAGAGATGGGGATTTGGACGCCAGTCGCACTTAAGTCATACATACAGTGACTTGAGACTAGACTTGAAGATGTGGAACTCATGAACAATCTTTATTTTATTTAGCGCATTAACACAAGGAAATGTCTGATGAGCTGAATGTCATACCCTTTCGTATTATTGTAACGTTAAGCATTTTGTACACTCGGCCACAGATGACTGTAAAGCTCCACAGCACAACATCTTGGCGAGCACACCTGCAGCTGCTGTGCCTATTTATAACCTTTGCCCATAATAACTTCACACAAGGCCCAAACAAGAAAAGATGCTAAAAGCAACCTCTGCAGTATCAAAATAAAGGATGCTGGATCGACCACAACGAAGTTTATCAGGCACCTGAAAATGCACTCGGATAGGTGGGTCACCTGGAGGGTTAGCAAACCTGTTCAACTCAGCATCAGCTGTCTAATGTTAACTTGCTTCCAATACTTAAACTTGAGCTTGGACTCAAGCTTAAGTCTAGTCTCAAGTCTTTGAGTTTGACTCCAAGTCTAGTGTCTTAGTGCCTAGTACTTGAATTTCCCCCGGGATAAATAAAGTATCTATCTATCTATCTAGTGTCTAGTGACTTGACTTGGACTTGTGACAGAAGACTTGAAACTTGACTTGGAGCATCGCTGATATGTGTGGCTGAAAACTTAGCTTGGTTTCAACCTGAAGAGCTAAGCACTAGCATGAATGTGTATAGGCCACGCTGTCAGGGCTAACCCAATTATGGTACACTGCCAGAGGTGTTTTTAATTATTTAGGTTGATTAGACTTTTTCTAAAGACTGCATGGGTGTACAGAATGTGCCTCGTTGAAGTCTGTCCTATTAGGGCAAGTGAACTTAGACCTCTATTATGATTATTTTAACACTAGAACCTTGAAACACCAAAGGTCTACAGAAGTCAAAATGACTCAATTTGTTGCATAAATGCTAAATACTTATTCCTCTTTTGCTCTATATGCTTTTTACAGTTTTAGGAGAAGTTCTGGACTGGCGTGATATATGTTATAATTTACAGAGTTACTGTACATTCAGAAAGCCATCACTGATAGTGTTCAGTCAGTAACATGGTCTCCCAGCCCCTCCTTTCTGCTGTAAACAGAGAATACATTTGCTGGTATCCCATTCCCACTTTATCCAATCAGGAGAGAAACTCCACAAAGAGGTGGTTCTCAAGGGCATTTCCCTGGAACTGGCTCACCTAAATGGAATGCAGTCATCCAGAGTTTTATTAATTACATGTGTGCTTTTCTTGCTGAATGATAAGGAAAACTGTATGCAGTTTTTCCCTTGAATAGTGGGAATGGCTGCAGCGAGTGGGCTGGGTCCTTGTGCCCTGATGAATAAATAAACACATCAATATATAAATAAACACATCCATCTGTAGAGCATGCTGTGAGATAAATCACCAACATCTCGTTTACTGTGCTATATGCTCGTTAGCCATGCAGCGTGAATCTGAGGATGGCAGGCCCATCACTTTGGTCAGTTGGAAATATACTATGACTGTTAGATGGATTGTTTTGGAGAGAAGGCAGATCATTTCAATTGCCTATGGCGCATGTATTTTGATTTTGACTTTTCTGCTCAGGTTGAAGTTGGGTGGAGCTATGCAGAGAAATGCATGAGATCACCGAACTTAATGAACCAACAAGAATGATAAAAGTTCAGGTGCAGCAAAACTAATTGGAGGACCAAAGAGATGTCAATCAAGCCAGTCTGTAGACACCTTCAAATTCATCAGAGGAGGTCTAATTAGAGGTATTTTAAGTCCACAGGATGAGTCCTAATGACTTCCCTGATGATGATCCACTGGTCTTTCATGTATTATTCATCCAATGGAGTATCTTTCTGGATGGATTGGCACAAAATTTGGTACATAGACCGAACTCCTTATAACATTATTTACAGAGACCCAACAGTACCACCATGAGCAAGCACTTGGCGATGGCGGCAAGGAAAAGGTTCTTCGTTCCCCGCCCTAGGTTTGTGTCAGTCTGCCTCGACCAGTTGGGAGGGGGGAGAGACAGAGAGAGAGACAGAGAGAGGCACAGCAACAACAGTAGCAACAACTACACTAATAGTAGTGACTTATGATGATGAATATGAAAAAGAAGATTAAGCCCAGACTAGAGACAGACAGACAGACAGAACAGAGGTAAAGACAGAAGGACAGAGACAAAGGTGCACAGTAACAACAGTAGCAATAAATGGAGCGAAGCCTGCGAGCTAGTTCAGGCAGTCAACTCGAGCTGCACGGATTACACACATGACGTGCCTCATTCCATAATCACTAACCAAACGCTCCCTTTCAATCTGGCGGTCTATTTAAACTGCACAATTTCCCAGCTCTCCCTCTGCTCTGTAAGTTATTGCTGCCTGCTGCACTGTAAGCCCCACCACCACCCCAGCATCCACCTGTAGCCTCTGACTGGGGGTTAAGGTATTTGCTCATCACTCCCCAATATCTCTATGTAAACATATACAGTAATAGTAGTGACTGATGGTGGTGATGATGATGATGAACACGAAGAAGATGATGACGACGAGAACAACAACGATGGGGGACAATGAGCAGTGACTATATTGATAAAAGCCACTGTAATAATAATAATACTAACAATAATATCAGTGATATTAGCAATGGCAGTCAAGCAGGACCATGGCAGGAGGCTCCACCAGGATCCAAGAGAACCTGCGAGACGAGAAAGCACAAGAACTCCGGGGAAGAAGTGAAGTTAGTAACATGCATTAATGGAACATGAATGAGTGCAGAAAGAGAGAGAGAGGCAGCACTCGGACTCTGTTTGACCTGAATGGAACGCAACCTTCATGAGCATCATTAACACCATCGTGTGTACCCTACTGTTTCATGTCAAAATGGCTTCCTTGGAAATTGTTTATATTGTCAAAATGTCACTTTGTCCACTTTGTTTTCGGCCTCAGTTGTACTTTGTGTCACGTGCCAATTAGCAAATATAAGCTTGTCAGCATTGTCATTGTGAGAATGGCACTGTAGCATGCTAGTGTTAGCATTTAGCTCAAAGCTGTATAAATAAAGCTTCTCAGAGCTGCTAGTATCACTGTAGTGTACTGATTCTTGCTGTTACTTAAATAATTTATCAGCTAAATCCACGTATCCTTTTCTGAAACCCGGAACTCTGAACTTGAACTTCCAATTATGGTTTGTGGGCTGGTTGGGTCACAGTAAATTTATAGTTGGCCTCCCTGTTCTTAAGTCACCTTTTCTTTGCATTCATTGATATGACATTATTTGAATTAAAGTCAGTCAGGCTCTGTGCATTTGCATCCTTACTTCTTTGTTTAAGAGTTGCTAAAACTTCCACCTTTTATATTTTCTATTTAGTTTTGATTTGTCTTCCCCAGCCACCGATATTTAACCACATACCACTTTTTTCTACAATTACTTATTTTCCAAATCTTGATGATGGCTTCTTCGTGTGGGAGTAGAGTGGTGATAATTTCTGATGATGTATAAAATACAGACAGGCTCAGATCTCTCTCCAGGTTCCCTTCTAGTTAAGATTGTAGATATTGCTTTACAAGGGGGTTTTTCAGTGTAACAAGGAGCGTAATTGTGTTCCTGACAGCTGAGAATTTCTGAAGATATGTGACAGGTCAGGTATTCAGACAGCCGGTTTAGCATTTTTCTTTTTATCTGAGGCTGCTTGCTGGAGTGCCTGAATACAGCATTTTGCCAGTGAGTTATGCTATCATGACCATTAAGAGAACACAAATGGAGACCAGCAATCACCTCAATACTTTTGGGAGAGCAGTGTAAACATCACTGAATGTGGCTGGGGGAAAGTGCTACTGGAAATTGCTTTATTCAGTCTGCTGATATCAAAGAAATGAGTGTAATTTGGAATGGTGAAAGAATTACAAAAATTGACATCATTCTTCTGGCAGGAACACAGAAGGATTTACAAAGTATTACAGTAATTGGGGACTCTTTCCATCCCTCATCTCTAAGCGTTAAGGCTACCTTCTCTTCCTCTCCCAACCTGTCTGTCTCTGCAATTTTCAAAACATAATCGTCACGTATTCTCCATGGCGCTAATGAGTGATGATCAAAGCGTTGTAATTATAGGCCACAGAGCCAGGGCGGGCGGGGCAAACAACAGGATTAATACATACCAATTACACCGCTGCATAGGCCAACAGTCCATCCCTGTGTTAATTGATCGTGTTACATAACAAGATAAGGGTCATGTGATGAGATTAGTGCTGCGGGTGCAGGGCTGTGTTCTCATGTTTGCTATATGCCTCGACATGATGTGTAGTTTAGTAGATTGATAAAAATGGTGTAATCAAAGGGATTGTGGAGAAATTCACAGAGGGGGTAGGGGGGTTCAGAAATGGGTACTAGGTTTTTTTAGTGCTCAAGGGAGGGTAGTGTGGATTTTTTTGGAAGAGCAGGGGATGGTCGTTTACTTTTTTATCACCCCAGTATTTATATTTTATTACATCCTTCCTTTCTGAGATGTATTATATAAAAAAGTTCATATACTTACATCAAAAAGATGGCTTTTATGTACAATGCATCGAATAGAGACTTGAGTTTGGACAACATCAACATACCTCAGTGGTTCCCAACCTGGGGGTCGTGACCTACACTAGGTGTCGCCAAAGCTTCATGAGGGGTCGTGAGGCCTTACAATATACACAGTTAGCCTATATCTTACCATGAATATAGCTAAATAGAAAGAAAAATTGTCTAATATAACCATGGTCAAGCATCAGTGACAAGAAAACTGTGAATTTGTCTTAAAAAATAGAAGCCGGTTAAAAATTGCATCACTGGGAACATAGGAATGTAAAGGCTTTATGACCTATACTGCAGTCAGCCATCAGGGGGCGATCAATATGTTTTTGCTTCACTTTTGGAGAGTTGTCATGTCGTCCATCTTTATATATGTTGATGAGACTTGCTGACTATGTTTAGCCTGAGAGCCAATAGAATGGAGTAATAACTTAAATCTTCTTCAAAAGAGAAACCGGCTCGGCCCTCCTCCCTATACCTGATACAGTCCCCATTACACTTGTTACTCTAAGCATAATCCACATTTCCTCACAGTTAAGCTCTTGATTTGACATTGTTACTGTACTTACAGCCATGCTGTCAAGCTTTTCATATTCTCCTCCCATCGGGATTTGGGTTCACCCGCAGAGAGACGTGCGGCAGCATTTTCATTAATCATGGCAGAGCAGCAAAGAAAATTCTAGACACCTTTCAGGGCAAAGTTTGCCTAATGAGAGTTGCTTTACCTTAATAGGCTTCTTAGACACTCAAAATAAGAGGACAGTCTCTGAGTGGATTTGATTTATGGCCAGATTGTCTTGTGTGATGCAAGGTCCTACTGTAGCACAAATGTAGTGTTTATGCAACACCGCAACTGCCACTCATGTTTATTAATGATGTTATGTTCTCAATGAGCCATAAAGCAGTTGACTAAGGTCGCCTTGTTTCTGTGGAGCGTTTGTTGCCCACATTTCCAGCATGGCAGGAGCAACAAGCACCATGCACTCCTCTCCACAGCGGATGACCTTTCAGTTTGCATCCAACCTGCTCTGAATTAGCAGTAAGTGGTCCAATCAGTGCTCGGCTGTCAGTTAATTGAAAGCATTTCCAAACTGATCTTCAGTTGAAAACTATTTAGCGGTCTTTTTAAGGCCAATTAGCCACTCAGAGCGACAGCGGAACCCTGCCGAACTGCAGGAAAACTGCTTCAGGAGCAAAGGAGCACATGTTGTTTTAGCCTCAGTGGTGTGTCTGTGAGTGTGTGTTGAATTGCAATGCCCTGATAACATGAGCAGACCGAGTAGCTCTTCCACTTAAAAATGGCTAAAGACTCTCAAACCTTTCAGTTTGATTCAGAAAATGAAAATCTAATGTTCATTCATTAGCAGATAGCACCTATTTAATGCTTGAACTGGCAAAGGAGAATTTTTAGCCAGGTTGCTCCAGAGATGACATTTGTTCAGCAGATTCACCACTTTGGTCCAGACTGAAGTATCTCAATATTGCCATGTGATTTGGCACGTCCCCGTCCTCTAGTGCCACCATGAGGATGACATTTGTCATTCTGAAGGACCACTGTGTAGCAATTAGGGGCGTCTCATGGTGAGATTGCAGATTGCAACCAACTGAAACTGTTCGCCTCAACCAAGGGTGTAGCAGAAAACAGTGACTGAACCACTGGACCTTTCTAAGTAAAATATCTCAAGTATTGTCCCAAGATACTCATGTTTCCCACAGGATGAATTTGCTTAACATTTACTCTAGCGCCATCATCAGGTCAAAACTGTAATTTTTCCAATACTTTAGCAAATTAACATGTCACCATGATGAACATGAACATTATACCTACTAAACATTAGCATTCTAGCATTGTGAGAATGTTAGCATTTAGCTCAAAGTATCACTGTATCTAAGTACTGCCTTAAAGAGAGGCTAGTCGTTAAATTGTTTCCGTTTTGTCTGTTGTTACAATCGGGAGTTTGGTGTTTTATTTTGAATATTGACCGGATTCTCTATGCCGTTTCTGTATCTAACTTCCGGCCGGCTGAATCTCTTCTGTTTGACACAGCTTCTGTCAAAAATAGATCAGCTGCATATGCTCCTCAGAGCAGTTGGGATGCTTCTGAAATGCGCTGCGCTGCTTCTGGTGGAATCATGAGCACTGTCAATGTGGCAGCAATCACCTCAGCCAGAATGCAATGCAACCAGGCCTGGTGGAATAAAGCAGTCAGTGCTACCCAGGATGTGTTGAACCTCTGTGGCTGACAAATATGGGTTGCTTTTCATTATGCTTGTTTCTCTCACTCTCTTCCTTTCTCACGTCTTAGCTCCTCCCAGCAAAGAGTTGAGAGAGAGATACGTGGAAGACACGCAAGGGTGGAGGACCCGAATCTGCCAAATTAGAAATCCTTCATCCACAGAGTCAGTAAGACAGTCAGTTACTTGTCAAACTGTCCATTTTAGAAGTATTATTACTGTTGTTGATAATTTACTATTGATTTTAAACAGGTGTATTCTAATATATGTACAAATCAGTGTTTTTTTTTGTTATGCTAACTTTGGTTAGGTAGCCTGTTTACTGGCTTTATTGTTATCTGCACAATAAAAACCCACAGAGCTGTGTAAGAATGTGTGTATGTTGACTGTAGTGTAAAATAAAAACAGTTTCTTTGTGTGATGCCACAACACTTAATATTAAATGATCCAGTAAATTGTTATTTATCACACACAATGTGACGGCATATTATATCACATCTCACCATTTAACTGTATTCTATAATATTGTGTTTAGATCTCGATACAGACACTACAGAGCAGAAGCTTTTAGAATAAACTGTGAATTAAAACTGATGAAATTTAGTTTTAAATATAGTTTTCAATCATGCCAAACATACAAATAGCACTCGTGTTCCACATGTGGTGGTGCGGTATTTTTAGATCACGCCCACGCCACTTGATAAAAGACTTCATTCAGCTGGCCTCTGCTCCATCAAGGCTCCACCTGTGTGCCCATTTTTGGATTAGCCTGGGGTCGATGGAGTCAGAACTGCCAAGATAGCCATAACCAGAGCCACCGCACTTGAGCTTCATAACAGCTCTTCAGAAACCTATGGGTGACTTCACAGAGACTACGTCCATTTTGAGTTTTACAGTCTATGGTTGAGGCACAATATTGAGTGTATTTGACCTGTATTTTGGCAGCACTGAGAGCCCAATGTATGATTACTGTAGCTACACTCGTATAAAGGAAGAAAATAGACTTGAAGCAAATAAATAGGCTAGTGAGACTGATTAAAATAGAAGCGTATCTGTTCCATCGGACGGGTGTGAGACGGACGAAATACGCGGCTAAAAGACCTCCTGTGCAGACATACCATTAGTCTAATTTTTACAACAAAAGAGTGAGAAATCTGAACTCCCCATGCTTGCTACTTGGCAACCCATTATTCTGAAAAGATGACAATTCAGCCTTTAAACAGACAATTATCTACTTTGTTGGAGTAAATGAAGCTAAACTGCTACCATAAATGGCTCTCAACTTGAAAGACAATATGGGCACTACATTTGTGAAGTGCTGTAAGCCATTATAGTGTTACAGACTTGTCTTTAAGGCTTAAGGAAAATTTTCAACATGGATATGGGAGTGAGAGAAGGGTAATCAAACAGCAGCATACGACTGCTGCGGTGGACTGCTGCTGAGTGGAATGTCAATTTGTCTTCCTCCGATAAGATACTCCAACACACTTTATTAGGTAAAGAGGACTTCTTGTGTTAATCTGGTGCAGCTTTTTATCTTGTAGCATTCTGACAAAAGATTCTCCTTCTAATACACCTTCCTCTCCTGTTCTGCTCCCTGTTCAGTCTTCCTCTAACAGCCCAGAACGTCTCTTGTCTTTGAATCCTTTCAATTTTCCACCTCTGCATAAAAGAGATGTGAAAGCAGTGCAGGCTAAGACAGCAGTCACATCAGCCTGAATCACAAAGTGGGGCTACATCAGACCTTTTCCCTTCTTTAATTGCAGAGTATTGCAGGGACAGATAGTATACTCTAATTATTGTTCCATTCTTTGAGATTTGCTCATCCTAAATTACAATGTAAATTAATGAATAACCTTCACATATTATATATATATATTGCAACAAGTGATACAACATACAGATGCATATTTTAATATTCAAAAGCTCTTTGGCATTGACCCTGCTGAAAAATCAATATACAAGGAAGACATAAATTTAATTTGTTGTAGCGATTTCCCTGGGGAACCATAGAAACAGCCTTGACAGCTGTTGCAGTGTAAGGATGAAGAGGTAAATTAGAATAAACTGCAATAAAAGCAAAAAGATGTATACAATGGATACCCCAGTCCACATAGGTGGTGTACTTTGAGTTGTTTTCTAAGATTTTGGGCTAGGCCCCTTTGTTCCAATTAAGGATAACCTAAATTCTACAGCATAAAATCTTATTTTAGACGACAGAGTGCCTTTGTGGGAAGGCCTGTCCTGCTTGACAAATGCCCCCGTGCACAAAGGCAAGTCCATAAAGAAATCAGCTTAGCGTACTTAGAAAATTACATCCATATCGGTCGATTCCGGTCCTCATAATTTATGTCCAATGCCAAGATTCAGTGCCAGAGCAGGAAGCTGCAGGTCTTTTATGTGGAGGAATGGAGGGTGTGGAGGCCCGGGTGGTGGAAGGGTGTGTAGCCAACCCGGTATCGTGGCAAAGTGTAATACACATGGTCCACATATTGTACGCACGGACAACTTTGGCAGTGCCACATTTTGGATCACTTAGACGTGGCAGTGTGAAGTTTTCAACGTGTCTGTGTTCAAGTTAGCAATAATGAAAGAAATAAAAGTTACACTTTAAAAGTTACTACAATGAATTATAAAAATACTTGGTTAAGTTTAAGAAAAGACAAAATCCATGTTGAGACACAGGACTTAAAGGGTGGCCTCCTAGGTGAAAGTCCTGTGCTTGCTTAAGTTATTCATCCACCCACCTCTTTCAAACAAGGACTTTGTTGTTATTTACACTACTGCTGGTACTGCACCTTTATACTTCTTCAAGAGGATACCGTGTCAGAGTCACGTTTTGCCTCACATAAAGCTGACACGGTATCCTCTTTGCAGTGGTTTCCAAACTTTTTCATATCAAGGATCCTCACAATAGATGCACATTAGACCACGGACCCCCAATTTGAGAGGATTTTATGTTAAGGAATCTCCTTTGAGTATTATTTTTATTTTAAGGTTTCAAAATTATAAAGTCTTCATAGTCAACCATCAGTCTGGGATCACTATAAATTAAGTACCAGCATGATTTGTAACATCACAAATAGTTTGGAAGTCAGTCCTGGTCCAGTATGCAACTGGCAACTACAAGTGTGATATAACTTCTGATAAAAGATAATAGCTGTGCTACTTCCCTGCTGTCCACATACTTTGTTTTGCTTTTGTTCGTGCCATGCAGCTCGCTCAATCATCGATTATTGGAAAAGTCCTTGGACACAATTAAAAATACTCCATTGGATAGTAATTATTAGACAGAAACCTGGAGTGAAAAGAGAATAGAGTGATAATTGTCCTTCTGCTTGAACTTCAGCTAAAAACTTCATTTCTGCTATTTGTTTGGTGTAAACACTGGTGGGAAATCTTTTCTGCCTACATGAAGCAATCAATCAAACCTTGAGAGGGAAAAACAAACCAAACTCATCAGGGTTATTTGTCTTGTGCTTAGTAAATAATTCATTTTTTAGCAGACAGCCTTTGTTGGGGTTTGGAGTTAAAAAGAAATGGACATTTACCTAGCAGAGTGGGTCTAACCAAAGAAGAAATTGAGTTGCGTCATAGGAAATGTAGAATCCAGTGTTTGGGGGTTTGACCTATAACTGAGAATAAAAGTCAGGATCATAAAAGCTGTGTCGCTTTGATTTGGCTGTTTTGATTTTCACACAGGTCCTCTTTAAAGTTCCAGTGTGTAACATTTAGGAGGAACTATTGTCAGAAATGGAATATAATATTCATAGTTATGTTTTTATTAGTGTATAATCATCTGAATATAAAAATCATTGTGTTTTTGTTACCTTAGAATGAGCTGTTTTCATCAACAGAGGGAGCGGGTCCTCTTCTGGTGGTGTCTGCCATGTTGAACCGCCACAGACTTGAAAACCTCCTCCTCTCAGCAGTCCAAAGCGCCTGCAAGAACAGGTATAAAGGGCACAGAGTGGGAATGGATCAGAATTATTTTGCAACTGTTATCTTTAGGTAGAAAAGTTACATAATGGGGCTTTAATCAAATTACCAAAAACTAATCACCACACTGGACCATGGCCAATTGGGGCCCCTGATCTATATCTGGAGCCCATGGGTGTTTGCTAGCTTTGCCCCGTTGGTAATCCACCTTAAAAGTGGAACTCACCAACATTTTATCTTTTGCCTCTGGCATAAAGCATCACAGACCAAACTCCATTAATTGAAGATTACATTCAGTGTTTACATCTATCTGCATTTGGAGCCAGCAGTGCATAAAGTTGCCAAGTGAAGCTTTAAAACCTCGAACTGTTGTTGCAGTGACTCAACTTCCTAAAGTGCTTCCCACACAGACAGGACACCAGAGGTTGATGGGGATAACGTGGGAGTTTCCATGAATTATCTTCCAGAGCAGTGATCCCATTTAGCTTCTTCTTTACCATTTAATGAGATTATGGAGAGTTTAATCACCTTTTAATCTGCTTGGGTTTCTCTTCAGCTGCTGGATGGCACCACCAATCATCTCAGAGTGATGCCAGTCCATTCCAGGTTTTAACCAAAATCCCCCCACCTTAGAGAACTTTCATTAGATGCCATGGGAAATCAGTGAACCGGCATTCATCACAGAGCTGTTTTAGCACACCTGTAATGAGTCTCTGCGACACTGGCTAGGTATGTTCATATTCCGATCTTGTTTGTGTCGCATGTTAAATGTCTGCAGCAACAGGCAGTAAGAGAGGAAGAGATCAAATACATTGCACATTCAACCTGCCTAATAGACCTGTGCTTGTTGTGTCTGAATAACTCCAGACATAAATAAAGCCATGTGGGCGGCTCTGCCTGAAGGGCTCCATCCTTTGGGCAAGGCATCCATGCCCCGTGGCCAGGATTGAATAACACAAGCTAATTTTGCTTGAAGTGACTCTTGACGGAGAGTAAGTGTGTCAAAATAAGGGGCCGTGTCTAACATTTTCTGACACTCTGAATGATGCATGTATTTTGAGCTGCAGTGTATAAATTGTGTTTCTCTGAAGTGAATGTAAGGCCATTTGTGTAATGATGATGTTGGAAACGTTAAAGGTCCTCTCTTGACTTGTATTCAGACTTATACCATGGGCTGGGTGAATATTTGATTCTGATTGGCTGCAGGTTGTAGGGTTCTTTAGGTGGAGGAAACTAGATATAAGTCATTGCCAAGTCGTATCTAAAGTTCGTCCTATTTACTGGAGTAATGAACAACCATTGTATTAGTCCATTATGGTATGGTAATGCTATTAGTTTCCAGGTATTAGTTAAACCCTCAGGTGTTACCAGGGAAACAGAGTTATGTCATGAAAAAAAAACTTTAGATTTGGATGGCAAAACGCATGAAAATAAAAAATAATTAGCTTTTTTTTCTGGCAAGTGACCATGGCACAAGTGGGATATACCCTTCGAGGTGTCCATTATCAGAAATTATGTGGATCTGGAGGCCAGAACCACGAATTGCTTCCACAAAGTCAAATATTCTGTTGGAACAAGATTATGTTCTGATATATATTGTTTTTATGCAAAAAAAGTAAAATTTCAACATTACAATCCTCAAAAAGTAATCTACTCCTTCTACCTCATTACAACTTCCAGAATCTCTGAATATGCACATGTTTAATTTCTAAAGTTTTCCTGCTGGACACAAGATGTCTCCTACTTCACTGTAACGTCCATTCTCAGTGGATGTGCACTGGTGGCTTCAGGTTTCTACATCACACCTAAGGCCAAAATCCACCAGGCGTGGCAGGGACGTGTTCCAGCTGTGGCCAGAGCTGATCGCCCCCGTTCTAAACAGTGCTTGTGATTACGCCAGAAGCGCTGTGGGGGGTCCCAGTAGAGTCTCTCTCATGGCTGGCAGCAGATTGCATTGTTAGGAAGTCTGGCATAGAATTGGGTCAATTTAAAAAAAAAAAAAAAACAGGAGTGACAACATTGTGGCAGCAGGTCAGAAGTCAGTCAATCAGAGGCAGATCAGAGGAGATTTGACACCATGGACAATGGGAAGTTCTTCTTGGAAGTAGAGAAGAACACATTTTGTATGACACCACAGTATTTCACGTCAACAACATCAGGCAAGCAAGACGCTCTGAAGATGCTTTCGGTGGGATTTGAAGATGATGGAGCCAAAACCCATAAGAGATGCGGTGTCATAAAGCCTTGCCTGGTGGAATTTCTGCATTATAAGTTGCATACTGGACCAGGATTGACTTCCAAATTAATTGTGATGTCACAAATCATGCCGGTAGGCCTCGCCCCTTAAAATTTAAGGGGGGGGGGTACAGACACACACAGCACAGTGAGCACCGATCAGGAGGGAGGGAGACGTGAGAAAGTGAGAGAACTTGGCACTACATAGACAGAGACTACACACTGGAAAGCTGAAGAAAATGAGTGACAAGAAACGTATCGTTTCATATCAAGCAGCTTTTTGTCTAATTGAGATGGGCCTTTATTTTTGTATTCTATAATTTATTTTTGTAGCACTCTGTTCCATGTTGAGTATATTAAAAAAGCCATATAAATAATAAATATTTGATATAATGTATGTTTTTACATTAGTAATTTATTTTACACATGATTTGGTAATAAATTAATTTAAGCAACAAAAAATCTGAGGAGCCACTTGGGAGCCGAAAGAGCCGGCTCATTTTAGTGAGCCGAGCCAAAACACTTCCCATCACTACATCATACTGTAGGAACAAGAAACACTGATTTCTGACTGGAGGGTGGTTTTAAATCCTTGAGAACCCACTTAAACCTAGTCCCTTCATGCATTTTGTGCAAACTATAGCTGTCAGATATCAAAAAAGTAAGTGTACATTAATGCATCCGAGAAGCATTCAAGACCAACTGAAATCCGAGAAGCTTTCCAGTTTCCAGATGCTGACAAGGTGTGAATGCATCCATCTCTCCGACACGCACATGTAATCTGTACTTCTCCCAAAATATGTCAGTAAGCAGTCACTAGAAATAGTCCTTCACAGAGTCTGAACACTATAAAGTAGCCAATGTTACACTGAAATTATTATCATTCTCCCTGTCTCAGTGAATGAAAATAAAGGAAATGCCTCAAGTGATTTCAACACATAATCACACAGAAGGCATAAAAGCATTCATATGATCCTGGATCAGTGAATCCAGTGAATGAGAGTCTGTGAAAATGATAAAAGCATGGCTAGCTACAAGAGCGTTTCTGGGGGCCGGACCTCATTGATTACTGTACAAAAACACAACTTTATTAGTGATTAGGGTGAAACAGAATCATATTTTATGGCTAAACTATTTTCCTTTTAACATCCTCCAGCTGCTTTGCCTTAACTCCGCTAACAGCTAATTTAGCCTAGTACACAAAATAATCTGTGTTTGTTGTTGCCAAGAAAGATGGGTGATTGTTGAATATCAGTATTTGACAACCTGGGAGTGAGACTCAACAATCAAATATCTTCTATATCTGCAATAAAAGTTGCAGCTAATAAATAATACAGAGGGAAGAAGATGATTTCCAACTGGCCCTGGTACTGAAAAAGAACGGCGGCTGTTTGTTACCTAAACCAAACAAGGATAATGTGAAGAGTCACAATAGATAAAGAGTATGGATGAGGAAGGAAATGTGCCAGATATTTCAAATTAACTTTCATTTATCCATAAATCCAAAAGCAAAACAAAACAATGATCTTAATGTTTATTTCACTGTATGAGAAATGTATTTTAAATGCTATATTTAGGTGTATTTTGCAGTTTATATATGGCGCCATATCTCAAGCCCAAATATAAAGGTTTGTTCATTTTACCAGTGTTGGGAGTTATAAAGTAACACTACAACAACAGCTACTGTAATTCCACTACTTTTGGCAGTGATAAAACTAATTACGTTTTCAAATTAAATACTGCAATTACAATTGCTGACATTTAAATGGGCTCCTTTCATTCCTCTTGTCGTACCTGAAAATAGTGGACAACTTTAGAAGACGATAGACAAACCAGTGCATCCGAGCATGATCGCCCAACGTTACGGTGGCCCAAGACAGTTCAGTTCATTTATCAAATAATTATTTTAACTACTGTAGCAAAGCTCGGTTAATGTTCAAATCCCTGTGGGTCTTCTTCTACTGAATCCTCCCATATATTAACCAAGACAATAAATGTAGCTTGAACCCAGTTCAGACCAAAGATTTGCAACCAGACAAGTTGAAACTTGCAACTACTTGTAACACACTGGTCTGCAATGTTCTGAAATCTGCCAGTTCCCACCAATGCAACTTTTCACTGTAATGTTCCAAAACTGTTTGGTCTCGTTGTGAATCTTGGGTCTGAGCTGGGCTTTACAGGTAGGAATGCTATTTGTTGGTGCCCTCTGGTGGTCGGGAGTATTAATAACTAGATAAATTTGTCTTGTCCCACAGCAACACTAATGTAATGTAGCTGACAGGTAGTTGATAGGTAGGCACTATTAAAAGGCTAGGGGAAGCTTAGTTTTCCCATAATTATCACTGAAAAAAAAGTCACTTCACCAGCTCCCTCACATTGCTACAGTGCTAGTTCAGTCGCAGATCCACCATTCATTATCAACATATTGGTATTCAACGTAGGTTATTAGGCTGTCACTGTCCTGAGATCAGTGGGGATGTTTCTCTGTCACACGTGAAGTCACTATGTCTCTTACGTCACGTTATTTTTTGCAGTGTAAAATTAGTGAGCTGAATTAGTCCGTTCTTTAGTTTATTGGGAAATTATGGATGGATTTGTTTTGTTGGATAACAACAACCCCCATCCGTCAATCGTCCTAATTACTTAGCTCCCCCCATATCTGATGCGGCCTATGGATGTAGACATTTAAGTGTAATACAAAAATTACTTTACGTAGTATTTAATTATTTTTATATGCAGCATTAGTCACATGATTCAATTACTTTTGAGATAACTAACAAGTAATTATAACTACTCAATATTTTTTTCCCCAAGTAACTTACTGTTTAACACACATATGCTGTCCACAGAGCTTTGGTCAGTTGGTGCATGACTGTGAATGGCAATTTTCTGTGCTGTGGTAAAAATCCTTAATCTGAGGCGTTCACTAGCTTCCCGCAGAGCAGGTCTGTTCTAATTGGTTATAGTATAGAATATACACCAAAAGGCCACAGTGGGAATTTTTTGCAGACAAAATTTTGGGCTCCCTCACGATAACTTCTGCATTCCCCCTGATCCGTAGGAACAGCTCAGTGTGTTGGGCCAAAGTTGTTGCAGGCAGCACTGCCAATTCAGGGTAAGGCTCTGCAAGTTCTACACAAAGGAGGAGTGATGTGTGTTCTCTGATAGTGTACATCCACTGCCTGTGCCTGGCTGTGGGCTGAGGCTACGGTTGAAGCAGTGGTTGTTGCTGTGGCTGTATGGTTATTGGCTACTATATGTTTCTTTGGCTACGGATATCTATTCCTGTAGCTGTTACTGTGGCTAGTCTCTTTGGTCAACTGTGGTTGTTTTAAATGTGCTATATAAATGAATTTGACCTTTTCAGCTCCTTTAGGCAGACTCACAGGAAGCAGGCAGTGGGTGCAAGCATGCCATTGGCCCAACTATTTCAGTCGGAATTCTCTTCCCCTTCCACTATCTGCATGTTACCTTAGACGACTGTGATTGGTTTTAAACCCTTTGGGTTCTACTGGCATTTTCTCGATTCTTACATTTCTTCTTCAATTCACCTTCAAAAGGGACTTGCATAATATGTTATACCCATGTGTTTTTGTTTTATATCAAAATGTGCAGAAAGACCTCAGACCTATTAGAAACATTGCAATATCACACCAGCGTGCTTGGCAACCCCAGGGGGTTAAAGTACCAGTGTGTAGGATTTAATGGCATCTAAAGATTAAGGTGCATGTTGCAAACATTTGAATACAGCTCAGCCTTCCAAACATAGGAGAAACTACAGTAGCAGCAAAACTTGCATAAAATGTGAAAGACCCTATTTGGAGCCACTGTTTGGTTTGTCTGTTCTGGGCTACTGTAGAAACATGGCGGTTTAGCATGGCGGACCCCGCCAAAAGAAGACCCACTCCCTCTGTAGATGAAAATGACTCATTCTAAGTTAACAAAAACACAGCAATTCTTATTTCTGGTAATTATAAACTAAAGAAAAAATACCTCCTTGCCCTTCCATCTACATACGTGGAAAACCTAAGGCTGGGAGAGCATACCTCTCTGCCATTCCATGTGCATACATGGAAAGCTTAAGACAAGGAGAGCAGCAGCAGAGACCCCCCAGGGTACAGAACAGAGCAAGCATCAATGGCAACAGAAATGACATTGATTGAATCAGATACAGCATAAAAGGAGGAGCTGGGTTAAAAAGCAGCTAAAATGACATTTGTTTACAATCAGCTGCGATTCGCTGATGCAGCTGGAATATTAGAGATGAGCTTGACTTTGTGGCCTGCCTTAACTAGTGCTGTGCTCAATCAGTACACACAAATATCATGAGAGAACACTAAATGTAATGCAGTATTAGGTAAAAAACAAAAATCCTACACTGACTTTTTTGGGGGCTGAGTACAACTAAATTCTCCCATCACAAATAACTCGACATTTTTCCTCCCAAAAAAATCTTCTGTCTTGTCATCTTAAGCCAACATGGTGGCATAAGGACGTAGGACAGACTCAAATCAGAATCCAAATCAGAATCAGAATGAGATTTATTGCCAGGTAGGTTTTTACACATACTAGGAATTTGTCTTGGTGCAATGGTGCTTAGAATATATAATCACACAAAAAAATAAAAAGATAAATATATAAATCACACAAAAATCACACAAGAATAAAGTACTTTTTTTTAAATATAGATAAATAAAGATAAGAAAGATAAGAAAATATGTACGAAATGTAGGAAAACTGTACAGAAGACGGGAGTGCATTAATGTAATGCATATATACAGGGTGGGTATAAGAGTCAGTGACAGTGGGGGGTCCGGGCCTTGTTAATAAGGCCAGCTGCTGACGGGAAGAAACTGTTTTCTTGGCGAGAGGTTTTGGTCCTGATGGACCATAGCCTCCTGCCAGAGGGGAGTGGTTCAAAGAGTTTGTGGCCGGGGTGGGAGGGGTCAGCCACAATCTTGCCTGCACGCCTCAGGTATGAGGTCCTGGAGGGATGGAAGGTTGCAGCCGATCACCACCTCAGGGGAACAAATGATGCGCTGCAGTCTGCCCTTGTCCTTGGCAGTGGCAGCAGCGTACCAGATGGTGATGGATGAGGTGAGGATGGACTCTATGATGGCTGTGTAGAAGTGCACCATCATCGTCCTTGGCAGGTTGAACTTCCCCAGCTGCCGCAGGAAGTACATCCTCTGCTGGGCTTTCTTGGTGAGGGAGCTGATGTTCAGCTCCCACTTGAGGTCCTGGGTGATGATGGTACCCAGGAAGCGGAAGGACTCCACAGAGTCAACTGGGGAGCCACACAGGATGATGGGGGCAGGTGGGGCTGGGTTTTTTCTAAAGTCCACAACCATCTCCACTGTTTTTAGAGCGTTTAGCTCCAGGTTATTCTGGCTGCACCAGGTCACCAGATGGTCAATCTCCCATCTGAAGGTGGACTCATCTCAACCAGAGATGAGCCCAATGAGGGAGGTGTCATCCGCAAACTTCAGTAGCCTGACGGACTGGTGACTGGAGGTGTAGCTGTTGGTGTACAGGGAGAAGAGCAGAGGAGAAAGAACACAGCCTTGGGGGGAACCGGTGCTGATGGTCTGGGAGTCAGAGACATTTTTCCCCAGCTTCACATGCTGTTTCCTGTCAGACAGGAAGTCTGTGATCCACCTGCAGGTGGAGTCAGTCACAGTGAGCTGGGAGAGCTTGTCCTGTTGCAGAGCTGGGATAATGGTGTTAAACGCAGAGCTGAAGTCCACAAACAGGATCCTGGCGTAGGTTCCTGGGGAGTCCAGATGCTGGAGGGTGAAGTGCAGGGCCATGTTAACTGCATCATCTACAGACCTGTTGGCTCTGTAGGCGAACTGCAGGGGGTCCAGGAGTGGGTCCGTTATGGCTTTCAGGTGGGAAAGCACAAGGCGGTCAAAAGACTTCATGACCACAGGGGTGAGGGCAACAGGTCTGTAGTCATTTAGTCCTGTGGTCCTTGCTTTTTTGGGGACAGGGATGATGGTGGATGACTTGAAGCAGGCTGGCACATGACATGTCTCCAATGAGGTGTTGAATATGTCCGTGAATACCGGCGACAGCTGCTCAGCACAGTGCTTCAGGGTGGATGGAGAGACAGAATCTGGTCCGGCTGCTTTGCGGGGGTTCTGCCTCTTAAAGAGCCTGTTGGCGTCCCTCTCTTGTAGGCAGAGAGTCGTTGCTGTGGTGGAGGGGGAGGGATTCACATAGCTGTGGCTGGGGGGACTGGTAAGGTGGGGCTGTTGAGGGGTGTAACGCGGGAAGGTGTCAGGAGTGCTCCTTTGTCTGTCGAAGTGGCAGTAGAACCCATTCAGCTCATTTGCCAGGCGCAAGTCATTGATGGAGTGGTGGGTTTTGGGCTTGTAGTTTGTTATCTCTCTGGGCCCCTTCCAGACAGAACCAGAGTCGTTGGCTGAGAACTGGTGTTGAAGTTTCTCAGAGTACTGTCTTTTAGCTTCACTCACTGCCTTCCTAAGGTTGTACTTAGACTCCTTAAACTTGTCTCTGTCTCCACTCCAAAATGCTTGCTCCTTCTGCAACCGTAACTGTCTGAGTTTGGCTGTGAACAGGGTTTGTCGTTGTTAAAGCTCACCCTGGTGCATCACTGCAAATTACTGTTATGCTTAAAAGCAGTATAGCTGCTTTCCTTTTTACGTTGACACTCAAAACTTAAATATTACAGGGCTCGGGAGAAGGTTCTGCTTATGTCTCCAACAGACAAGACTAAAATGGTAGGCACAGCTGAATGTTGAGATTGGCTGGTGCATCACCATAACATAATGAACTGGCCAACAGATAAAAAGCAAATACTCAACCACAATAATATCAAAACACAAATGATGATAAAATAATAACAAAAATCACATCATGGAGTCCCACTGCAAAGAAACATCTCCATACATTGTGTATATCGCAGCATGGCCAACAAACGGACCTCCAGTTATCTAATTATTTTCAACCCTGCTGCTGGAACCAGGTGCCTTTGGTTTCCGAAGTTGCCACAAAGGCTGATGATTTGATGGGTGTGCTGGGAGCTGAAGGTGTGATATAATGCTACGGCAATGTGACACTTTCCATTTGCTGGAGAGAGACATGTTTGATTTGTTCTGATTCTTCCTCGCTAGAGATACTCCCATGGCTCATAGCCAGAGACAGATTATCACAGGCCATGGGCACAAACTCACCACAGGCCCCCACCTACACGCGTCAGCTTCAAGCACATAGACTGCTCGCACAATAGTACAGGGCTAAGAACCCCCCACATAGCTTGTGTTTGTGGCAAATTATATTTGTTTCTATATTTACAGAATTTCCTAGTTTTCAAGTCCAGTATGAGACAGATAATCTGTGAAAAAAACAGGTTCCTCTGGCTCGTCCTAGTGTGCATAATGACATTGGTAAAAAGCCACTGAGCCTGAATGAAAACAACCAATCAGAGCAAAGAAAGATAGTTGATTGTTGCTCAACAATCAACTATCTTTCTTCGCTATCCTAAAGTTTCCAACCAGAAGCGTCTTTATTTCTTTCTTGGCTCTGGTTGTTTTCGTTCAGTCCCAGTGGATTCTTGCAAATACCATTAGGAGCACTAGGAGGAGCCAGAGGAACCTGATTGTTTAACAGATTATCTGTCTCATGTACTACTGTCAGGATATAGTGAAAGATTCAGCAAATATGACAAAAAGTTATTTTCGTAAATGTTACCTACTGCAGCTTTAATCTGAAGTGTTTTTAAACAGTGTTTTTCAGTTTTACAAGAGAAAAGACTAACTGGTTGGTTTGGTAAATGTACAACATCAGTGAGGACCTCACCTGGACACTGAACACCTCACAGCTGGTTAAGAATGCCCAACAATGGCTGTATTTCCTGAGGAGGCTGAGGAAGTTTGGCATGTCACCCAGGATCTGCAACTTCTACAGCTGCGTGGTTGAGAGCACCATAACCAGCTGCATCACAGCGTGGTACGGCAACACTACTGTTGCGGACCGCAGTCGCCTGCAGAGAGTGGTTAAGACTGCTGAGAGGATCACCAGGACACCACTGCCTTCTCTGCAGAGTATCTACCATCCCAGAGTCCACGGGAGAGCTGCCTCCATGCTCAGAGACCCCACCCATCCACAACACGGACTGTTCACACTTCTACCCTCAGGCCGGAGGTACAGAAGTTTGAAATGCAAAACAACAAGACTCAAAAACTCTCTTTTTTCCCCTCTGCAATCAGACTCCTGAACAGTTGACAGGAGTCACGTCAATGTACCACCTCGTCACCTTACACCTGTACTTCTGTTTACAACTGCGCTCTTGCACAACTATTGTGCACATCCCATGGTATTCATTGCACATTGCACATCAGACACTTTTAAAATTACGGTAATATTGAGGGTTTTTTTTTTTTTGACTTACTGTACTTATTGTAATATTGTTGTTTTTTACTATTCTATTATTGGGTAATATTGTGTTTTTTGTTACTTATTGTACTTAATGCGTCGAGATATTCTTTGGGAACCATCTGGAACCCAAATGTGGCCAGGTTTTTACAACATGTTCCTTGACAGCTACATTGCAGAAATATTTAACATGGGGATTTACTAAAATCAGCAACAGCATAAACCTAAGGCCTCAATCACACTAGTAATTATAAAATGTTTGAATGAAATCAGGTTATTTCAGTGGGATTAGTGCAATCAGTTGATTCGCTTGTAGAGGATAAGTAAATTTGCCTATTGGCTCCTGAACCAAAAAACCAACCACACATGGATGACACAGTGCACAGAGTAGAGAAGGATATCTAAACTAAAGACCTAAGACTCAAGATCCTGAGGTGTACTAGTCCCTGTACACCTGAGTATTTTGGGTCTTTAGTTTGTTTTTGAACGCAGCACACATTACACTCACCCACACACTGTATCTATGACTGATGTTCCAGATCTACACACAGTATACAGCAGGTTTTATTTCTAACCTGACCTGACTGTTGAAGCCAGTAGGGAGAAGAGAGAAAACCTATTTTCCATGGAGAAAAGCCATCAGTGCTGTTCTTTGCTCATCTTTCAATAAAGAAATACTCTTCAGTTCTGATATAACTAATGCTAGCAGCCTCTATGCTAACTTCTTTAGCAGTCACCATTTTCTTTCAAGTCTTCTTGCAGCAGCCATCCCAAAAGCTGCCAATAATTCTTCAAAGGGTGCTGATTGGTCCCGTCCTGTTCAAACTGTCATGACTGATCTTTGTTGGAAAAGGGGAATCCAGAGACTCTAATAGACTCCATATTAGCTATCTTGCATCATCCAGATTTCCATAACCTTTATTTGCTGAATGAGAGGAAACCCCAATAGAGGCCTCCCCTTTGTATCCCCTTTGCAATGAGTAAAAGTAGCTACAACTTGCACATAGTCTCTGAATCTTTCAGCATCACCTGTTTTATGAGGAC
Organism: Dicentrarchus labrax; assembly: GCF_905237075.1. Taxonomy (NCBI): domain Eukaryota; kingdom Metazoa; phylum Chordata; class Actinopteri; family Moronidae; genus Dicentrarchus; species Dicentrarchus labrax. The sequence continues at coordinate 3,198,085 of NW_026136712.1, forward strand.
ATTTAAAGGTAAAGTCTATCCCAACGATTCATAGTATTGCAGAGTGCTTCACTTCAGTGCAATCCTAGACTGTTGTATGATTATCCAGCGGACTATTATGTGAACATTGGTGAGTCATTTGACCTCAAACATAAAGATGGAGAGCCGAATTAAATGGAGGAGGAAAGTTCAGTCTGAGGAGGAGAGTGTGTAAACAGCCAGTGGAAGACATACACACCGAGGCCTGAATGATTTATATTGTTACTACTGTTCACACCTGCCCTAATGGTGCTGTTGTAAAGTTTTTTTTAGCGGGCAACAGGTTACCATAGCCAATAAGAATGGTAAACTAAAACTACAGAAATAAGGCTGAGGTTGTGAGGAAAGCTTTAAATCTTAATGGTTTGGACTGTCCATGTAAGCCTTAGATCTGATGGATTTATTATCAAATAATTTATCATCCTTTGCAGGGCTGCCAATTTTGTATTTCAGCCAAGTTCTACAGCAGTAAAAAACTGAAATTAACCAATTTCTCAGCAAAATCAATTACATTTACAGCCTCTGTGCTATGTTGTGACCTTGTCCTTTCATATTTGACTAAATACAATGCGTCTTATCTTACAGAAAACAATTTAAAGGGAAAACTTGATAGCTGAAGCAACCGTATCTTTCTTGGCATCAGCTAAGCTAACTTTGAATTCTTAATGAGACTGAACAGCTCGTCAGAATTAAACCTCCTGGATAGAAAAAAAAAGTATTCATCTATTTGACAGCCAGGGGACCTTGCCACCCTTCTTTTATCACCACAGTAACTGATTCAGGCCTGCAGGTCCGCAGGTAACAAGGCCACTCTGTGTCAGTCTCTGATCGAGGGGTCACCATTTATACAGCCGGGCCTGGCAGACACACAGCTCGCTGTTTTGGTCTCAATAATTCAGATGGATTTGCCCCAGAGTACATCTACACTCCACACACACACACCAGCCTTTCTCAAGGTTCCAATATATTTCCCCATGCCTTTCCACCCCGCATGTGATGCGGAATGATTCCAGCAGCACTCTATATTCTATGAAATTGTGGCTTTGCATTGCAAATATGAGTAAGATCTCATGTGACAAGTGTCTGTGCTCGGAGTGGCAGGGACCAAGCAATATATTTTCATCAACGTGAAGAGGGGGGGTCAGTTCACCCAAGCTGAAAATCACAAAGCAGCTCCAAAACAATCCTGCTGAACTTTAGATTCTGTTGGAAGAGTGAACCTGCAAAACAAATGCAGGTGTTACAATTCATCCTTTTAGTCTGGGCTCTACTACAACTCCCATCTGTCCTGTTTTACTTACTGCAGGCATTTGATTATTACCCCTGAAATGTAATATGCCATCCCATTATCCTCACCTCTTCCTCCGTCTTTCAAAGATTGTAGCAGGCTTTGATTTAAAGCTTACTGACTTCCTGGTACTGGTACTATCATATAAGACTAGATGACCTAACGCATCTATTGGTACCAACCATGTCAAATACCACTCCAAAGTTAGGCAAAATTTTGGTGATGGAAAAACTGGCAAGGCCATTTTGGAAGGGGTCCGTTGACCTCTGATCTCAAGACATCTGAAAGAAAATGGGTACCCACAAGTCTCCCCACGTTAAAGACATAACCACTTTATGCTAATCCCATGCAGTTTTGGGCATAAACCATGCAGTTCAGTCAGGACCACTTTCGTCAAAATATCTTATATTCCAAGCAGAATTACATTTGGCGGTATGGCTCTGTTCTGGGACCTCCTTGTCCTTCCGCGTGCCTACGTGGAAAACCTTAAGGCAGGGAGAGCACACCTCCCTGCCCTTCCATGTGCATACATGGAAAAGTTTAAGACAAGGAGAGCGGCAGCAGAGACCCCCCAGGGTACAGAACAGACCAAGCAACAATGGCAATCAGAAAATGACATTGATTAATTAGACACAACATAAAAGGAGGAGCTGGGGTGGAGGTGGGTGCAAAAAGGCTTGTAGAGGAGCAGCAGAGATAGGCAGGCAGGCTAAAGCAGCTTAAATAAGGCGCCATGCATGATGTTTGCCAATTGGATGCTTGAGGAAATCAGGTGAGCTGTCAGCTGACTGTGTATGGTATCCAATGGGAAGCTTAGAGGAATCAGCTGATGTATGTTTATGACTAGCTGTGATCGTATGATATAGCTGTAACTGAAAGCTAAGCCTGACTTCGTGCCCTGCCTGAACTAACGCTATGCTCAATTTATTTCCTCCTAGTGTATTTGAATATTTCTGCATACTGGGTTCCATAAACAGTATTGGAACTGCATAAACTGGGAATGACTGGAAAGTTGAGACACATACTTCATGCCACCCCTGCATAAGTCAGTGCCCCACTTGTGCCACCTGAGTCAAAAACACCACCACCATGTCCGTCATTACAGTCAGCTTCTCCCGGTTATGAATCCTTCAGTGTTCATGGTTCAGGAGCCCAGTGATCCACAGAGGTCTCCTCCTCTCCAAAACAAACTGACCCACTGAATAAAACCACTAAAAACACTGAATAAAGCAGTTCCACCTTAAAAATCACTTGTTCTCCCACGCTGTTGGACAGACAAAGGACGGGGCTGCGAGCCGAGCTGCTGCTAACTTTAGCTCAGCTTGTTTCTCTGATAACTTAAGATCCAGACCTCCGATGAATAAAATCCTTTGTCCGGTTCAAATCTAGAGTTATAAAGCACCAAGATCTAGTGGATGGTAAAAGTGTGGCTTCAAACTGGATAAAAAGTCATTGACAGTGCTCCTAGCTGCTAGCTGACTTTTATATATTACCAGAGCCAGTGATTGAGATGGAAGCAGTGTAACCTTGAATGTACTATGACAGAGCAGCTTGTTTTGAGCGGGGCGGGTGGTGAGCAACACATTTTCCCATAAACTAAATGTAGCCTACAAACAGGTTAAAGCGGGATTTGGCAATAATCTTAAATTCAATATTTTAGGGGTTTTAGACCCCTGCTGGTCAGACAAAATAGGTCATTTGAAGATGTCTATGGAGCCTAGAAACTGACATAAAATGTAGTCAGATAAGTAAAAAATAACTAAATACATTAATGAATACTGTCTATCATACTGTTCTCACTGCAGCATATATCTGTATCACTAGACCTACTAACTTTTCGTTACCTTAGAATGAGCCTTTTTATCTACAGAAGAGGCAGATCCTCTTCCATGAACTCTGCAGTAGCCCAGAACAGACTAACCAAACTCTGGCTCTAGATAGGGCCTTTTGTGTTTTTAATGCGGCGACCATAGTTTCTCCTTTGCGCTTTGAAGGCAAGCAGTATTCAGCTCAATCTTTCAATGCCACTTAATCATACACACTTGACCTTTAAAACTAACACAGCCTGCTGGCATGCCATGACCACATATGGATGAAAAAGTGCAACCTGCGATATGAAAACCTGACATAACCATCCAAAATCTTGCTAATAATCCTTCACTACACAAGAAAACTGGCAAATACAGCGTGTTAGAGTTAATACAAGAAGATGCTCTGTAAACTGTAATTTAGTTTGCACAATGGACAGTGGATAATATTTTGACTGTTTGGCTAAAATGCTTCTTTACTTGTTGGACTTTCTTTATAATGTCACCATGTTCACATATCAGTTAACCTGGTGTAGACAATGTCTAGACAAGCTTTACTGATGAGGAATGATGGCAAACAACAACAATAGCCAAGTTGTAATAAACTGGAATTATCCTTTAAAGAACCACAATTCATCTGCCCGAGATAATTCCTAAAAAAAAAAAAAAAAAAAAGGGGAAAAAAAAACATTTCCCTGCAAAGGGTCAGTAAAATAGGTTTCCTTGAGAGCTGAGTGCAGTTCTGAGTTTGGCATGTTCAATATTCATAATATATTTACAACAGAGATGCTGTCAGAAGTGGGTATGCCCTGAGGTAAAGCTATAATGAGACGCATATCTGATCTGTTGACAGTGCAAGAACCTCTGGGATGGAGCTGCACAACAACTGAGTTTTTTGCATCTTTTCAGTGTACACTGTATATAACATACTGTGAGTATGGTGTAGTGAGTGGGTGCTCATAGAGTATTGTATGTACACAGTCCGGTCAGGTGTTGAATAAATCAGCTTGGGTCAGCAATGCAGATCAGAGGTATCTGCGTGGGCTAATGCTTCCAAGGTAAACACAATATAAATGAGTTGATCAGGTAAATGTACAGTGGAAGATAAGCTGCAGACGCTTGAGATACAAGAAATAGGCTACATGCCTGCTGCATGGGCTGAGCGTTAGCTGAAATGCTTGCAGTTTGGAGCCCTCTGGGAGGTAATTATAGAGGGAAAGGTTTGTAATATTCTCTAGTTTACACCATCATTATTTTATAATCAAATGTTTTCCAGGATGGAGCTCTTGACAGCGTGATTCTTACCTGTCAATCATGCGCTATGGGTTCACACCCACACATGGGCAAGGTATTTAAAACCATTGTAGATACATTTGAAGGAGGAGGTGAGGTAGATTTATAACCCTGAACTCACACTTTTCCCTTCCTCCCCAACCAGCCAACAGCTATCTGAATCCAATATCATTCAAACTGATGACATCAACCTACAGTAGCTTGAGGCAGAAGGTCAGTAGGTTATCACGTGATACAGTCATTAGTGGTATATAGACACGATACAAAGAGAGGAGACCTGGATGCTTTTAGGGTGCTTTCACCATCACCAGACAAGAACTTAGGACTATACAATTCTGATAGATTTCTTTAAAATTATTCTTTTTTTAATATTTTGAGCATTGCCTTGATCAGACCGTGATCCGTAGTGCTGGAACCTGTTGCGCCCACACTCAGTGGATGTTGGGGGTTATTATCCACAGTGCTACAAAGAGGGCACACTTCATTCATTGGCACTGAATGTTGGCATTGGACATAAATTGTGATATGCAGAATCATTATTAAGAACCACATCTGAAAGGGGAAGATGTATCTGTTTGGTCCAGACCAAGTGGACCAAACTACAAACGTAGTAGTCAAGTAGTACAAAGAAGTCATCAGTTTCATGCGAGGTGTAATGTAAATATCAGAACTTAAACTCCATGACATCATTAAGTAAATTAAATACAATGTCTCAATTTAGCAAAACAAGACTGTTGAAATCTTGTTAATTAGGCTTGTAACCGGTATGATCCACCTATGTACAGTATGTAATTTCTGGCACTAGGGGGTCTCTTACATCAAAACAATAAGTAGACAACGTAGTCTGAATATAATTAAGCATTTCTGTGAGTTTGGACACTGTTGGAAACATTTGGGATAATGTAATTACACAACTCAACACATTATTTGACATAGGTTTAATGTTATTAGACATTTTAATACAGAAATGTTACAAATTATATATTTAACAGTGCTAACAATCCATATGATGTCTATTAGAGATGCAGATACCACAGATGTAGTTCTTCTAGGACAAAAAACTTAAAAATTGTCCAATTTCATAGGGAGTATCCATTATATATAACAAAGCTGCCCAAAGTGGGGCACTAGAACCAAAGTTGGCCCACCATAAGGTTTGATTTGACCCGCCAGATGTTTCTAGTGAAAGAAAATGTATTTTTTTGAAAGTGATCTACATAGCTGTGTATACTGTTTTACTTTTTATGATGTAAAATCCTCTTTAAATATGTATGTATGATAATAATAATAATAATTCATTATGTTTCATAATCTGAGCATGGCAGGCAGAGTGGCACTTTGTACAGGAAGTCAGTCAATAAAGGCAACTTAGGAATTAGTAACATTTTGCATCTTAACAATACATTGCAATATTTGTTTGCTTCTGGCCCACTGCCCATCATTCAGTTTCAGTTTTGGCCCTCAATGGGAAAAGTGTGGGCCCTCCTGCTCTAGAAAGTAGTTTAAATTCATATTGTTTACAGAATCTCCTGTGGATTAACAAGAATGAAAGAAACAAGCAATGAAATATTAATGCTTCAGCATACAATGATATTTTAGACAAAGTTAGACAGTGCTTTTTCAAAGTTTATGGCAACGCTGGCAAGACCGAAACACCATGCCGCTGTGCACAAACCCAGCACCATAAAGAACTGGTTCTCCCAGTTTGGTGTGGAAGAAGTTGAATCCTGACCCCATCCAACACCTCTGGGATAAACTGGACGACCGACTGTGAGCCAGAAGCTATTACCAACATCGGTGCAGGGCCTCACTGATGCTCTTGTGGCAGAATCTGCTGGAAACCAGACAAGTGGAGTCTGTTAGAGCAGCAGATAATCATATATTGATGTAATTTTGTCTCCACGTATCTTTGGCCATGTCCATCTCAAAACCTGTGAAAATAATACCAAAACCATCATGCATGCTCATATATTACTTTCTTCATTAGGTTGACCTGACCCTTAGAGGGCTGTAGAGGATATGGTTACATTTCTTGCATCCGTACTACAAACTGAATACGCCACTGTTGTTTTATTGTTACAATAATCCCACTGTGAAGATGTTTTCTTAGCTAATCAAAGGACAGCAAACTTAATACAGGATTATAGATGCATGCAATTATGTTTGTTAGGAACAGGCAGGTATGTAATATGTTCCTACAGGCTTTCAGATATTTCTCTTTGTAAGTCTTTGGATTTATTTGCTACACGAAACACTGACACAATTCTGGTCATTTTGACAGAGAATGTGCATTTCACTGACAAAGGTACTTTCTGCTATTAATTTATCAACTGCTCTTGATGCTGAAAATCCCATTAGTTTCCCAGATGCAAATGTCATCTCAATTTCTTAGACCGTAAATTCTCATAATAACAATCCATGTTCTTTTATTTTTGTAATTCATAAATGCTAACACTTCCTAGGCAGAATGTTTGCTTCGCTGCATTACTCCAAACAAAGAACATCTGCACATTAAATAAATGTCACAACATATTTCTTTTCATTTGGATGCATTTAATTAAATTGTTTTCCCAGATTTCCTGTCATTTTGAAAGTTGATTCGAATTTTAACTCAACCTTGCAGCATGTCCAGCAACTCACAGAAAAAAGAGAGAGCTTCAGCTCATTTGATACACAGGTCAAGGGCTTTTTAATTCCAACTTTATGAATAAATAATGAGCCCTGCTGCGATATTAAATTTGTCACTCTGCCATAGTGGGGCAAACACATTATATACTGGTCGTGAATGATGGTCCCCACACAAGTTTTCACCAAAAGGCAATTATTTCTAGAAATAAACAGAAATGGTGTGTAGTTGAATCACTTGAAATTGAATTGTCATACTGTAGAATTAACAAAATGAACCCATTAATGACTACTGACTATATTGAGTATGTTAACAAAAGCCGCCACAGAGTATTTTCTGTTATAAAAGGAAGCACATAATCTTCTGTGGAAACAGTCAAGACATGTGGCTACACATAAATATAGACAACAGGCATGCCCTCTCTCAAATGACCTGTGATTGGCCAAAGTCTCCTGTCACAGGGTAGATTTTGTAAAGCCTGAAAACAGAGCCAAAAGGAGGTGCACAAGTCTCTGTGCAAATCCCACCGAGAGCATTTCAGATGCTGAGCATCTTGCCTGTCCAATGCTTTTGACTTGTGTTTTTTGTCCTTAAAAACAATTCTTCCTTTTTAAGTTGAACTTCTGGTCATCCATGGTTCCAAATCTCTTCTGACTGATCAACTTATGGCCTGGTGCCACAATGTTGATCTAGCATGAAATTCAATCCGGAGTCAGCACAGAGTGTTTTACATTGAAAACTGATCAGATTTTCTATGCTGTTTCTGTGTCTGACTTCCTGCCAGTGTGATCTGCTGTGTGCTGCTTGACATGGGTGGGTCGCAAAAATAGACCAGTCACACATTCTCCACGGAGCAGAGTGAAGAGACACTGCTAGGACTCATCTGGGATGTGCCACAGTGTTGATCTAGCATCTGATGCAATGTCCAGAATGTCTAAAATAAGCACAATTAGCCCCAGTGGCTGCGGCGTGCCAGGTAGATCTGGACCATAAGCGTCTAGCCGTGTGAAGCTGCTTAATCACAGTGGTACTTTGAGCTAAATACTAACTTGCTCATAATGATAACAGCAAAGCTTACAATGGTCACCATCTTAGTTTTGTGTCTTAGCGTGCTCACATTTGTTAATTAGCACTAAATAAAGAGTGATGGGAGCGTCATTAGTTTTCAATTTTTTCTCCATTTTGTCATAAACCAAAATACTGGACATATTACAAATATATAGCTGTTGGTGGTGCCAGATGAAAAAATGAGGGATGCCCAAAGTTATTGCAGTTTAGCCTATGGGAACCATTTATGTCTGCACAAAACTTAATGGTAATCCATATAGTCGTTCTGGAGATATTTCAGTCTGAGCTGAATGGTGGACAGACATACCGTCACTGCCATCCCTAGAGCCACGTGGCTCAAAAACTATGCCTGAAAGGACTCAAAGGAGATTGGACAGACATTTTGGGCCCTAGGCAAGATTTTGCATTGGGATTTACCTGAGGTTACTGGAGCTGCTAAGATGCCTGGTGGCCTGAAAATGGTTGGCTATTTTTTTTTCTTTGAATTTGAATACAGACAATAATTTCTTCTAACACAGGCGCAGAACATATGTGCATGTCAGCCATCAGCTAATGTCTTTGCTGTGCGTTCAAGTTAAGAGAAGACGTGAGCTGACACGAAGTATTTGATCCTAAGGCCACCGTCAGCTAAAGTTCTTTGAGGTGGACGTGATGTGCCAGGACCCTCAGGGACTCTACCTGACAGGACAGTCTGTGACAGAACAGAGATTTGGTGCAGAGTGAGCTTCAACTGTTTTCTCTTCATTATGTCTAAGTTGTCTGTCTCCTATGCACACAATATGCTGTGTATTACTTTCCTACTCTTATTGTTCAGCTTAACCTCACTCTGACACTATGTACCGTAATTTCCTGCAGATGCACTGTCAAATCAGAGTGAAAGAAACTGATTTGAGTGGTTTGGAATTATGGTTTTGTGAGCTACCTTTATGTTTGCCGTTCTTGCATTTGGCATTTCTGTATTATCCTGCTTCACTTCCAGTGCTAAGCAGAATTATGTGAATTCAATAACACAAGTAATGTGAGTAATGAAGCAATGACAAATTGAATTATTACTAAATAGTAGAGATTCACCAGTGTCTGTATAATTCATTTACATGGGTATGCTGAGCTTGCAGTATCATTTCAGATCAGAATTAGCTACATGTGCAGTCAGGGTTGTCTAGTTTTACCAGTGATACCAGTGCTAAGCTAATTATGAAACACCACAGGGATTATGCTTGAATCTGAGAAGTATTGAATGGAGCATGGTGTTAGTTGAGGCAGAGCACTGTGGTCACACTTGCATTCGCTGATCGGCATCAGCTGCTTGATTCACGCTTCACAATTAATGACTAATTCATCACACGACACTGACGAGTAACGTTCAATGATATTCATGTGATTGGACAACGTTTAACCTGACACTTCTCACTTCCAACCTGTTGCTACACTGGTGCTTCTGTCATCACCAAAGCTCATTCTTGCATGTTTCTGCTTGTGATATTGTTGATTTAAAGTTGATTTAATGTTACTGATATAACACTCAGGCAGCACCAGACTGACAGGCATGTCAGTCGTTAAATGTTGCTATTTCTAATCTACAGTAGTCGTTTCGCAACTTTTTGTGTTGGATTTGTCTGTCTTTGTAGTCACTTGGTGTCATCTAACATCTCTTTTTAGTCATTTTATGTCTGTTTGTTTGTCTCTGTGGGTGTTTTGCATCTCTGTGTTATCATTTTGCATCTCTGTGTTATCATTTTGCATCTTTTTCTGGTAATTTTGCACCTCTGTGGTCATGTTTTGTATCTTCTTGTAGTCATTTAGTTTTTTTCAGGTTGCTTTGTGTCTCTGTAGTCACTCTGTGTCTCTTTGTAATAATTTTTGCATCTGTTTGTAGTTGTCGTGCATCTCTGTGATCATTCGCACCTCTGTGATAGTTTCGCATCTCTGTGTTCATTTTGTGTCTCTTCATAGTCAATTTGTACGACAGAATATTAGGGCCAGACTAAGAAAATTTTTTTTTTGTTTTTTGGTAAATTACGAGAATAAAGTCATAATATTACGAGAATTAAGTTGTAATATTACGAGAATAAAGTCGTAATGATACGAGAATAATGTAATAACAATACAAGAAAAAACAATACAAGAAAAAAAAGCTTCGATAGAGTTATCAAGATCTGACGTGACCAGCTCAACCAAACAGCAGCCTCAGCCTGAGCCCAGCAGCCGCTGTTTGTCTCAGTCGTGCGATACAGTCAACAGGTAAACTAACATATTGATAATTTCGTCGTTGAATAGTTTTGCTGGCTGAGCCAACAGGCTGATAGTTCTCATAAAATTACTACTTTATTCTCATAATATTACGACTTTATTCTCGTAATGTTACAATTTTATTCTCGTAGACCTAATATTATGACTTTATTCTCGTAATTTCCCCCCCCAAAACTATATTTTTTTGTCTTAGTATGGCCCTAATACTCTGTCGTAATTTGTGACCATTTGTAGCCGTTTGATTGACATTCCAACAAGCGCTGTTCAGTCATTTCAAACACAGACTCTGGCAAAGGGGTCTTCTGACCTTCTGACTCCTTGGACCCTTGAGCCTGTGCACACTAGGCCCATTTAGCAACCACCCATGAACATAACATAAAGGTGTTAAGGTAACAGCGGTGGATGGGTATAGAGCAAGTCTGATTTTCATGCAGGAGACAGTAGCTTGCGTTTTTTATCACAGACCTGCAGGATCTTTCCTGAAACTTAACCAAGGGTTTCAGTTGCATAACCCTAGTTAGTGTTTAAATCATCATTGAATCTAATCCATGGTTTTGAGAGAGAACAGCTGTAATTTGTGATGTCATGATAGATGTCACTTGACAAGAAAACCTAAACACAATGTTTAAATGTTTAGTAGGGGTAGGCATTTTTTTGCAAAAATTCCGTGATAGCCTTTGAGCATATTGCAATTCAAGTAGTCTGAGAGAAAACTCAGGCACATCTTGGCTGTGTTTTCAGGCTTAAGAAAATAAAGGCAGGCCTACTGGCTGTTCTACAAATGCAGCACAGTCAACAGCCACATCCCTTCAGATGGTGAAACCCTGATTAAATGCTAGACTTATGGGAGGGAGGGGGTTAGCACAGTGATACAAGGCAGGAGGTTTTGCATAGGTTTTGCCTACTTCAGCTTTTTTAACAAAATGAACTCCACATTGAATATCTAAGAGAGACTGATGACAGCCTTCGTGTAGGTATTCATAAAAAAGGACTCCATGTTGATGTAAGAGTGAGGGAGAAAGCTGTCAATCATCTGTTTGTACAGCGTAAATGTGGTAACATTTATCTTGATCTATTCCTCCATCCAGCTGCTGTGTTACAATAACAAAAGTGAAGTTCTTCCTAGCTGACACATTAACTGTCATTAAGTTGTGATATTATTATCTACCAGTGTCATGTAATTTCTCTCTCTGTGACAGAATCTTTACAATATCTGTTCATTATAATGACATTAAATTACAACACTGTAGTGTGTAACTCTTTCTATACCCATGAGGCTCAGTGGCGTGATGCTGCACTCTCCGTTCCTCCGAGGCTCCAAAACAATCCCTGTTCCGTCTGGAGATCTGCCAACCTCTAATTAACACAGAAACTTATTTTCTCTCCCACTTTAACACAGCAGCATGTGCAGTTCTCGTGCCCTCATGCAGAACCAATCAGCCCAACACAGCTCAATCAGCGAGAAAAATGGGCTAATATTACTGTACCTGTAGAGTTGTGCACAGTGCTGCGAGGTGGCCCCGTCTGATTACTGCGCGCCCCGGTAGCTAATTTGGGATGGTTGGTTGAGGCAGGATCAAAACAGCCCCGAGCAGAGAAGCAACAGCAAGGTAGCTAGGATCAAAGCGATCAGTGGTGTGGATCAAAACGTTTAATCCAACTACGCTTTTCGTGATAAATTGTGCATAAATCTTTTGTTCCTCCAGTCGTCCCACCTGCTCCTTCACACCTGGTAACTGAAAAGACTAACAGGAAAAAAAAAAACTGACATGAAATATGCTGTCATAATGTCAGACAGAAATTATTCAGAGTTCTTTTTTTTATTTATCTCCTTCGTTTACCAAGCAGTTTTCTTCCTCGGCACCATGGCAACAAGATTATGTCTTAAGCTGGTGCAGCGACTTTCAAGGACATGGCAGCTTTCTGTTTGGCAAGCCCCGGGATGTACTGTACCTTGGATCAAATGAAAGCAACTCCAAACCATTGTTGATGCCAAGATACCGTGAATCAGTGGATATCTAAAAGGAAATGTATTTCATATAGTCAGAGCAGGGTTGAAAATAAACCTCTAGACTCAGATTTACTCACATTTTCACATAAATTCAATGTATACCACCACTACTTTGCCGTACTGAAGGTAGGTGGACAAGCCGTGACCTTACAGTAAAACAAGCAATTACTAATTCATCGCTATTCCTTAATTTTTTATAAAAACATTGATTTACGGCTTTTTCCTTAAAAACAACCTTTTTGTAAGCTCCTAAGTAAACTTTTTAGAAAAAGGCATAACACTTTCAGAGGCTTTGATTGACTTGTTATTAGATACAGGGTTCTTTGTCTTCACTGACAAACAGAAAGCCGTTGTTTACCCATCGTCCACCGATTCATCACAGTGTTCAAGCCTACTACAGTATGAATAATTGGTGACTCAGCTTAGGTGGGTTTACCCTCTGCCAAATGATTTTCTTCTAAAGAGTGAGATCAGAATACTTCATCTTAATAATTAAAGGCCTTATGTGTTGGATATGAAAGTTTCTGACTTTGGCAACTCTCAGTGCCATTCCGCTATCCACCCATCCCTCCACCTACGGTTGGGTTCCATTTTGTGTCTGGTTCCAGGTTGATAAAGTTTGCTATCTTTGTGGATTTGCTAATAACAATTCCCTTATTTAAAGGTCCAGTGTGTAACATTTAGGCAGATCTATTGGCAGAAATGGAAAATAATATTCATAGTAATGTTTTCATTAGTGTATACATGACAGAAACCGTGGAATCCTTCACTCAGGGAAGGGGTGAAACGACGGACTTGCAATCTGCAATTACACCACTAGATACCACTAAATCCTAAAACTTTGATTTCTCGCTGCTTGATGTTGGTGTGTAACTGGCTAGTGAATTAATTTGGATGTCATTTTCCACTTAGGTTTAGCATATTTTTAAAAGTGCTTTAATGTTAATGTCTGGTCTTTGTTGTTTTGTGGTTGAAAAGTTGATTTAAGTCATCAGTTAAGAAGAGCCAGAGACGACTCGCATTTTGTCAGTCAAATCTATGCTCTTTTTTTTCAACTGGGTCACTGTACACATAGAAAAGTAACCAGGCCTCACCATTTATTTCCATGACTGCCAGCTTCTGACATCTACTGTGATTTCAGATCAGTCAATTCCAGCATGTCCATCACCAGTTATCAGATTGTTCCCACCAGGTTCCAGTTCCAGTCATTACAAAAACTATCCAAGTCTGAAATCCTATCTGATCTCAGTTTAGGATGGCATTTAGGATTTTGGTATTACAGAAACATGTCTCTTAACTGCAATCCTATATTTTCTTAGGATAGGAATTTAGCTATTACAGAACAGGTTAAACTGTAGAATTTCAGATAAACATCACAGCCAGCCAGCCATCAAAGCTAGCTAGCCAGTGACAAGTGAAGTGAGGCAGCCACTGATGTTAAACTGTAGACAGAGATACAGGCATGACCGGACGAGTGCTGACTGAAAAATCAAGCTTCCAGTTCTAGTTAGGATTTCTTATGTTAAAGTCCCCCTCCAGTCAAAATCAGTTCTTCTTCTTGTCCCTACAGTGTGGTGTTTGATCTTCACTTTGCAGAATTATGTCAGTGCAGAGTTTGACACTAGAAGGATGTTATCACATTCATCTGCTGAAAGTGGAAACAAACTGAATTAAGTAGAGGGCAGCAACTATCTTGGGAATCAGACAATAAATGTAAATTCAATTGCCAATGTAGTCAGCTAAAATGTTCTAAATGTGCAAATTATCACAAGGAATTGCGGGAAATGCATAACAAGTTGGACCCCCTTGAATGTCTATAACGTGGTTACGCCCTTGCCTTCAGGAATAGTGGGCAATGAAATTGCAGATAAAATAGCTTATATATAATTACAGTCTTTTACAAGGACAATGTAGATCTAAAAGTAATGCTGGGAAGACCAGAGTGTTCTAGCATTATTAAGAGTTTGTAAGCAGTGAGTGCAATGAAGAAAAGAGGGTGAGACTGTGATTTTCTTTACAAAACACAGTGAAAACAGAAAGGAAATATTTCAGTTTTAACAGAAAATATGAAGTCATCATGACCAGGTTACGAGCAGGTCATTGTGGCCTAACAAGCTGTTTGATAGGCAAGCATACAGATGGGCTGTGTTCATGTGGATCTCCAGAAACTGCAGCATCTTTTATATCTCTATAAATCAGAGTTGAAAGGCAACAATTATTTATAGAGTTGTCAGATTTGGGAGTTTCTTCCTTTTCAGTGAAGTTGCAGCTTTATTACGGGAATAACTATCAGCAAGTTGTACAAGACTATACTATAGAACTTGAAGTTAAGGGATTTTGTTTGAATTACGATGGGGAGCAGCATTACGCCTTGTAGCATACAGCTTGTCGGAAATGAAGAAGAAGAAGAAGAAGAAGAAGATTCATTGCCAGTTAGTCTTTAGGTACATCCCCAGTTATTTGACATTTCCATGCTCCTCGATCTCTGCTTTGAACTGGAAATCATTCTGGTCCGCCATCTTGTAGGCCATCCCAAAATGTTTATTTCTGTAGCCAGGATCGAGGATTAAGGAGCGCTCTTTGAGGAGCTATGAGCATTATCCACGGGAGCAGCCATCACAGAAGGCGTACCCCTTTATTGGACATCAGTTATAGATTGGACGCTGTATTTGATTGGACTCGCCGTTTAATATTATCTTACCACAGCCATGAGTTTAGAAACTGTATTTAACCTCTTTAATAATAAACTTAAAGGTGCTGTAAGTGAAATTATGTCACGACTGAACTATGGACCAGAACCCAAATGCACAACTCTCAGACGAAAGTTTCAAAATAAAGTTTTTATTAACCAACAAAAAATCACTCTTACGAGGTAATAGTAAGACTAAGAAAACAAATCACTCTTAAACAAACAAAGTAACAAAACAACAAGACCTGACAATGGCAGTGGTATGGATAAAGCACTGGTTCTCTGACACATGGGACAAGACAAACTGGCACAGGACCAAGGGAGACACGGACTATATATACACACAAGGTAAGGGCACAGGTGGAAACAATCAGGGCGGAGACAGGTAATCCCAAGAGCGGGAAAACAGACAAAAGAGAGAAAGTAAAACTGGTGACAAGAGACAGACCGGAAGTGGAACCAAAATAAAACAGGAAATCACAAGACAACATAGACACGAGACAAAACTGAATGAATTAACTTAACAAAGTTTCCTGGACATGACAAATTAGCATTTAGTTTAGGCATTTATGCAGTACTCTAAAGTACCCCTAGGAGTACGCGTACCCCAATTTAAAAAACATTGACTTAAAACACCTTTAAGTTAAGAGCAGGTTTTTTTTTATTGTACAAGGTCAACAGGATGCATATCCAGACACCCAGAATAACATTAAGACAATACCAACATAAGAACAACAAACAAACATAAAATAAATAATTAGATCAAATTTTTTTTTAAAAGAAGAAAAAAAGCAAGCTCACAAAAGTGTAGTATAGCACATCAATATGCACACATATAAACATATCTGTACATACATTTACACACACACACATGGATACATATTCACACAGATGCACATATATACATATGTAGTATGCATATGCATATACACACACTCCCAGTAGACAATAACAAAAACAAACCAACAAAGACTTTCCATCTTCCAGTTTTTTCTGTAATGTGGCCACACGCCCACCTGCACACCTCATTTACTCATTAGTCTTAGTGCTCTAATCACATAAGTTTAACCATTTATGTTGCCTGTCCCTCTCCTGCCACTCTATTCTTGCCATTATGAAGTAACTGTAAACCCTGCTAGTTTGGATTTTGGGAGATTCTAGGACAGTGGAATCGATTCTTCTTTTCCAGAAGAGGTAATAATACAATTAGTTCCCCGGCTGTTAAATTTGTTAAATGGCCTAAAGCTTGTCATGGAGCTCCGAATGGTTTGCTATAAATGCCATGTTAATGTTACAGACTATTAACTGTCCAATAAAAGTCGCAGGGAAAAGACTTTGCAGTTAAAAATAATTTTATGAATCAGTGCCACATTAGATAAATTAGAAACCATATTTTACATCAGTGACACTTTATTTTCTTGCCCGTATCAAAATGATTACACAGCGCAAGTGAACATGGTGTCATGATGACTTAAGCAATTACTATCTCGTATATACAACTATGACTCTAGATGATTCTCTTAATTAACTGCACATACTGAAGAGACTTAAATGAACTTCTTTAACTCGCTAACCAAGCAGAGTTTTTTTATTTAATGGGCTTTAAATAAGGAGCAGCACCAACTCATATTATACTTATTCCCTTAAGTCTCTCTGCCAGTCGTACTGTCTTCCCTGCACACATTATCACTTGAAGGAAGCCTGCTGGGAGCTCTTCTGTGGAGGTTATAATAGGCAGTGGGGAGGGCTGGCAGCGGGCTTTGAGTCGGATGACGTGGGAGGGCTACATGCGTCAGAAAATGGATAAGGGAGTGAGTAAGCGAGGGAGGGAGAGGTAGTCGGATCCCGTACTATCTTACAGCACCGGTTCGACAATGTTCTCCTGCGAGTTTCCTCTGATCAGACAGAGATGGGTGACAGGCTCAGTGTGAGGCAGAGCTGCGAGCCGAGGAAGCACACAAAGAAGTACGGGTGTGCTCCATGGGTGTACACTACTGTTCTCAGCAAATAGCTTCGTGCACACACTCTTACTTAGGCAAAGGACAAGTCAGCACATTATATTGTGAAGGATTATTAGAGGAGTAAATGCATGTATCTATCACAGAACTAGCTTTTGAGACACTTTCTGGTTGGCCCCTATGCATATCCCACAGTGGGCTGTCGTGAGAGACGATTGGTGACATCTTTGCTCATCAATCTAAAGCAAATGTCCTAGGTCCAGAGGTGGGACCAAGTCATTGTTTTGCAAGTCACAAGGAAGTCTCAAGTC
This sequence comes from Dicentrarchus labrax, assembly GCF_905237075.1. Classification (NCBI taxonomy): domain Eukaryota; kingdom Metazoa; phylum Chordata; class Actinopteri; family Moronidae; genus Dicentrarchus; species Dicentrarchus labrax. The sequence continues at coordinate 3,215,405 of NW_026136712.1, forward strand.
TTAGCACTCAAGTCCCAAGTTAAGACAGGCAAGTCACACTTTTGAAATAATATACTTTATAATCTTTGGGCTTGGGGGAAGGTACCAAGTATTTTCTAGACTTTCACGTCTTTTTTTAATTTGTTGAGTCTACACCTCTGCCTGGATCTCACTGTGATGAGACACGTCCATCTGCAGCCTTCAGAAAAATTCTGACAGAATCAGAAACTTCATACCGAATTCTTCGTAAGTGCTGCTACAACCCACAACAAACCAATCAGATTTTCTGAATAAAAAATATAAATTGAATAAAAATGTTCGAGACAAAACCCAAAATAGATATGTGTGGGGCTCGTGCAATGCCCTTGCAGAGCTGCATTTTCTAAACATAAGGGTCATGTATGAAATGTCTCTGACATTTTTTTCTTTTACATAATACCGCTACAATCCACAACATGTTCATTGCATCTGACATCCCTCATATCAATAGCAATAGTCTGGCAAGTATTGCGACCTGGACTTTACTGGACAACCATTGTTGTCCTCAGGGAATCGCTGAGGAAGCTTCAGCACATGGTCATCACTGCTTCCATTACAGGCTGTTCTTCTTTCACCTCTGGATTACAACTACAAACAGACGTGAGCCAACACAAACTGTTCTGACCCCTCATAATGCTGCCGGTGAACCGCCTCCCTTCTGCAAAATGTGACCTCACTAGCAAAAGCACCTGATCCAACAACAGTTTCTGTCCGACACCACTGATAAACATCATATGTATGCATAAGAATATGTAATATGTCACTGTAAAATGGCATGCTGCATATCTGGGAGTCATTTGTCTTACATTTACTTTTCACAGCCCAGACACACCCATAAAAGGTGACCTCTCTTATTTGGCCCACTTCCTTCTCAGAGCTGTGTGGGTGTGACTGTACTTCTAATAATAATCTAATCAGGGTCTTTAAAACGACACAGACCACTTTTTCACATCCTTTTTTATCATTAAGTAAACTGACAGCCACTGACTGAGAGACATATTTTTTTATTATATTCAGTCCATATTATGTATTTTATACCTAATAGGTTTTGTCTTTTGGAAATTCAATTTTCCTCCAATTCCTTTCCAATTTTCTTCTACCTGGCGCCGATCCATTGTTCTATCAGCTCTTTGGCTGTTTAATCTGTGTACTTTTCTCATGCAGAACAAGGCTGTTTATCAGAAAGTTAAGGCTCTGTGAATATGGCTTGTGATCAGGTCAAAACTGTGGCCGTATCAAAGTTTTTATCTTTAAAACTATTTTGTTTGTACTTTTTAGTTTCCTTCACATAAATGAATGAAATAATGAGATAAAGGCCTACTTGGTATTTTTTTTTAAAGAGTTGTCTAAGACCCCTGATAATCAAGAAGGCCTTGCAACTCACTGTGACCTTTGGTGACCCCTAGTGGGGCTCAGTCCCACTAAGTTGTGAACCAGTGAGTTAAGATAACAAAAACAACACATTTATGTGATCATGTTTAGGCAACTCAAAGCAGTTGGCATATGTTAAGAAAAATATAAACAAATATTATAAAATGAAGACTGACTTGCAGCCGAAGATGGGATGTGTTTACTGTTTTAATAATTATCCCAAACTGACCAAGTGTTTCAGCAACCCTAACCCTAACCTCTAGCACTACAAGAAGCTCTACAAAAACTACGAGAAATAATGAAGACAGCTGAACGTCCCCTTCAGGAAGAACCACCACAGGTGCCCTCAACCCCAAAAGAACCAACCATACCCCAATCACACAATTCTCAAAACCTACCTGAAACCTCCCAAGAAGGGGAACCTCCCTCTAAACGCCACAGGAGTGAAGAAGTAGGAACACCACGAGAAAGCACACCAAAAAAAGACCACAGAATAACCATGCCAGAAGAAATTCCGGATTTAGACGAAATTCCTTGCCACCAAGTCATTCAGCACAAACACCGGAAAATCCAAACCAAAACCGTCACCCATCACCCGAATGGCCTGGCCCGGAAATACCTCTACTAGCTCCACCATAAGGAAACCCAAATAGGAACCCTAATGCAAACGCAACTGTAATACCCCCAATAAACCTAAATGAAAGCACCACAAACAAACCAAGAATCAAAAAACACCTATACCAATCCCATGAACACAATGGTAACAAATAACGCAACTGGATGCTCAATCCCTTCCGTACAATACTCATCATCGGGGATTCAAACATCTCCAGGCTACCACGCATTCCAGATGACCGAACTCAGGTAGACTGTTACCCTGACTGACAAGGCCCACGGTGCCCACAATGTACACCAAAAACACCAACACATACACAACAGGAGGAGCATAGTCGTGAACAACAGGTGGAAGATTCCCCTGGACAAGGCCCACAGTGTCTACAAAGTACACAAAAAACACCAACACGTACACAACAGGAGGAGAATAGTCGTGAACAACAGGTGGAAGATTCCCCTGGACAAGGCCCACAGTTGGAACTCCCAAAATCACAGAGAATTCGGAGAACAGTAGCGAGACGCAACCGTTGTGTGGTCTCAGAGGACAGCTCATTCCTGCACATTGAAGATGATGGACCCAGATTGCTCGGCCAGGAAAGCCCTATTGTACAAAAAACTCCACAAGCAGTTGGAGGTTGGGGCGGGGACGGATTTGGACCGGACTCCAACTCTGACACCAATACCGAGGCTGGCAGGGCCGGGCCAAGGGTCCAAATGTGTCCGGAACGTCACGGTCCATATACACACGCCTGCACGCCTACCCTCCCAACAGGAGGAACAACTTAATTCCAATTTGGAAAAAACATCCACACCAAAAACACAATCTTTCAAAGTTAACAGACATATCAACACAGACCGTAAGATGACTGATTGGAACCTTACGGTCTGGAAAAAATGGGTCATGATTGGAGATTCAAATTTGTCGCGTATACCCGGCCCTTCTATTTCGGACCTAAAAATTGATAGCTATCCTGGTGCTAACTTCCGGCATGCTGAGTCCATCATCTCCAAAGTGTCCTGCCTAGTTTGTGTGGAAAAAGTTGTCCTCTCATTCGGTCTGAATAGCCGTGGACAAAAGGCCAAAGAGACCACAATCAAGCAAATGCAGGCTGCATTGAGGGCCGCTAAGAGGAAATTTCCATACGCGGAACTTTGGATCCCACTAATTAATTTTTCGACTAATCTGACCAACACAAAGAAGACTTGTCTCCAAAAACTCAACACACATATCACTAAAAACATGCTATTCATTCCACTTCTCGGCTCCACACACTTCCAAACGGAAGGAGACCTGATTCACTGGACCAAAAATACAGCACGAGCTATGCTCAACCACTGGAGTGTCTGTTTAAACTTAAGAATCCCATAAGCCTAGTAGAGGAGGGGGACAAGAGCTCAGGGCCTCTGACGTCACAGAATGTTGTAATACTGAGCAGAGATTTCAGACTGACGGGAGCTCAATTGGACCTGCTTAATAGAGGCCTAACATTCATACCAGCACTGGATGTTACAAAGAATCTGAAATTACAATTAGAATTGGACATAAAGAATTTCCGTAGGAAACTAAAATTAAGAACATACTTCAAAGACTCACAACAAAAAGATCCACCACCATTCCTACCATCATCAATTTGGATGCCACCGATGGCAGAACTACCACAGGGAATCAATTTATTGATTGAGAAAGATAAAAAGATTTCAAACATGATTATAAACTGTATAAAGAGAGGCCGAATCTGTCACAAGATGAAGTCAAAGCACTCTGATGCACAATAAGCACATTGTCATAAAACCCGCTGACAAAGGCAGTTCAGTTGTGATCTTACATAAAGACCAATATGTTGCTGAAGTTCATCGCCAACTCAATAATGAGACCTATTACAAAAAATTTAAAGAATCAGTCTATCTCCAATCAGTTCCTATGGTACAAAAATAATAAGAAAAAATGTATCAGTGTGTGGCGGCACGAGCTAAGTTATCAGACGATCTTTTCTATTTTATTTGTTACCGACAATGCCACCTTGGGTTAGGGCCCAAGGACCCATACTAAATGTCAATTATCACCTCTTACAAAAGGACACTAAGGTTCGTTCACTCAGGGAGGGCAGGAGACAGAGTTCAATGATCACATATAAAATTTTATTGTTCCAATGAGCACAAGGTTTGGCACAAAAAGTTAAAAGGAGAAGAGAGCCCAACTGGGGAAGGGAGGTGGTGCCGGCTGCAGCTTACCGGCTCGGGGAGGGGTCGACAGGGGAAAGTAATGTCCAAAAAAGAAAGAGGAGAGAACCCCACTCACGGAGCAAAAACGTGACATGCACACAAAGAAAATCTTGAACGAGGCTCACACACACGAGGGACCACCACCACTGCCGGCCTTCAGCTCTAGGGGAAGATAAGAGGCGCAGTTAATAGGGCTCACAGTTAAAACAAACAATATGTCTTGACATAAACAAACTGATGAATAATCAATCAATGAACAGAATAGTATTAATTAGAATTAATCAGAAAATCAAACAAAAGATGAAAAAGAAAATTAAAGAGTCTCTGGCCAGAGATATCAACTCAACAGCTAACCGTAACTAATCCATTTTGAACACAAATAAAGAAGGGCTCAAATTGAGAAGTTCCAAATGAAAATTAAATAAACAACGACACCACACCTTGGCAGATTACCTTTAAAACACTCACACGCACACACACACACACGCACACAGTCCAAACGAGTGGCTGAGAGTCCCGGCAGAGCTCGCAGCGGCCTACCCGAGCGGCAGCCACACACGCACACACCACACCACGCACAGCAGCAGCGCGAAGCAGGGTCAACAGCAGGAGGCAAGCTGACCAGGGACAGCCGACAGGACCCCGCACCAAGCCAGCGAAGTAGCAGCGGCGGCAACGGCAGCGAAGCAGCAACAGTAACAAAGTAGCCGTGGCTTAATAGCCCTGATTACTCAGTGCTCTCCTTACGTAGCTTTAGCGTTCATAAACTCCGGTTCCCAGTCCAGTTAATTGGCGTCCCTTCTAAAGAGGGAGAGGGGTGAAGAGGGTCGGCGTAACAGGGGAGACAGCTACCACACACCATGCGACCAGCAGACTGTTAGAGGGAGAGGAGCGGAAAGGGAGCTTAGCACCTGGCTAACAGCAATTAACAACAAACGCTCACCATGACTCACTCACCTATGCTCCGGTCGGCGGCGGTAAACGACCCCAATATATTGCCCCGACCACGATGAAGACGTCGGATCTATTAAAGAGTTATGGTTTGAGTTAAATGAAACGCTGACGAATGTACACAAACAGCACGCTAAGGTGCGCCTACCTGTGCTCTGAGATGGGCGGCGAGAGCAACGAGCCGGAAGTGGACGGGCTGAAGAGGCAGGAAGGGGGTCGGGAGGAAGGGCACGGCCTACTTTTATCTACTCGGCATAAACCATGATTGGCTAATAAGCCAGAGAGGACGTGGTGAAGCCAGAAGCTTGTGTTTAAAATGGCAGTGGTGCCTCATACCACTACAATCGCAAAACAAAAAAAATATCTGAAAGGAGAAATCCAACCCAGGGAACGGAGATTTTCCATCCTTCCAAAGATTCATAAATCTCCAGAAAATTGGAGTGTGCCCTTTGAAGTACCTCTTGGTAGACAGATTGTATCGGACTGTAGTAGTGAGACATATAGAACAGCAGAATACATTAATCAATTTTTAAACCCCCTGTCAGTCAAACATCCAGCGTATGTGAAAGATACCTATCACTTCATTGAAATTGTTAAAAAATTAAAAATTCCTCCTAATTCCTTGTTCTTCACCATGGATGTGGATAGCCTGTACACAAACATTGACATTCAAGCAGGTCTAATGGCAGTCCAAAAAATACCCAGACGATTTGAGACCGGATAGGGAGTTATTACAATTATTAGATATAAATGTAACCAAAATGACTTCCATGGGAATATTTCCTCCAAATTAAAGGGACTGCGATGGGAAAAAGGTTTGCACCGGCATATGCCAACATTTTCATGGCCAAGTGGGAAGAAGAAGCCTTGGCAAAATGCTACATCAAACCATTCCATTATCTCAGGTATCTGGATGATATATGGGGAATTTGGACCGACTCTAGGGAGGACTTTGAAAAATTTGTGGACACACTCAACAGACATGACCCATCCATCAGACTGAAACATACATATGACAAACAGACTATTGACTTTTTGGACACGACTACATACTTAGGACCAACGTACAGACTAGTCCAAAGACTGGACATTAAAGTCTATTTCAAGAGCACGGACACACATGCCGTAATTATTTAAAAACAGTTTCCATCCCAAACATACATTTTGGGGCCAGGTTAAGTCGAAGATATTGAGGTTCTATCGTATTGGCACGCAGGAAAAGGACTTCCGGGAAGCGGTGGAGACTCTCTTTGGAGCCCTTTGAATAAGAGGTTACTCAAGGTCGTTCCTGAGACAGTGTCTCCACTCTTTCCCAAGTCCAAAAACCAGCAAATACGAAGGACATGATTCCCCTCATCACAAACTATTCGACAATAAGCGCAAGATTGAACAACACAATAAAAAACAACTACAAAACATTTATGAAAGATACAGGACTCCTACAGAACCACCATATAATTTCGGCCTACCGGAGGAATAAGAATCTTATGGACCTATTAGTTAGTGCAAAATTGAAGCCTGTACGCCAAACAAGAAAACAACCTGGACCACAATACTTCCAACAATTAAAATACATATGTAATAGATTAGACCAAACAATTTTTGAAATACCACAGGGCTTTATGTAATCTATTGTTTTGAGTGTAAAATACAATATGTCGGTGAGACAGGAAATACAATCCAAATACGGATCTGGCAGCACAAACACAATATACAAAACAGGAAGAACACTGAGACACCGTTGGTGCAGCACTTCCTGTTGCATGGGTGGCTGGCTGCAAGAGTATCAGGATTACAACAAAATTCCTATTGGACAGACATTGAAAGGAAAAAAGTGGAAAGAAAATGGATTTATGTATTAAAAACAATAGAACCAAATGGTCTAAACAAAAAATACAATTGAGTGTTCTATTGATGGAATGTTGTGCAGTGAGTGAGAGGGAGGGGGTCTGGGTGTGATTTCCCCAGTCCTGGGCTCCGGATCGGGTCCCCAGTTATTTGTTGCTTGTTATTTAGTCTTTCCAACCCTAACCTTAACCCTAACCCTAACCACTCCTTCTTGTTTCCTAAACCTAAACCCTAGTCCCTTACCTTGCCTTGACCTTTGACTTCCACTCACAGGCCTCTTCTACTCCAATTCTGAAATAGCCTATATGACACGAACTTCCTCTTTACATCTCAGCCAGCTCTTTTACTTCCGGTGTCAATCGTCAGTGAAGCAGATAATATGGCAGTGTTTTTTACCCGATCGCTTCAGGATTTACCTAGGATGAATTAAACAACGTGAGTCGTATCATAGCTCAGAACTCTTCAACTCTTCTTCAACTTCGGCGGCGATGAAGAACAAGGGGTTCAAACTGTATGTGACGAACAATATAAACAACTACGAAGGTAAGTTTACAATGTTGTTATTAGCCCTTAGCATGTAGCAGCTAGCGATAGGCTAACGGTAACAGCAGTGCTTGTGTTCATTTGTATTTTGTGTGTTATTTGTGTGCAATATAATATATTAAGCCCAATGTTAATCTCAGTTTCAAACAAGAGTCCGGCAGGAGAGATTACTGTTAGGTCTGAGTGCTTCAGAAGATGGAGAAACGAAAAAAGTCTCACAGTCCAAGTGGAAGAGATCATGTAGGTTCAGATCAGGTTCATGATAAATGAGTTACTCAAATCAAGTTTCTGTGAGTCATAGCATTGCTTTGAATTAAATTATGACTAAGAAAATACTCAACGAGGCTACCTAATAACTACAGGCTATATTTTTCATAATGTGTATTGTCACATTTGTTCCATGTGATCTGACCCAGTATTGGAAAACACGTAGAAAGAAAATCTCAGAGAAACTAGATTGTGTTCAGAGTTCTTCTACTTCTTCACTTTCTTTACTACTACTTAACTCTTTAAGCAAATGAGAAAAGTGAGCGTAATCATAAAATTGGACTCTTGGAATTTTTGAATTTTGCATAATAAAGTAGGCTATAGACTAGGCCTACTACATATAAGTTGCACTTTTATAGTGTCTCACTTTTCTCATTTCTTCTTACAAGTTCCCAGCCTAGGCTAATTACAGTTCATTACAGTTCAAAACAGTTCTCAGACTGTGTTCAAGACTGTTTTATAGGTGCAGTTAGTGATTCTGGATGAAATTGTGCATGTTTAGGTGTATGTTTACATTAATTAGCAAAAGCTGTTGTCCAACACCTTTTTATGGGGTAGTCAAGAGAATATAGGTGAAGTCAATCATGGGGACATGGGGTTAGTTGAATTAATTAAAGTTTCGTTCACTGCACCTGTAATGTTTAATTGCTCTTGCAACTGGTCATTTTTCTATCTCTAACACGTGTTTTGTAACAGATTGTGCTGAGGGATTCAAAGCCTGTGACGCTCGAAAGCTGTACATGTTCGTGTGTTGCTGGTACTGCCCTGTGCAACCACGTGGCAGCTCTTTTCTACCAAACCGCACATTATTCACAGCTGGAGCTCAAGGCTGTTCCACCGGTTCACACACTGCATGAAAAGTGGGATTTCCGTCCCCGTAAACGCCCGGGAATCTCCCTAATTTTCGGCAGTTAACGACAATGTACAGCCTGTGAATGTCGCGTTTGTCTGTGCCACATATTGTCGGAAACAAACCATGACGTATGTGGAGAGCTCGCAGCGGAGTGCTAATGGATCTAATTAGCATATGAATAGCAGCGAAACCGCGCCTGGCCAGGCCTGGCTTGAATTTCCTTACTATTGGATGAAACCATTTCTTTTAAAGAAAAATCACTCATGATTGGTTTGGCAGATCTGTCACTATTGGTCACCCTGGGTCATTATAAATGTAACCCCCAATAATAAAATAATATATATATATATATATATATATATATTCATATGATATGCTATTATGTTGTATATTCATGTCATTGTTATCCTATGGACTACACTATTATTAGCATCAAGGACATGAATCAATTTATTGAGGAAAGAACAATTTGCCAGGAACATGTTTATTCAAAGAAAGAGCTTTATTAGCAGGACGCTCACGAGAAGCCCAAAATCCTACAGCACCGTGAAGTGGCTGTTTGCCGCCTCGGAGCTGTAGTTAACTGGCGGCATTCTGTCTGAATTTGGCCCGTTTTACAGACGTCTGTGGTGCGTTGTCCTGTACTTCGGAGTTGCCTCTAATCTCGACTGAAGCGTGGCACAGAGCTCGGTGAGCTCCTGGCTGCCAAAGGACGGAGGTCGCACAATCCATCCAGACACCCCGCCAACGATGCCATCTTCCTCATCAGACATCAGGTCTTTTGTGGCGGACTTCCAAAGTTCCCCCTCTTCCTCATCTAGCACACTCTGTCTCGCTTCCAGCAGCTGTAAAAACAATCAATAAAGACAATCAGTAATGCGCGATGCACTGCGTATGGACACAACACATCTTTTAATGCACCTGAAAAATAGTCACCAAAAAAAGTCTTACCCTCTTTCTTCTCGATCGACTCCGAGCTGAACTCTTCACAGCTGCGGCCTGCGGTGTAAGGTCTGGTTGTTTGTACCTGAGGCTCCTGCGTACTGTCTCGTAATAGGTCTTACAGGCAGCTGGAAAACAATTAAATGAGAGTAGTATGAATAAAAAAAACATAAGTCACAGTAAAATTAAACAAGGAAGGAGAAAACAGTAAAAGTTACTTACACACAGTGTCGTCATTATCAGCATCGTGTACATCTGGACTTGCAGACATAGCTCCGAGCAAAAAGGAGGTCACGGCCTCGTTATGAGGCGAGCTTAGTCTGTGGAAACAAAATGTACAGTTAAGATCGGTATCTATTAACATATCTATTTCCTTATACAGCAGAATGAAAGCATATTCTTTAAATCTTACCCTTGCTCCGGTTCGTAGGGCCGACAATTTGTCTCCGAGTTGTAAAGACGGCGTACTGCTTCCTGTAAATTACAAGACAATAGAATACACTTTTATAAAGCAACTTACACTGGTTCTGCTCACTTGTTCTTGTACAAGGCTACTAGGCTACTTTTAGCTTAGCTAGCAGTCACCAAACATATTCTTACCGCAATCTTGGGATTGTGCATTCGTCTTCTCTTCTTAGAGTCTCCCGCACAGTTTTTTCAGCCGACCTATCCTCCATGGACAGCAACCTGGAGTTTACTGAACTGCTGAGTTCGGCAGCAAACAGAGTAAGCTGAGGAGACAGCCCACTGATAGCATTCAGCAGTTTCTTCTAATTGTTGAAATAAATTGTTTTGTTGTAGTAACTCACGGGAGGCTTCTTACCGAACATGGGGGAAGTTTATTTTGTTCCTGACGAACAGTATATATCACGATCAAATCATCTCTCATGGTAAACAGGACTAAATTCTTCTTCTTTCCATCTATTGCATTCCCAACAGGTAATAAGTTACTCATCGCCCCCTAGTGGACCTGAGGACAATATATATATTTCTCTCAATTCCTCAGTTACTACATTTGTGGATCTTTTTTACACAACGTTTGCCATTGCTAATGACATACACAGTAATTAATCTAGCATACTTTCATTAAATAAATCAATTCAAGCTAAAATTTAAGAGTCTCTAATTAGGCTATACTGAGCCTGATCTATTTATACCAGAGATTTTCTTACCTTTTAGAAAAATGTCACCTGGGGTAAAACTCCCCCTGCTACCCTGATTTGCATTTGTATAGCTCACAGCATTTTCATTTACATGTTAAATCCTCCCCTAGAATTAGGGGGAGGGGGGGGATGGGGGGGACAACTGCCAAGCAAGGCCCAAGTCAATTTCCGACAATTCACAGCAGTTTTCCGTGTTGCCTGCAAGTTGCCGTATGCAGTCATAAACCTGAAGTTCCACGACAATCTACAGTGCCGCTTACTGACTTTTCATGCAGTGACAGCTGCACAGAGACAGAGCAGAGGTGGCACAAACCAAGAACCATGGTAACTCACCTTTTAAACATACGCTAACAGTTTCATTAATGGACGTTAGGTTTTACTAAAACGTGTTTGGTTTCATTGCAGGGTGTTCAACCTGGTCTGGTGAACAAGAGGGTGATCCCCTCAGCCCGACCAAAAGAAAGAAGGCTGGTAGAAGGAATCAGGTTTGTATTGTTGCTGCATTATTGTATTGCTATTGCTATCACTCTAGGTCTTTTTTTAGTTGTCTTTACTGCTACTTCACTTCTACTTATGCTTTAGCATATAATAATAGTTTTTGTCTTTTGTTCTGTCTTTTTCACAGAAGTAACCTGTAAAGAGGAGAAACTTCCCGACTACATGAACCTGCCACACTTAATGTCGGAGCAGTGTACCAGGACATTCCTGCTGATCTGGCTCCCATGATCACAACAATGTCAGTATCAAGGGATGTACCTCTGGCTGACTCCATGTTCGGGACAGTTCAGGAGGGAAGTGTGCTGTCCTATCAGATGCCTACAAAGGTAGTGCCCTGAACCTTTCCACATAGAGATGCTCCTTCACCCCTACAGCTGCCACTCTGTGATTACAGACTTGGGCCTGCAGTACTGCAGAGTAAGGGAAGTAAACCACTATCAGTGTGGGTTCCTTATCCATCCTGATGCCCCATGGATGGGCTCGTACCCTGATGGGATGGTCTATGACCCCAAGAGCCAGCCTGTCTTTGGACTTGTTGAAGTTAAGTGCCCAAACGTAGCAAGCTATGTGGACTGTGCATACATTGCACTCCGTGAAGGAACACCAACTTTGAGGGAAACCCATCCTTACTTCTGGCAGATACAGGGCCAGATGCTGATTTCTGAATGTGAGTGGTGTGATTTTGTTGTTTACACACAAGAGGACATGTTCGTAGAAAGGATTCCCCGTGACAATGAAATCACTGACATCATCAAAGAGAGGGTTGATTACTTTTTTTTCTATGTTTACCTCAGCACTTTCTTGTGTAGCAAAGAGTTGCAAGAGATGCAATGTTGCAGTATTTTGCATGTTATGCATTTTTTTAATTTAATGGTCATATTTAAAGTACAAACACATGAACATGAGTTTAATAATAAATTACTGACTAATAAAAAGAGGACTAGAATTTAAATAATTTGGTGTGATGGTATTTTTGCTACTGTTGCAGAAGGTCACAAATAGTTAATGGTAAGACATTAAATTGGTGCATTAAAGTAATGAAGAAGCACTCAAAATGAGTTGACCATCTTCAAATCATTTTTTTGTAATGACCTGCCTCTTAGAACATGACAAAAAGCAAAGGGACACAGTTTTAGACAGTAATAATAATAATTCATTTATTTAACAACAAACATGTTTCTTTTCCCTGGTAAAATAAAGGTTAAATACCTCCAGCTTTAGCTGTTTCTGCAATTCATTCCTACCCATGGCTCAGGCTTCAGGCTTCTTAACCCATGCGAGGCCCATTATCCCACAAGAGGCCCATTTTCATAATTGGTGAGGAGACACGCAACAACCTTGATCTACCATGACAGCCATGTCAGGTTTTAAGAGGTTGATGATACCAGATTCCTTTGTGATCTGCTTATCGCTTATGGAGCCGGCATAGAGAGCAGAAACAAATGTCACTGCTCCATGTGGAGCAATCCCAATTAGACCTTTAAGTGTGCAATGGAATTTGTAGGTGGAAAAACCCTCACTCTGGAGGAGAGGGGAAGATGGGCACTGACACTTCAGCTCGGTGCAGTCAAGGATCACAGTGGTGTCAGGGTAGTCCTTGAAATCCACAGTCAAATATTCACCTATCTGCTCCTGTGGTATCCAGATCCTGACTGAACCGAGTATCGTGTATAGGAAATTACTCCATGATGATATAATGCGACTGACCGTGGACTGATGGACATTGTACCGGTCAGCAACATCCCGTTGTTTGGAGCCCAGGGCGAGATAGTTCAAAAACATGAAGCACTCATCAATGGGCTGGAGGCAATGGGCTGCAGACTCAGTGAGATTTCCTCTCTGAGCCTGCCTCACACTGACCATAGATGGCACCGCAGGTTCAATCAGGGCCCAGAACCGCATCAGCAAGGTGTATGAGGCAAACCTTAAGAAATGAGATACAGATATTTGATTGAATATGTGTAAATGATTTTCAAAATTAACTATACAGCAGAATAAACAACAGTCACTTTTAGTCAACACTGCTGATACTGCTGATACTGCATTCAGTATCACCTATTAAAATAACTGCTAATAGATAGATGAATAGATATACTTTATTGATCCCAAGCTGGGAAATTGCAGTGTAGCAGCAGCATTACACACAGTAGCAACACACAGACATAAAAAAAAGCAATACGAACAGCAATATAAAATAATTTTTTTTAAAAATAAGCGGTCTAATTGTAGTGCAAAGTAAAAATATGAGGTGCAGTGAACAGATAAAACATATAAGGTGCTTTTAGACTGCATTATTATGACCAGAGTTTTAGTTGTTATTGTACAGTGTGATGGTATGTGGCAGGAAAGATTTCCTGTATCTGTCCCTTCGACAGCGGAGCTGGAGCAGCCTGTGAGAGAAGGTGTTCCGCTGTCTGACCACTGTGTGATGGAGAGGGTGCTGATCATTGTCTATGATACTCTGAGAAAAGAATTTCTTTGATACTGCTCATGCATCTTTTTCGAAACTGACTACTCATTTTACCTTGTGAAGAACTGGATGTCCTTGTCTGAGGCAGCAAAGTGATGAATCCCAAACCTCTGCTTCATCGAAAGGCTTTCAAGTTGTTCCCTCAGCAGGCGAACCTCTGGAATCTTCCTCCATGACCCGGGGCGTGATCCTTCAGCGACAGCGGTCTATCTCTCCTCTCCCTAACACTTGTTCTTACAGGTGGGAGGGAGAAGTTATTCCATTCAAATAAAGCTGGGATAGCTCCCTTTTTCAACAGTAATCATCCTTTCTCCGATGCTGGCTCACAAACATCTTCTCTTTTAAAATGCCAGCTTACACACCCGGGTGTGAGGCGTTATCATGAAGTCGTCCCTATGAATGGCGACAACCCACTTGTGTCTTAATTCTTCATCCGTGGGGAAAGTGTGGAAACTAAGTACATTGTTGTAGCAGAGGCCTGACACATTGGCACACAACAGTGTTCAGCCGTTGTGCCAATAGATCGCTGGTATTTAAACGTTTTCTTCATCTTTTACCTCAGCACCAAGCTTGTCCACAGAGGTAGGGGTAGCATTCCGGAAATAGCAACGGTGGCTTAGATGTAAACGGAAGTACGTCAGCACTAGCGTTTGCATATAGGCTATTGAAAGACAATATTCTTTTACAAATAACATGATTACAATATAATAAAATTGACATTATTAGCCATATACAAACAACATAATTATAATATAATAGAATTTACATGATTAGCCAAATGCAAACAACATGATTACAATATACAAGAATAGTCAATAAACAGATTAATAACCACTAAATATACAAATAGATACTAATACTTTGACCACTGGACCCTCAATTCATATAGACCACTTCCACTTATTTTTCCAAAAAATGAACTAACAAATAATTTCTAGACATAAATATATTAATACTACTTTAGATAACTTAACAAATTCCCCTATAAACCACAAAGTCCATCAATAATATCCATTAGATTCAACACAAGCCCTATGACACAACCATTGTCATGGTAACCATTCCCAGCTGAAATTCGAAGGCGGGTATATAAGACAGGGAGGTGACTCTTGGAGTTCACTCTTGCTCTGACCACTGAACAGAGACAAACTTTCGCTTCACAAATTTATTTCGCTTCACTTTGTGTGCCTTCGCCTGAAGAAGACCTAAATGGTTGAAACGTTGCGCACAGGCACACACCAATTAGGAAATCATGAAATAAATGTTGTCTTTTTTATTTCTCCTTTTTCTTTGACTTTTCTTTTGATCTTATGAATTAAATAGATTAGCTTAGCAATACATATAACCAACTATAATTACTTAAATACACCGCTTGTCAACAGCCCATCAGAGAGGTACAGTGTGGTGTATAATTGGATTGGTACCTATAATTACTTAAATGCACCGCTTGATATCACAATCTATAAATAAAATAGTTAGAATAAATAAATATATTAAACTTAAAATATTTCACAACAACCTATAATTACTTAAATACACCGCTTTACAAAACAAACAATAAATACATAAAAAAATACAGTGGTGTATAAAAAGATCCTTCATAGGCAGAACAATTAATAAATATATACATTTATAAAACAAGCTATTATTAAGAAATAAGAATTAGTGTATTAGTTCACCATAAATAACCTGTTGTTACATAAATACACCATTTCAAAACAAAGATCACGGGATACCCCTGTGAAAGAGACAATGGGGCAAGTGGTGAGATATGGCAAAAGACAGGCCCGCTCCCGTGAGCGTACGAACAACCAAACTACAGAGACTATACAGGAAACAGAGCGACCTGGGGGAAGGACCGTGCATTTCCTAACTCTCGTGATACGAGGGAGAGGGCTCAGTTCCACTATCCTAACCTTGGTTTTTTAATCCTAAACCTAACCAATACCCTAACTGTCAATTTGGTTGGTATTTTCTAATTCCAAGTCCTAACCCTAATTCCAGACCCTAAATGCAATTTGTTACTGTTCATTTTGTCTTTTATTTTTATTTCTTAACTTTTACCTTGAAACCCTTATTCTATACACTTACCCTTACTGCTACCTTAACTGTTAATTTTTATTTTTACTTCTTTAATTCCTTTATACCTTAACTTTAAACATTTACTCTTACAGCTACCTTAACTTTTGCATTATAGTTCTTAACTCTTACCTTTTAAAACCCAAGATTACCTCTTATCTTTAATTTTACAATATTTTTATTTTCTTCCTTTACAATTTGAATTACTAATATTAATTTAAACATTGATTTTCACACCGGAAGCTCTCAACCAATTGGAAGAGAACTCAAAACCCTGTAACATGGACAAAGTAACGTTGAGTCGTGCGATGTATAGAACGCAGGAAATTGTTTTTTTATTCAATTTATATTGAATATTGAAAATACTGTAAATGTAATACTTTTAGCACTTTTTATCCACCTTAAATCCCTTTTTAAGCTAAAAAATAATCTTAAATATAGTATTTAATTTTATACTCACCTTAACCTTTTTGATACTTCAAATTCAAAACTTTTAATACCTTAAATGTACCTTTTATCCTTATTTGAGCAATTTTTAACACCAACAATAGCCTTTAATGTATAACTTTATTTAATTCTTACATTTTAAACCTTTGTTTTTAACTAAAGTTCAGAAATATAGTTCTGTAATATCTTTAAACCTGTATCTGAACTCCGGAAACTTGGATCTTCCTACAGCCTCAGCCTTGACTGCTCAGACCAGAGCTACCTAGCGGTGTTAATAACTGGTCTGTGGTGCTCAGGGGGTAAGTATGCGGCCTCCCGTGTCCCGACTTTAGGGCAGCACTGAGGGATAGGCGGTCCAGGGCGTCAGGACCTTAAATGTGGCGTCTATGAGGGTTAGCCTCACTCATGCTACAGCCCATTTTACACCACATACGATATCTATCTGATGCTACCCCTAAATAATTAAACTCCTTGAAATTCTCCTCATACCCTCTAAATTTCACAATCCCTAGCCCAGCTTAGTTGGTAGGCCTTGGATGAACCAGGACCTAGACACACCAGTAGCATTCACAAACCTAGAGCTAGCTTTTTTCTGAACCAGCAGATTATCCTCTAGATTCCCTCTTTAATAACTAAACTACAGCTAGGACATCAACCCTATATTAGACTTACCTGAGAAAAAAAATATATTAAGAATGTGCTTCTTGACTTTTATTATTTACAGAAACTAGGATATTGACTTATCTAATTTAATACACACTTACCTTTACCCCAACAAATTCTTCTTCTTCTTTTAAAATGTATCCCTTAACATTATCTTTAAACCTTAATTTTACCTTAAACTCTTCACTTATATCACTCTTACCTTATTCCCCCTAATACTTACCTGAGTTAGAACATTAACTTAATACCTACCTTAGTGAGGACATCAATCTCAAATTTAAGACCAAACTTACCTGGACCAAAACATGAACTTCTCAACCTCAATGTAAACTTACCTGTGATTAAATACTACTTATTTTAACTATTATGTAGACCAAAAATAAATACATATAATAATAATCATAATCATAAAAAAAACTCTTAATATGCCTAACTTACCTTCTCCTTACCTTTTATCCAAAACACTTTAGGACACACTCCGAGGATTGATCAACCTCGGCAGGGCCTCCCTCGGGTGAGGGTGTCTAGTGGTAATGGCCGAAACACCCTACGATCCTGAGGTACACTACTGATGTGTCCACCTATATAATAAGAAATAACATGTAATCAGATTACTTTTATCATAAACAACTACTCTAATCTATTGAAAACAAACCTCTCTTACCTTAGTTCCACTTTCAAACAAAAAAAATTAGAACAATTCTTTTTACAAAATAGCCCTTAAAGATAACACTTCAGTAACAGAAACTCAGATAGCACAGTAGTAACTTACTTTCCCACTCCTCAATAAATCCTTTTTTTTTTTACGAAGGCTGTCATCCTCCCCTTTAATATAGGATATATAGGTAATATAGGATAAGAGAGCTTCTGATAGCGTGCGGCAGCCAGTGCCTTGCCTTTGGCTCCCCAGTTCAACTGCCCAGTCGTCGGACGCGTTTGGGGGAGTCATCAAGAACTTTCACAAACCTAACCACACAAGGCACATGCACTGCACCAGGCAGCAATGATGAGTCTTTATTGTAAATTAATTAGAGAAGACCATTTAGTAGTTTCTAATCATAACATTAAGTTAACCAGTTTGGGTACACATGTCTACCCTGAGCCAAACTGCAAAATGTGATGGCAATCCACATGGAAGGCACTACAGCTACATAATCAGTTTAATTAGCCACAACTCTTGTTTTCAGTCTAAATTCTTTCACAGTTTGTCCTTGTACAAAACACAAATTTTCTTGGACAGCAATTAGATACTCTGCAAAAAGCCTGGCCTCTGTGAGCCAATCAGAATGATTGCACTTCACTGTGTACTGTGGTGCAGATTTAGGTCCAGGTGCAGATTAAAAAACTGTTTTTATTATTACCAAAACACATTTAGAGGACAGTGCAGCCTTGGCAGAAATATGCACTCTCTTTAGAGTGCTTTCTATTGTTATGCTACTAACCTGCACAAAGCGTGCTCATATTTAGCAGCCTGGTGGCTCTGTGGTGCTTTATACTGAAGGATAAAAAAAAGTCCAGTTGAGTCTAAACAGGTTCCTTTTGCTGTTTGAGATACTCAAGTCATGAATCCGGTGCCTTTAGACTTGACTTGACGTGACTATGGATTTGTCTATCCTGACTTAGGACTTGAGTGCAAAGACTTGAGACATACTTGTGACTTGCAAAACAATCACTTGTTCCCACTTCTGTTTAACTTGGCTGATGTCTGGTTAATGCAGTCTGCAGGGACAGCATTCCCTGCTCTACCAAACATAATTTGTAGGGTAAAAACAGACAAAGAAACGTCCCTTGCCAAATATCACAAGTGGGTGATGTGTTTTTACTAGCAAGGGCATTGGAGTGGCAACTCATCTCTGGTGGAAATGTCTAACTGCTTCATGTCATTGATCATATTTTAAGTGGATCAACTTTCTGAGTTCTGAATCAGGACCTCCAGTAGAGCAAGTAGCTTGAAGGCCTTGAAGGCTACAGCTGTTATATTGAATCATTAGTTTATACCTTCTGCTGCTCATCTTATTTGATTTTCAGATTTTATATAAGTTATGATAAAAAATTATGCTTCCACACTCAAACTGTAGTGTTTCAGCCTCTTCAGCCCTCCAAAAATATGAATTTCAATTTAATCTTTAGGTTTTAGTTATTAAATCATGCTGCAAACTTTGAAAGTTGGAGACCAATTCATTCAATGAGATTCAAAACTCGATTGAGATTTTATAGACTGTCGCAGAAATAATATACCACACCTGATCACTTAACTGTTTTCAGATTAAGTGACATCTAGAGGCCAGGTTTCAGGTTGCAACTAAATGAATACTGTTTGTGTCTGTATTTGACGACCTGGGACTGAGAATGGGCTAGTGTTTGGTTTGTCTATTCTGGGCTATTGTAAAAACATGGCGGTTCAACATGGAAGGCGACCCACAGCATCTGTAGATATAAACAACTCATTCTTAGGAAAAAAACACAACGATTCCTATATTCAGCTAATTACACACTAATGAAAACATACTATGAATATTATATTTCATTTCTGACAATAGATCCTCCTAAATGTTACACTCTGGACCTTTAAATAAGATTATTGTTTTTAACAACCTTTAAAAGTTATAAATACATATTTTAAAAAGCACATTAAATATACTACACTAAATGAAGGGCACATAATGACTTTTTTAGGATTTGAGACATAAATTGTAGGACTTGTACTTGACTTGCAACTTGTTAGTCTTGTTGTGACTTGACTTGGGATTTGTTGGTCTTGATTTGGGACTTGTCTCTGGACCTCCTAGCTAAGACCTGTGACTTACTTGTAGCTTGCAAAACAATGACTTAGTCCCTCCTCTGAAAAGTAGGGTGAAAAATTCTTTAAAGCAGATGTGTTGCTCTGTAGTGTTCACCAAATTATAACTATGTTAGAGAATATTTAATATTAAATTGTACAGAATATGACAGTAAAAAATATTTGCACAAACAGTGTGGTTTACACATTATGCAAATAATAAATACAAAACATTATAAGAATCATTCTTTACTCATTTATGGTCCTGAAGCATAAGTGAAAAGTGCACTCATCAACAATATATTATGTAACCTCATTCTCTATACGACTCTGCATTTTTTTCACGTTCCTGTTTCTCAATGTTCTCTGTTACAGCTTTCTTCTGATTGTACTGTACTCTCACTCGCCAGAATCCCCATGCAGCTTTGGGGAAAATTGGCCCTCTCTGGGGCACTGCACCAGGGATTTGTGATTGTAATTTAATTTCAGCCACTGAGGGCCATTGCCTCAGTTAATCCCAGTGTACAGAAAGATCATTAGTGTTTGGAAGAAAGACAGGGGGAAGATGAGTAAAAGCTAGAGCTGTAATTGTGAGGAAAGGGGGAAACAGAGGGGGACTGCTAATGAGACACGCTGAAAACGGGAGCACTGGCTGATGTAACTTCTTATGGAATCCACACTTTGGGGGTTTAGGGTTTTAGGTAACTGGCTGCAAAGGAGATGAGGTTGTACAGAGGTACTAGCATTAAGAGTGTCCTCAGGTTCACCCTATTCCTTGAGGAAACATCTAACAATGGAACAACCTGCATTCATATTTAAGACAATTTTCAGGCTGTTAAATTTAGAAATCCTAATGGTGAAGCAGCAGGATGTTCAATGATGTCTGTGGATGTAAGTTAATTAGGATCAGTGCTGCTTTGAACCATATGAAAAAGTTCACTTTGTTGTAGTATTGTTTGGGATTTTGGCAACTGGGCCCGTTTTTGATAAAACTGCTAAAATGCTTGGAAATGTCTCCTCTGCTTGTGCTCCTCTTTTTTGTGGGGTCCTGCAGGGGTCTATTCTAAGGCCACTCTTCTTTACTATACATGCTACCCCTGGGGCAAATCCGTATAAAATATTCATTATTATTGCTACGCACTTGTATGTTACGATAATGCCTGGTACCACCAGTGTATCCTTTATTATGTTTTTTCTTGCTGGTATTAAGAATTGATATCCAAACACTGCCTGCAGCTGAAGGACTCCAAATCAGAAATATTTATAATTACTCCCTCTGGCTCCAGCCCTCGAAGCGGTCACTCGTCCTAGTCTGGATGCCTTATATAATGTTTAAAAAAAGGTCGGTAACCTAGTGCTTTTAATTTTATTAATGTTACTTAGAGTTGTCTTTTGATGCTCATGTGAATAAAGTCCTGGTAGGCTCACTTTAGGCTAAGCTACCCAGCCAAGATTTGTATGTGGGGCCCATATAGGGCCAAATGGGATTCACAGGTTCCATAATGGCCCCATGTCAATTGCCCACTTGTGCTTTATGCAGGATTACACCGGGTGTTAGGTGGGGCCCAACTTGGCATTCGTCCAATATGAGCCATATTTGTGTTGTCCACTCTGAGCCCATTTTCTCATTTCCCATTAGTGACGCAAGTAGGACACACATAGGGAGAGCCTAAATGGGTTTGCCCATATAGAGCCTGCTTAGTTAACCCAAGTGAGCTCCAGATAAGATGCCCATTTTGTTTGTATTCAGTTCTTGCTGAAAAATGTTGGTTCAGCTCCCTTATGTACAGAAATGTTTCCTGAAGTATCCACCCCTATTGAAATACTGTAAATGGGTGATGAGTAACTCAGACTAATTAATGCATAGATTAACAATGCAATAGAAATGTCAGGCAAATATGATAAAGGTCAACAGACCACAAAGTCCTCATAACAAAATTGCTTCCAAGAAGAAATGTATTTGTTCAAATGTGTCAGAAGATAGTAAACAACATGACAAACTACCTCTTCTCTTTTGTTGCAATATTTCCTCATCCAACCAGTCAATCTCAGTAACTGTTATTGGTTGCAGAGTTACCAGCTGGCTAAGGGAAGTAATGCATTGTTCCCAGCTGTAGTTTTTTGCACCATTCTGCAACAAACTTTAAAGAGATGGAATTGTATTTGCTTTGCCAAAAAGTGATTAAACACTGGCAATGTTTGTTCCTATTCAAGTCATAGGGCAGAGGTTGGGGATGGATGCTTTGGTGTACAGATAGCAGAACTTTGTCTTAGGTTTAGACTAGACTAAGAATATATTTTTTTAAATCAATACATCGAGTTTCCTGCTTCAAGTTAGTATTCACCATTACAAAATTCAAGCAAAAACACATATTTTTACTAATTCTAACCCTTGCAGACATGCTTTTCCATGAATTAAACTTTTTATATTACAATAAATCAGGGATTTTTTGACTGAGACAGTGCATAACTAACCCTAACCCGAACCCTCCATACATTTATTTATTCTTACAGCTGATTTAAGACTGAATAGTGTATTACTAATATCCTCCAAGAAACCCATGGAGCATATACTGTATGTTGGTTGTGTCTACCATCTATCAGGTTAAACTATAAGTTGGTACCTAATACAAAATTCACTTCTGAGACAGAGTTGTTGCAGTTTCCCAAAAAAAAAAAATCAAAATACAAAAGCCTTATGGGATAGAGAGGCAGGCAAGGGTCAAACCCAGAGGGCAGCACTTCAACGCAGTAAAATAAATGTAAAAGGTGCAGGCAGGAATCCAAAGTCCAATAAACACACAAAATGTCAAACAGGTGGGTCAGGCAGGCAGAAACAGGTTCCAGAGTTCAAGTCTCAGGTATACAGGGTAACAGAAAATAGATGCTAGAAAAAACATGAAGCATGCAGAAACTAGAGCCGATCTAAACGATGTCGCAAGGAACAAAGATTGGTATCAATGGTGAGTGAGATGCAGGTGAGGAGGTGGTGGGGAAATCCAGGGGCACGTTCACTCTGGAAACAGTAAGCACTGGTTTGCTACAGTTTCCGAGTTAAACTGCAAGTTTCCTCGAAATGGTGTGCCACAGACTTTGAGGTACATTTTTTTCGTTTGGTGTGTGTGTTTGAGGTGATTGAGAATCAGCAGCAATGTGTATACACCATATTAAAAAGCCAGTGCAGTGCACTTGCATGCACACACCCCAGGTAACTGCAGAGCAGAGCAGGTGTGTAGTTGGTTGGGGCAGTCAGGTGATAGGGAAAGGAGAGTACCACAGAGGAAATAAGTTACTTTTTTTGTTTTATTATGAATATTTATGTATTTGTCACAGTGTTTGACAATGTATATATGTATCTATTTGAGATTAAAAAAATTATAATATAAAATAAAATCAAAGTGGGTAAGTGGAGAATAGATCTGAAGGGACTGGGAACAGAGAAATGTGGCTGGGGAGGAGTGACGGGATACACACATAGGTTTAAAGTCGTTATGACATTGGAGGCTTCTACAGTGTAGCATACATAGTTTGGATTACGACAATGACCAAAAGCTCTGTAGCTGTAAAGTTTATTATTATGGAATTAACTTTAACTGTGATATATTGACATCCAAAATGAAAGAAAGTTTCTTACTCCACTTTATTTTATCTGGTTCTGTGTAATACCATACCTATATATCAAAAGATTTCAGTCTGGTTGTCTTGATGTCATCGTGGTTCCCGTAGTTACAGTATGTGCAGTTTAATACTACAGGAAAGCAGTTTTGGATGTATTAAATATAAAGAAAGTAAATTGTAATTGATCATGTTGCACATGCTCCTGGCTAGTTTTCCACACAACAGCATGGCACAGTAAAAGTAGTTGGTTACCTTGCTGAGGAGTTAGAGGTGTGCAGCCTGTTGCCTGCATCTCTTCATCTAAAAGCTCACTGTGGATGCTTCTGACGGTTCCGTAATCCCTGACATATTTCAAACTGAGGAGTGACTGTTGAATTATCCCATGTTTCTCCAGTTGAATGCTTTTAATGTGAAGCTGCAGCAGTAGTAATACATGTTGGGTTTACATTAGCAGTAACTACAGCTCAGTGTAAAGAATTTCATTAATGAGATAAAAGTGGGCTGCATTACATGCTGCATCGTTTTCCTGTTAATCCCCAGTGCTTGGGAAGGCAATCAGGCTATTGCAGAAAACTGCACACCACAAATAAGATAAAAATTAGATTTTATTCCATGAAAAACTAAGACCTAAAAAAAATGTATGTCCAGTATTGGACACTGGATCTGAAGTTGGACATAACCATAAGAACACAAATCATGCTTTACTTGCAAAGAGCAGATGTCTGATGATGACGTATGAAAACAAATGAAATGTGTTGATAATAAACAGTTTGCAGATACATTTAATATACTGTATGTTACCTTGTTGTCTAAATTAAAAGAATGTAATTTTGCTAATGCAAATTAGTTGATAACATTGTTGATATCATTGTCCTTAATGACTGAGCAGGTGAAGGGAACTGAATTATGCCAAAACAGAGCAGACGGAAGCCCAAACTCTTAGCATGTTACCATTTAAAAAAAAAAAGAAAAACATCAGTATTTAACACAACCTCTTGGTGCAATATGGTCATATTACATTTTCATTACAATTATTTCAGTGTCATCTATCAGATTGACAGTTATCACTACCAACACTAATGTCTCGCTAAGTAATTGTAACTGATTTCCCAAGATGCAGAAGGCAAAATACATATGATGTATGCAGACATGTGCACTAAATGAACCTGTCACAGTGAGACAGGTGCTCAGAGTATCAGTGCTAATGAACAATTAGACAGGGACTTTAACAAGATGCCTCAGCCCTCAGTGAAGTCATCTTAAATGGGGTGGAACAGATGCCTCGCGGGTAAATGGGCTGCTCACAGAGTTGGCCTTTAACGCAATATTAATAAGCTCTGTTTGAGATAGACTGGTTGTTTTTCAGTCAGCATTCCACCTTGAAGTGTGTTCAATAGACTTCTGAATGTAAAACAACTTCTGTTGCAAGACTTTTCTGGCACAAATATGTCTGAGTATGTTTATCCAGTGTGACTCTAAGGAAACATTTGGCCTTGACACATACAGCACATTTATGTTCAATAGTCCCAGTAAGCCTTAACAGTGAGGCAGAATGAACCACATAGACATTTGCTTTATCAATTGAACCACTTGCACAAAAGAGTCAGAAGCCATGTTTCCAATGTATTTCTGTGTGCATTTTGAAGGATTGCATTAGAAAAGGTTGATGGAAAAGGAAATAATTTAGGAAACGAGTGAACATTTAACCCTCATGACTCTATAATACATCCTCTCCAAAAAATCTGATGGAACCTTCCTCACATTAATACATTTTTCCTTCTCTTTGAAAAAGCTTTGGTTTAATTTCAGAAACAATCACAAAACAAGGATAAAATAAAAAATACAATACGGCAATGGAATAACGGTAATTTTTTAGTTGTATTACTTATCTTTTCTGCTGTGTCCTTTAACCAGATAGTTAGACAAAGATACCATACTACAGGACTATAGACATTCTAATTTCATGCGTGTAAAGACATAGACATATCAGCAAACCAATATTTAGAATTAATTTATCACAAGTAGGTAGAAAGCCATAGGGGAATGACAAGAGTTTAGACATTGTGGATAATAAAGGTTTGTGTGTGTACAAATGGTTGGAACCACTGATCTAACATCACCAGACCTGTTAGGACATCGAGGAGGCTGTTGACTACTACTGACTACATCAACTTCTGTATGGATGTTGTTATTCCTGTAAGAACTGTGCGCTGCTATGCAAACAACAAGCCCTGGATTTCAAGTCACGTCAAGGTTCTTCTTAACCAGAAGAAGAGGGCCTTTAAAGACGGAGATCAGCAGGAGCTTAGACGTGTACAGAGGGAACTCAGAGTCCAGCTCAGGGAAGCAAAGGAGCAGTACAGAAGGAAGCTGGAGCAGAAACTGCAGAACAAGAGCATGAAGGAGGTGCGGGATGGGATGAAGATCATCACCGGCTGCAGCTCAAAGGGGGGGCCCACATAAAGGGAGCTACGGAGAGAGCAAACCTGATGAACCTGTTCTTCAGCAGGTTCGACCACCCCATCCCGTTCACACTTCAGGTCACCATACCCCCTTCTGCTGCTGTCTCTCTCTCGCTCCCCTCAGGAGCCACAGAGGAGCTGGTTGTCCCACCCACTATTACAGCAGCCCAGGTGTGTGGAGAGCTAATGAGGCTTTGTCCCAGCAAAGTAGCAGGTCCAGATGGAGTATCCCCTCGACTTCTGAAGGCCTGTGCGTTGGAGCTGGGACTCCCCCAACAGCACATTTTCAACCTGAGCTTGGAACAGGGGAGGGTCCCTAGACAGTGGAAGACATCATGCATCATCTCAATCCCAAAGAGATCCCAACTCATCCAGGACTTTGTCACGTGGTGTGACTCCAACCACTTGCGCCTCAACACCACCAAGACCAAAGAGATGGTGGTGGACCTCAGAAGGCCCAGGGCTCATCCGGAACCCGTGACCATCAACGGTGACCGTGTGGAGTTGGTACAGACTTACAAATACCTGTACACCTGGATGATAGGCTGGACTGGACTGCCAACACAAGACGCCCTGTGCAGAAGAGGTCAGAGCCGGTTATACTTCCTCAGAAGGCTGGCGTCCTTCAACATCTGCAAAAAACTGCTGCAGGTGTTCTATCAAACTTTTGTGGCGAGCGCCCTCTTCTATGCAGTAGTGTGCTGGGGAGGATTAAGAAGAAGGACGCCTCCCGTCTGGAGAAACTAGTGAGGAAGACGGGCTCTGACCGTGCACCTTAGGACACTTACCCAATGCTCGTTATTTTGCTATTAATTCTATTTTATTTTATTAGTTCTTTTGCATTTGACCTCCTGTTGTTGTTGTTGTTGTTATTATTGTTATTGTTATTATTATCAGTCTGTGGATACTGCTGGAAACTGAATTTCCCCTTAGGGATGAATAAAGTATCTATCTATCTATCTATCTATCTATCTATCTATCTGGTTATCGTGGCTCCTGTCAGTGGGTGGGATACACTACGCAAGCGAACATTTTGTCCTCAAAGTTGATGTGTGTGGGGACAGATTGGTACTTTTTCAGTAGAATGCATGGTTACGTCCTAAATAATAAGTATAGTTTATTATCTCGGACTGTTAAGTATAATAGTCAATGTTTCAATCATTTTGTCTTACTGTAAAAACAAAATGTGATGCGTGCTTACGTAAGCATGAACCAACCGATTTCAACCAAAAAATCATGACTATCACCTGTCAATCAATCTTCAACTTTTAGCAAAGATTCATCAGTTAGCTAGCTAGCCACCAGAGTGGAGGCCTGGCTTCACTGTACAAAAACACAACTTTATCAGAGATGGTTCAAATTTTATGGAGAGAATATTGTCTGGTTTTCCCTCTGACGTCCTCCGGCTGCTCTGCCTCAACTCTGCTAACTGCTAATGTAGCTGCCGTTGGCATGCAACCAAACCTAACAAAAGGACTCAGCTGCCAGAGGACAGTTTGATGACAGAGGTTCTGAGGTGATTTGGTGTATCCAGATGGACTTGTTGCTAAAACTGTTGCCACCAGTAATGTTAGATGGCGTTAGCTAGTTAGCTCATGGGTGGCAGGAGCCAAACCCAGCAACACTGTTGCTGCATTTAATCCCAGTCTGGACGCGCTGTTCACTGGGAGCTTCCACTCCCAGCAGCTAATGGGTCCGCTACAGCTGCTGGACCCAGGGGACACAACGGACAGCGCTACTGGCTACCGTGACAAATCTCTCCCTAGTTGCCTGTTTTTACAGGAAACACCTAAAGCAAAGAGCACTCTGATTTCCGTTTCATGTGGACTGGAAGAAAACCTCAGTTTTGACTGTGAAAGCAGTGATTATAGCAAAACAGGAACTAAATTAACTAAATGAAATTAATTGAATATCTGCTATTCACTCACAGACAGTATATATATATATATATATATATATATATATATATACATAAAGATAGTAAGATATTGATATCACCCTTTACTACTTGCTTTATCGGCCTGTTCTTTGTTCCACCATAAGACTTCAGTTTATACCTTCATCTTACACTCCATGGCAAACCATAATCAGAGGCTCGAGTGGCAGCCATGGGAGTTATCCTCAACTGGAGACAGCAGCAAATATGAGATTTTGATTGAGCCTTACGCTCGAACATCCATACAAATTACTGACTTTGTGTCTTAATTGACCTAAAAGTGTGTTTCTAAATAATTATGGAGTTTTTTAAGGCTGTGTAAAGTCTGCTAATGCCACACAGAAACACAATAATGCAGCTATTACACAATAATAGCCTCAGGTGGCTAATATAGCAAACTGTCAGGAGGTGTAAATGGGCTTTTTGGATTGTTATTATTTTCTGTGTACATTCTGTTCTTCCATAAGCTACCCTTGTGATGATAATGTCCAAACAGCAGCTAAATGACGAATGTACACGGTGAAGTCAATTGCACATTCGAGTAATAATGTAACATTTGTGAATCACAGTAACACATCACAACAGAATTACTTGAAAGTGCCACTCTCGCAATTTAATTTTGCACGTCCATAAAGCTGAGGCATAAAGGCATAAAAAATAGTCAAAATCGATGCCGCAGAGGTTGAGATATCTTTAGTTTTGGTGCCTAGTATGGGTCATGCTGGATCCTTTTTTGTTAAACTCTCTGTACCAGGTAAATACCCATGCCCTTTAATATTCATGCCCTAAATTGTATTTTGTAGTCTCTGAGCCCAAACCAGCATAACCCTGATGGGTGTATAAAGTGCAGGGCACAAGCAGTTACACACTGTAATGCAAAGTTATTTTAACTAAAAAAAGTAAGTAACACAAACTCAATTTGGGAAGTCAAAAACTGTTTCTTCATGAAGCAGCTTTTACTAGTCATTTTAAGTGGAACTTAGTTTGGTAAGTTACAGAAACATTCCTGATTGAATCTATTGGCAGAAGGGGTTAGGATGAATATAGGAATTGTTATGATTTGGCACATTAGAATGAACCATCCATATCTACAGATTCCACGGTTCACCTTTCATGGAGTCCGCTATTTTGAACTGCCATTTGTCTACAGTAGCACAGAAGGGACAAAGCAAAGCTGAAACAACAGAGTTGCGAGCTGCAACTAAACTAACTAGATGCCACTAAATCCTACACACTGGACTTTTAATGTTGGGGAAAGGCTGTGGTTTTGGTTAAATGTTAATATGTTGTGATTGGCTGGGGACTTTTTCTGCATTAAACCAGATCACAATCTTTCTTTAACCTCAACCAGGTGCTGTGAGTGCCTAACCCATTTACCATGGTCTGGGTGAATACTTGATTTTGATTGGCTGCAGGGTGTCCATTAATTCCTGATATAGGACACCCACTATGTAGTTGATTACTAGTACTACTTACTGTATGTAGAGACAATGACATGACTGGATTCCTAGCTAGTCTTGTTAAACATATTGTCAATTATATTTACTCTTTGTCAACTGTATGCAGGTTTATTGACTCTGAATCTTGCTAGCATAAAGTTAGCTCTCTGGCTCAGAGCTGAGCCAAAGCACTCTATAGGTGGAGGCAACTATATCTCCAATAGTATCTGATAATGATCCTATTTTTGCTTTGGCAACTGACCATGGTCTGCAAGTCAGCCAGTTCTGTTTATTTGTCATTAATTCCTGACAATGGCCACTTTCTCTTGCATTATCCCTTACATAAAACTGTAGGCAGTACAAGTGGATATTATATAGCGAGACTGGATATTTTGGCGTGTTTTTTGTTGTTTTCAGGCTTTTAGTGTCAGTGAGGTGTTTTTGGTGGGTTTTGGTTTTGTCTGTTTGCTTGTTCCTTTCCCCCCTCGCCCTCTCGCTTTCTCTCTGCTCACCTGCCTGTCATCTCCAATCAAGCAAACGTGTCTGCTATCAAGACTTCACCACAATACAAACCCTGTGCTGACATCTAGCCCCTGCCAGACGGTTGTGCCATACACAGTGTGTTTATGTGTTCAGCTCGGTGAAAAGTCTAGTTTGCCAGTTTGTCTACCAGCTTGTTTACCTGTTTGACTGCCAGAGTTGCCTACCTTGGTTCTCTCTCCCAGTAACACCTTTCTGCCAGTTCTCCACACAAGTTTGCCCAGCCAGCCGTCAGGTCTCATTCCCCAGTTTCCCTCCCCCCGCTGCAAGCCTTGACCTTACTAGATCTCGCTCCTGCAATCACAGACTTTTTACACTTTACTGTCGGTCTATGGCTAGCAGCCCTGCTCAATGCCTTCACTCACCTCACCACACCACCCAACTGCACTCGATGCTGTCTGCTAACTCAAAAAAATACCTCAACTTGAAGGTCAGATCTCCAGCCTCATTGACTCTCCTTCCTTTGCTTGTCATTGCAGAGCTGGTGCTGTGAATATTCTGATCAATCCACGAGGAAGATCCTTGTCCAAGGCTTGGTGTTAAACCCATGATACGAAACTGTTCCGCACCTGCTGCCCTTAGAGCCCTGGATTTGGAAACCGGTTCAAAGTGTTGGAAGCTGAAACAACACCCATTCACCGGCAACCAGGAAGCCTTCATCCAGTCCAACAGAGCGGAAGCCACCATCAAGATCAAGTGGAACCCCTCAGCCTGCAGCTTCCCATCCTTGTCTCCTCCTCCAGGGCCAACAAGTTCCCCAATTTGCTTCTTTCCTGGGTGCAATTGTCCGTGACATAGCCAAACATAGCTGTGTTTAACTCAGGTAGCCAGAACAATTCGCAGATGTCCACCAAGAAGAAACTGTAGGGCAATAAACTTTTCATTGCATATGTTCAGTGAATTAAAATGCTTTAATTACATTTACAAACCAGCTGTGCCATATTTTTGAAACAATGGTTTCCTAGTCACTGTGATATATGGCTAGAGGTGGGGAAAAATACATTCTCTTAGCACAAAAGGAGAAAAGTATAAAACCTAGAGTGTGTGAAAAACAATGTTTTCAACAGTTCTTACAGTACACTGCACTATAATGTAGCCCTACCACAAAGTAACAGCCTGAATAATGCCCTTCCTGAACTCCCATTGTGGATCCAATTTCACTGCGGAGTATGGCAATACCCTTAAAGAAGAAAAAACTGGCATGAAAATACAACACACATACACACATCACACACAAGGGTATTGCATGGTGAACTCTCGTGGGAAGGGAGGCAGTTCCACCTCAGGGAGCTGTGAAGGCCGACGCTATGCAGACTTGACTGAAGCGGAGCGACGGAGGCCGGGTGCATACAGATGACTGGGTGCTTGTATAGGTGAGCGCTGGAGAGAGTACAGTATGTATGTTGGGGTAAAGGGCATAACATGCTACTGGAGGGCCTTGGAAACAGATGGTGTGTTCAGAGGAGACTGTGAGCACTGAGAAAGGGGACTGCAGGCTGCAGAGAACGATTGTGAGACACATAAAACAGCTGGGAGATTGATGAGACATGTTATCAAAAATCAGCGTTTAGTTGGAATGTAGAAGTTAGGTTTTTACACATACTGGGCTGTTATCCATGTCCAATAGCAGGATCCACTCAAACATGTTTGTTTACCCTATGAAACAATCTCTGATACTCCAAAATCCATTCTCTGCAGAATAACATGTTTAGTGAAAATATGATTCAAAAGGAGAACCTGTAATATCACAATTACAATCAATAGAGACATCCATTAACTACAGTTGCATAAATCAAAAAGCTACTGTAGACGTGAATAATCATCAATAATGACCACAATAGTCCCCTCAGTAGCAACTACAATCAATCGTAATAATGATCACAATCCCAATCTGAGTCTGATAAGTTCTGCATGAAGTGATCCATACTTTACCCGATACGATATATCTAATTGAATGTTCATTGAACAAAAATTAACCATGCGAGGCAGCTGGACTCTAGAGATCACAAAATCACACAAGTATCCATCCTGCAAGGTTTTAATCTGTGCTGTCCACAGACTGGACTTCCAGAAAGCTTCAGGTTTCTCCAGGTGCTCTCTGGCACAGTTGAGACAGGCTGCTTTGTTCTCTTTTGAGAGCCAAGGCTCCTTCCTAGCACCCCTCCCATTAAAGCCATGTTGATGTATGTATGTTTTCTTCTCATTGTGGAAGCTTGCACACATGTTCAAGATGCAGCAAGAGAGGTCTGAAAATGGTTTTAGTTTTACGCTTTTAAAAGCAGTAGCACTTTACTGTAGTTTTCATCAATTACATTTTAATCTTGTTTTAAGGCATTTGTTGTTGTATGTCTTCTCATTCTGAGGCTACAGCAAACCAACAGACCAGTCCTCTTTCTCCTCTGAGTGAGAGTTTGACTATGTCATATGGTTCGTTGATCTGAGTAAAGTTCGCCCGTGACAGACAGATGGTTCATCCAATCACCTGCCAAGTATCCTTTTAAAGTCCTTGCCCTTTTCTAAACAGTTCCCAACAATGTCTTCCCAAACGGTTCTGTGTAACAAACCATCTGGCGCAGTCAAGTTAAACAAGAATCTGAACGCTTTTGTTTTTGCTCCCATGCTCATTGCATTAATTTGAAAGGCAGTGCTGGATGAGTCATTCTGGACCTTGCATTAAAGCACCCTACCTGTATATGCTGTTAGTCATATCACTGGCTGTCTGACAAGTCAATTTCCTCTGTAGTGATCTGCATATTTTTCAAGACGATGACAAAAGAGGTTTCATTTATCTCAAAATTGTTTGTTACACTGAACTTACCTCAAGGCTAAAAACATCTTGGTCTGATGCCAGGGTCTGCAAATATTTGACAATTGTGCACAAAGTCTCAGGAATAAAGTTTCCCCTGCAGGGTGAACAATAGGTTTTAAACAGTAATTTGTTAATTGCTGTTGAGTTAGAAGAAACTAAATTATCCCCAGGGTTAATTTAATTAGTGCTTGGCCTGAGGAGAAGAAAGGAGAAGAGGCAGACACATTATCCTTTTAAAGTGCTTTTCAGTGCTTTGGCATCAGTGTGGTCGTCTTCTGTGGAGCAACAGTTCATCAGGTAGCGTTCACCAGCACGACCTTTCAGCCTGTGAAGGAATATAAGGACCATGGAGATATGTTTTCACACCCATACACCAAGGTGGGAAAGTGAGAGCAAAACAAAAAAATAACTGAGAACAAAATAAAAAATTCATTAAAAAAATCTGATTCACATATAATTTTTATTGCAGTGATTATTTATTAATAATAAAACTTTTAAAAGTACAAAAGTTTTAAGCTTGGAAGTTAATAAGAAAATGGTGAAGCAGAACCATACCGCTCTGTTTTTGCTTCTGTCCGCTATTACACCAAACTTCATTAAAAAATCTGGCCGTTCTGTTGCTATTAGTTTACCTTGCTTTATCTGTCACACACATACACTCCTCAGATTCAGCCAGTCTATACTTGGATTAAGTCTTAACTTTTTTACATTTGGACCGGGGTGTTATTGAGTTGTATATTGGTGGAAAATGACAGGAAATTACTGGTGAACTAATTAAAAAGAGCTGCAATGGAGGCACAGCAACATGGTAGCACAAGACAAAATGTCATACTTAAAAGACTGTAACACTTGAAAATATGCACTGGTTTAGGCGAACTCTTTCAACTCTTGACTGTCTTACCTACTGCCTGGGAGACGGATGGTTCCCGTAGAAAAGCCTAGGGAAGCACAGATGCAGAAGACTCTTTAGTTGAGTGTATTTAGAGTTTATATCTGGCCTTTTATTATCTTTTAATAAAAACTTATATGTATATACATGGTGTCCTGATTTAAGAGCTAATGATTTAGAACTCTAAATCCTTCAACTTAAGCTACTGATTTGGTGATTAGTTAGTTATTAATTATTAATCAGAATTCCAAATTAATAGCTAAGTGTATTTCATGAGATTGAATCAGTCAATTATTGACTATCGTTTTCCTTTTGTAGGAAGAACTTTAAAATATTAAGTTATTATTTATTATCTTTGATCGTTGATAGCCAAAATTAATTGATAGCATTTTTCACAGTCTTCTTGGTCTGAAAATTTCTTGTCAAAGTTTTCTGTCACAGGACTAACACTTATACCAGGGGTCAGCAATGTTTGGGCTTTTTCTTTCTTTTGGATAACCCTAATCCTACCCTAACCCTTACCACAGCTAGTCTACCTAGAGAGACTCAAGACTAGTAGCTATTAGGATTCTGCAAAATATAAAATGTTAAAACGTTTTTGTCTTACTTGGTGTGTGTAATCGCTACACATTTCTAAAGTTAGAGAATGTAAGAATCACTTTAGGTCTACAACAATGACACATGAAAATGTCAAAGCCACAGGGAGCCACTGCAGAGCCACATGAGGCTCCAGAGTCACAGGTTGCTTAGCCCTGGCGTATACCAATAGGTTAGAATCAGATTGTAATATCTGCCAACCAATTATTCTTACTATAATGGTCAAACATAAAACCCAGGTTGACAAAAACCACCATGTCCTCTTTAAGGTGCACACAAAAGAAAATTGTATAAGGAAATCACAAATAAATGTGTTATAGGAATTCATTAACCTGTATAATGCAGGACACATCACAGAGAGGGAAGCCTTGATAGACAGACAATACAAAGGTTTCAGTAGAATAGCAGCAGCAGATCTGTCTGCTACTGCAATATCAAATAACCTATTAATCTATTAACCAATACTCTGGCAGTTTCTCAACGGACATGTTCCCAGAGATCCAAGCAGCAGAGCATACCCACCACTCTGACCTCAGAGTATATGTTACAGCGTATGCTATGGCTGTAGAAAGTGTTGGTGTGTATTTGTAAGCTGCAGTGTCCAAGTTAGCAGAGGTTAAGTGTCCAGATGCACACTGCACTCCACTACCCATCCACTGCACAGCGGGGCCACTAAACACTCAATATGTGGACTGCACTGTAATAACGACCCCACGCTGAGGGCCCAGTGTGTGTGTGTGTGTGTGTGTGTGTGTGTGTGTGTGTGCGTGTGTGTGGTTGTGTCCATGAGTGAGTTGCATGTCAATGGATGCCTGGAGATGGATGGAGGTGTAGTGGGGTGACTGTGTGAGTTGTTTTAACTCCCCAACCCTTGCATGCATTAAGCATTCGCTCCGCTCAACAACCTCATCATCAAAGGAGAGCTGGCTCCTGCCATTGCATAAGTTCCTATTGATCCTGGGTTAAGAGGGATAAACACATTGATTCATGTCATGTACTGCTATAAGCTTGATTTGTGCTCAGCTTGTATTGCCCCTGACCTGAACATACAGCATCATTTTGGCCCATACAGATGAAGTTAGACACTGAAGACAATGACTGAAACTCATACACTGAGGTGGCAAGGAACTGAACTGCCACTATAAATATTCCACCAATATATTGGCACCTATGGTTTCTAAATTAATTTAAATATCCCCAACAGACATGTATTAAAGGCATACTATGCAGTTTTCCGCTTGTGTCAAACAGCTCGCGAGATTTGGTGGGGCGCCACCTCTCAGACTTGCATTGCTGGTTCTACCAGCAGCGTCCCTCTCCTGCTTTGCTATCGGGATGATTCGCTCTGCTACGAGTTTGTTTACCATGGAAATGACTTCGAAGCTGTTATATTAAGGTAAAAATCTTGCGTAGTGTGCCTTTAACATATTTTATATATGTATATCATAAAATAGGTTGTAGTGTTTTTACTACCTTTTTAGAATGCAGCATTTTTATCCACAGACATTGTGGGTCACCTTCCATGGAGTCCGCCATGTTTCTACAGTAGCCCGGAATGGACAAACCAAACACTGTTCTAGATAGAGACGTTTGCGCATTTTGCGGCCACTGTAGTTTCTCCTTTGCACTTGAAAGGTGAGGGTGAAGCGAGGGAGTTGCAATCTGCAACTTCACCACTAGAGGCCGCTAAATCTTACAGACCGGTACTTTAAATGGTCCCATATTTTGTTTGTATCAGGTTTCACTAGTAAACGAACATCTCAGGTAACCTAGAGAAAAATGTAACTGTAATAATAAATTTCTCTCCTCAGTATTGTGTTAAACTGACTCCAAAACTGGAAAGACGTAGAGTCACAGAACTCCTCATCTGAATGTGACGGACAGTGGAAAGTGGTTGACTGGCCATACATTTATTTTCTTTCACATTACCTATTATAAAAAGTATACAGCATTAATTTAAATGAACAGTACCTTATCAGTACAAGTTTGCAATACATGTTGCAACGTTTTAAGGCTTTTAAGGAGAAAGTGAAATTTGCAAAGTTGCGATTTTTTTGTGTACAAAGAATAAAATCGTTGTATAAGGGAGGCATGGCCCCCCTTGGTGGCGGCCCTGTGTATTTTTACTAAAGCTCAAACAGACTGTGGGTCAGGTGTGTGTGCGCATTTGGATAAAAATATATATAACAAATATATATGGACTGAAGATTTTGCCCTTTTGCCTGACAGCTTTTTCACAGACATTTTCACTGTAACTAGGTCGGTGTGTTCCCAGATCTCAGCAATTACTATAGTGAGTACAATGTCATCATAATTGTTAGAAATAAAGAACAAAACTGTAAGATCAGAAGTTTAACAAACTGGAATGACCCTTTAAGGACAAGGCTCAGAAATGGAATATCTATCAGATCCAGTCAGTCTGACCCATTCTCTCTCTGGCTCAGCTGCTTATTAAATGGAAAGAAAAGAACAATATGTGACAGTATCTGAGGTGTGAAAGCTGCTCCTGTCACACTGACATATACCAACTCCTGTGACCCACAGGGACCCACAGTAGCAGCTTGTCACAATTGTATTATGCTCTTTTATCCCAGATTAGACCTTCAGTGTTGTGAGGTGATGAAGAGGTAATCTGCTTGCACTCTTTAATCAGGCAAAATGTGGGGTATTAGGGTAGATGTGCCTCAGTTCTGCACTGGTCAATGTCACCTTGTGTTGTGTGAAAGCTGTGAAAAGAACAATTGAGAGCAAAATGGTGGTGTGACATGGTTGATTGAGGTCATCTCTACATGGAAACATTTTTCCTCACCTCGCATTAGTCTCATAGCGTCAGCAACGTTGTCCTGTGAATGATCATTTTAAGCCACCAAGTGTGGTCTACATCACCAAATGGTGAGTGGGTGGAGTTCTCAAATGTGTTCACAGAAACCCACCTCCCCCTGCAGAGCTGCCCTCGAGGAGAACTTATTTATGGAACACACACTTTCTCCTCCACACATTGCAATATGCAGCTCTCTCCGTGAGGCAGCAAGGTGCTTATCTAATTCTGCCGTCCTCTGGTAAAGTTCATGTGACAATAGCAGCAGCTCCGACAGCCTGTTGGGAATCACAGACGCTTTTACACCATCCAAACTGACTCCCATCTGGAACATCCCTTATTTTCCTATTTGCTTAGAGAACTGTATATGGGTATTTAGTAGTGTTGTTGATTGATTCAGGTCCAAATCTGGACATTTTAGTGCAAAGTATTTGAATTCTTTCTTGTTTCCAGAGCAGGCATGAAGAGTCTGACAGCAGATGCTCATGGCTGGTTAGCTCTATAGTGCAACCTTAGCTGTATGGGAATGAAACTAGTTGGCCACAGGGGGCCACCTACATGGAATATTTCAATATTTCTCAAATGTACCCCTAGGGGTAGTTTAGACTACTACATTAACAATGTAGAAAAAATTTAATTTAAATAGTCATGCATAATTATAATAAAATAATTATACAATTAAAAAAAAAGAATCTAAGTTTGTTAAACCACATTCGATATTGAGTATTCCTATTTTCAATGTAATCAACTGCAGTAAAACCTTCTGCAACCAAAAACCTCTTCAAGACTAAAAATGCCAGCCTACAACTCAAACAGTACACTTTCACTTCACTGGGTTTAAAATGGGACAAATCTGTAGCTTACACATTGCACATGAAATTGCCCAGATAGCTGCACACCCATTAAACACTTTTGGAAAGAAATCACAGAGTTAATGTCACTCTTCATGTGCTATTACATCCCATCACCCACCCCCCACTCACTCTGGACACGTATCAATAATCAGCTAGAACAAGAAAAACAGTAGATTACTCCAATGGCTCTGACTATCACCAAGCAAGCTATCCTAATGAACTGAAATCAAGGAACACCACAAATATAGTAAAAAAAAACCTTCATTATAGGTTACATCTCTAGAAATGAATCCGCCTCTTCCTTTTCAATAGTCGTCTTATTTGTCTTTCCTGACTACTTTCTATAGTCCGGTTTTATTATGATTATTATCAGTAGCAGTAGTAGCCATATTGGTATTGATATTACTATTATTAAAGCATTGATGTATTTCCGTTCATATAATTACAAAGATAAAAGGTGTGTGTGGGTGCATCATTGCTATGACTACCAGTCATTGTTGGAATCCACCCACACACATCTCAGTCAATACATCCATACACATGCACACATCCCCACAAATACACACGCAAATACAGCTACACACCTCAAAATACCTAATATATTCTTGTTTATTTTTTGTGTCTGTTTTATTTTCATACCATGATAGTGTTGATGGACAGTAGTTATTATTATTATTATTATTATTATTATTATTATAACAGTATTGTTATTATTTTCAAAACAAAAAAAGGAAAATCGCTTGTTTCCCAAGTTTTGGTTTTCTCATTCAAAAACGAAAATCTGTTGGCCGCAAAGTACACTGAACCCCCCTCCTCATGGTCTGGGAGCAGTTTAGAAAGGGATCAAGCCCACAATGAGCCAGCTTCTTCCTATAAGGGTCCCAAAGCTGGATCGCCGCTCACAATAAACAAAAAACAATGTTGGAAACATGGCAGTAATGGTGTGGGGATGATATTCATGCTAATGATAACAAAAACAACCCAGCAGGCCCGGAGCCTACTTTACTGCTGCCAGCACTCTCCCTGATGGTATTATTTTGTCAGTAGTAGTCATGGTTAGTAGTTTGAGCATTAGTATTAATATTTTTGGTAGTGGTAAAATTAGCATTGTGTATATTTATATTTTTCATACTTTCTCTTGACAACAAGTTACATTCCCTTATTCTTTAACTAAACTTTTGCAATTGTCCTGTTGTCTCTGTTTTGTTGTTGTTAATGTTCTTAGATCGTACCGTACTCTGCACTGTACACAAGCTTAACTGCCGATTTCCTGTCTTTTGGTCTTTTTTGGTGCTTCTCATTTTTTTCTGAACTTTTCTTTATGGGGTGGGGGCTCTGTGTGTACAGTGACCCCCAAACGTTTACCATTGGAACAGTTGCAATTAAAATCATTTCCTCTGCTAGTTCTCAGCACTTACTCATGAAACCTCAGACCTTTGCAGCGCTGCACAAGATCCATTTGAAAGGATCCCATTTTTATACTGTGACATTTTCTCTTTTCTCAGCATCACTGAACGTCATTAGAACTGCTTAATTGAGTGTCTTTATGCAATTTAAAATTTTCAAACTTAAAGCATCAAAAGCGGCAATAAAACCAAATTATTTTGGTTCTCTGTATATTTGTATGAATAGTATGTAGTGCGGCAATTTGAAAATACAAATACCAAATGTTGTATAAACAACATATTCCTAATTTTATTTTATTGAGGGAATTTAGACAAATGGTTAAAGGGGCTGTTTTTAGCCAAAACTGGAGCTCACTGTCTACATTCATGTACTACAATCCCCCTTTTTTATTCTGCCTGTGTATTTCTGGGTTAAAAGTTATCCTCCCTCTTCATTGAATGAAATGTACAAATAGAAAACAACCTATTTACTGTGGTAATAAATTGTTCCTTCCCATTTTTATTTTATTTTAGAAAGATAGACAGCTGTCCCCGAGGTCAGGAAGCTAATTATGCCCTCCTGCATTCATAGCCACACAGTTCCCAGAATAATGCAACCTTATTCATCTTATTCATCCACCGAGCAGTTAAACAGACCATAGATGTTGAATCCGGTACATGTGGAAAATATGCAGATATGTTTTTTGATAAAGCAAATGAAGAATATTTGGGGGAGATGAGGGTTGTATATTCCTATTTGGGGTGCTGTATATCTCTGAAACTGCATGCTTTCTGGCTCTGCTCCTCCTGGAATGCAACCATTACTCTCCTCTAATGAAAAGCCACTGTGCACTCATCATCATCATTATCAGTGTGTCAGTATGCAATAGAGGAGAGTGCGCTGCTTTTTTAAAGGGAATAAGAAGAGCTGATTTGCTTTGCTATGCCTGTTGCCAGCCCCTCATAATCCCAATGGACTTGAGTGGGCCTGTGCTGTCCAGGTTTGTGCAAGTGCCATTCCTAAAATGTATGATTGAATTAAATCATCACCTCAGAGGGCGGCAGCAGAGGGTGCACTCAGCCAGCGGGCAACACGTCAAACTTACAGAAGCTAGCTAACTTGTCTAGTCCACTAACTGTATGTGTATACGGAGAAGCAGAAACCTGGGTTTTATTTCTTCAAATGCCCACTCTGCAAAGAAAATGAGACACAGACGATCTAAAATTCAAAATGTTAGTTGTCGAATTTGCTGAACAAAGCTCAAGAGGAGCAGCACAGTAAGAGAGCATTTCCATCTGTGCTGAGCAACAGTTTTGTGCTAAAGAAATAAATGCTTGTCCCAAATGGATGCCTGTCCCCAATAAAGGCAGGGTGAGTTCAGTGATTGAAGTAAATAAGCACGCGGGCTATTTTTGGAAGTTTTACAGTATTTATACTCTAAATGCAATCATTAGCATTGTCCATTCCAAAGGAGGGAGAATTGGAACTCAATAAACTACCGATTGTAACCAGATTGTAAAAAGAAACCTTTTTTCAACAAAAACAAGAGTTAAGTCATTTTCATGCTCAATTAACTAATATCAGTGAATCAGTGAGGCTTGGAAATACATTGCATTTACATTCTGTATTATTTAAAAAGAAAATACAATTTAAAAATGAATTATTAACAGAAAACTGTCTGTTCAAAGTCTCCTGAGTCTGTGTACATCAATAAGATGCATTATAAGCTGATCATTAGAAAATCAAATCAGCACTATCAGAATACATAAAAACACAATTTCCCTATTTCCCCTGTGGGGACAGTGACTCTAACCCAATGGATGGATTGCTTTGAAAAAACTATAAATCTTTCAGATGATATTTTGTGTTAAGTATTAAAACATCTCATGTTTACTTGAAACACAGTTTAAACACAAATTATGAACTTTAACAATATGATTAATAGATTACAATGTACCTCACGGTCGGCCGTGTTTGCTGAAAAACGGAGTGTGGCTTTACTGCAGTCCACTTTAGATGACATGGGACATCTTGATTGGCTTATAGACACTGGATGGACTCAGACGATAGTGATTATAGATCTAGACATCCTAGAAAAGTCCATTGGAAAGGACGGGGGTCTGAATGTTAATGTAGCTGCCTGAGGCTTGACGTTTGCAGCTTTGGCCAGTGCTTTTCTGTTTATGAAGCACTTGGTTTAGAACTGATGTAACCTGCTACCCTATGTTGTAATATGTATATTTTCTATTTTAAGACTAAAATGGGACTTCTC
Organism: Dicentrarchus labrax; assembly: GCF_905237075.1. Lineage (NCBI taxonomy): Eukaryota > Metazoa > Chordata > Actinopteri > Moronidae > Dicentrarchus > Dicentrarchus labrax. The sequence continues at coordinate 3,256,755 of NW_026136712.1, forward strand.
TGAGAGATTAAAGGTATCAGGTTCACTGTAACTGGTATTCAGCATTTGCATCTTATATCTTGTAAAGGTTACTTTAATTGGACAGAACATGTTCAGCTCTTGTGCACCAGCACCACTGGTAACTAGGGATTATCCGATAATATCGGAGGGCCGATATTATCGACCGATATTCACTAAAAAATGTAATATGGGGAATTATCGGTATCGGGTTTCTATAACCGATGTTTGTTCTGTAGGCTTCAGCATTTCCGAGCCTGCATGAACGCAGCATGGGGCGTTTACCGGCGCACACTAGATGACGTATAACAACAACAACTACACGCTAGACTGGTTGGTTGCTAACTGTGGCTAACAAGCAAACAGTTTAAAGCTGAATGATTTTAATATTAACACAAAATAAGTGCAATGCACCTTAAATATTTTACCCTGCTATGAGCTGTTCCTTAACCAAACTAACAATTGGCTTAGACTTTACATTAGCACTCCTTCAGGTGAATAATACAATTAAACACATTAACCAAAGCTAGCGATTAGCGCGTAGCTAGCGATTAGTGTTAGCGCTCTTCAGTATTAATACAATGAAAGTTGAAGTTGTTCTCTTATTTTGCACAGACAGTGTTTACATTTGGAAAGCCATGTTGCATTTATGTATGCATCCAGTGGGGCATCACAATAAAATGAGACATAATGTGTTAATTCCACAATAGGAGATATGTTATGTTGTTACCTAACAGTTTTGGTGTAAAAAGCCTGCATATATCGGTATCGGGTGATATCGGTATCGGAAATTGAGAGTTGGACAATATCGGAATATCGACAGAAAAGCCAATATCGAGCATCCCTACTGGTAACGAAATGTACTTAAACCCTGGTCACGCACAGGTGAGCTTGTGCCATCAGTTATATTATGGATAGACACCTATCCCTCATTATTCCGAAGTTAAAGTGCTCTTTAGAAACTAGACTTTAATTTTCTTGGCCCAATTAGCAACAAGCACCACAGCCTCTCTAACCTGCTGTTCTTCCAGAGACACACAGAATATTAACATCAGTTGTGGGTGGCAAAGGCTTGGGACTGAATTAACTACTTGAGAATGAGGAGGGACGAGCTGTAGGGTGCTCACAGTCCTTTGACCCTCTGTCCTGTCCTTGTCACCAGAATTGAGCCTGCTGAGATGCGACAGGAGCTGTTCTCTTTGCTTCATCACCTTTTTAACAAGCAAACGTTTCACAGCTCAAATACCCTGCAACCTCAAAGAATTTTAGGTATCATTTTCTCGCCTTCCCACCTCTGAGACCCCCTAATTACCCTCTTACCTCAGGAAAAGTAATCAGGAGGATTGTAGACAAAATCTGTGGGTTGACTCAGGCTCATAAAACTGTTTGTCTCCTCATACAAACACACAGGCAGTCTGTTAACATCCAAACCAAGCATACAGTAGAGGAGTAGATCAGTCGTACCTCTCAAACGGTCTTATCTTGAGCTGAAAATCTGAAATCCAGACTATCTTCTGGGAATTATGTTTGTCTGGTCAGTGTGGGCAGTATTCCATCCATTGTGCCAAAGACTGAGAAACAAAAAATTGAAGGAAAATGAGGATGGTTGTCAACCTATCGTGATGTCACCCATAGTTTGTGGAGTACCGTTTTGAAGCCTCGAGTTATGGTCGTCGCCATTACAGTTTGTAAGAGTCAGCCAGGTAATGTACTGCGTGTTGCACAGTATTGATTCATCCGTAGCAGGAAACAATGGCGGCTCGCCTGATCACACACATTCTTGTACATTACAGATAAACAGCACACTAAAATGTTTGTGAAAGGATTTTAGCAGAGAAATAGTCAACACAGTAACAGAACCTGGATCCATATTCAGATATTATATTCATTCATATATCAGCACCGCCTAGTTTGACAGTTTTATCTGAGTTTGGTGCATTGAGCTGGACGGACTCAGTGAGAATGACTCATCACTTATTTTTAAGTTCTGTACATAAGTTAACTTACATAATGTCAGGTATGTAACATGACTTACAGTCTCTCCTAAACCAAATTAAATAGTTGTGTTGCCTAAACCTACAGTAACCGAACCTACACTGAACTGTGACCTCAGCAAGCTTGATTTTGAAAGTGTATTGGGATGTTGCATATTTATTATTTCTAATTTGACCCCAGAATGAGCACATGTTGAAAACATGACAATGCCTATGCAAGGTAAACGTGACACTGCCACAGTGGATCGGCCTGTGTATTACACACCAAAATGCGGCTCGATCACTTTTTCTTTTTTGCCATTCCTTTCATTGACAACTGAACGGTGGGGCAGACACAAGTATCGTTTTGCATACGGATGGCGTTTCTACATCCAATTGTGGGAGTAGAAATTAATCTTGTGTCTGTGCGCTCGTTTCCACAATGATTGAGATTTATAACACAGAATGAGGCGTATGTGCATCTTTACAAATCTGACGAAAACAATGCATATGAATAATTCTGTCTTCTGTGCGTACAGAATGACGTCACACAGGCTCATTTTGGTACAGAAATGCAGAAATATCACTTGAGGTTGATAGTTGCTACACAGCGTTTTCTGCTTCCATCTTGAACACAGACTCATTTTCTGATGTGCTCACGCGAGATTTCCCTGTGACTCTACTCATTCACGGCTCACATAGCGACACTGGCACCTACTAGCAGTTTGTTGGTACTACTGTCTAACAATGGCACTGGTGATGAATTATTTTATACCCTACTTGACTAATATGAACACTTTTCTTCTGCATATAAACACTTGGAAACACATAGAAAACATATGGAAAACTCTTTAAACTTATATTCTATCCATAAAACATTTCTGTTCAGTAATCTACATATTGCACCACATACACACAATTGCATCTGGCCCCAGGTTACAGATAACATTTGACACCACCACAATATAATACTATAGAAAGATAGATAATTTTTAGGAGAAAAGGCTGCAGAATGTCAGCTTAGTGTCAAGATTATGTTACACTATACTTGAGCTGTCTTTAATTCTTACTACTTAACGAACTGGACTTATTTCTCTTGGTCTGTTCTTAGCCACCCAAATATTTTGTATTTCCAAAAAACCCCAACAACTTTCTATTACACTTTTTAACTGCTACCAATAGTACGTCCACCTCATCCTCCACCCTACATCTTTGGGCCACTCTACATTGTTTGGGGTCAAAGTGAGTCCTATATTCCATGATTTTTAAACTGATTATGCCAGGGAGGGAGTGCCACTTAATGTCACTTATTAAGTATGAGCTAGACCCTAACAGGACACTATTAAAAACTGCTTGGATTATTTTATTCCCCAATGAATCAGACTTTTGGAGGTCAAACGTAACACAAAATTTGGCGATGGCAAAGATTTACGTATGCTATTGGTCATTGGGCATGGCCAATTGGCTTGGCCATCTGTGTCCAACGGCATGTCCGTGGCTAACTGCTGAATTTTGATGTTTCACTATGAAAGAGGAAGTTCACATGTCGGATAACGGTCCCTCCCTGAACACACATGCAAATATTCAGATATACTGTATATATACACCTTGTGACAACAGGAAGTAAGCCTTATTTGGCAATAATCATGTGATTTCCATAAAATTTGCGCAGTGTGTTGTACGTTGGAGCATGATGCGACCGCAGTACACACCGACATGCGTGGAGTGTGAGGGCCCGTTCATCACTTTAACCTGTATCTGTCAACCAACTACATCTGTATTCGTATCCGTTCTCAGTATAGATGGGGCTTAAACCCAAAGTGGGTAGGCTTAACAAGAAGTTGCGATTAGGACCCAAGCAATTCAATTCAATTCAATTCAATTCAATTTTATTTGGATAGCGCCAATTCATAACAGAAGTTATCTCAGGATACTTTTCAAATAGAGTAAGTCTAGACCGAACTCTTTAAAACATTATTTATAGCAGTGATTACTTTTCCGGCGGCCGCAACATGCTTGATAAGCTATGAAACGTGGCACACGCCAGTGGTGGTGAAAATTTTATGGGTCTTGCACATGGGTGTGGCAAAATCACTCAATAGCACCTGCCTAAAGAGGATGCAATAAGAAGGCCGCAACACACCCCGATGCACGTAGAGTGTAAGGGCCCTTTCATCGCTGCTAACAGCTTTGATTTAATTTATAAAGGCTAAAGAATGGCACAGATGAGGTGAAGTCAGTAAAGAATAAAGTGTAATGATCTTTGAGCCACATTCCCTCAGCATGTTTCTGTGAGAAATATGGAGCATGGTGAAATAGGATAATTTATCCAACCTCTGACCTCCTTCTTCCACTGAGCCTCTTACACTGTAATCAAAAGGTTGAAATAATACACACAGAAAACTATTGCCTTTTTATGTTGAAGCAGGGACTTCTATTTAAAATTCAAGTGGCAAAAAACACACACATCCCATTAAACACAGATAAGAAATTACAATTATGTTTAATAGAAATGCATATTTTCATTTTAATTACTGACAAGTGATAAAATATTCACATCAAATGATGGAGCCATTTGCGCACAGATGAAACAATTCCCATTAGTGGCACTAAGCTGATAAGTATTGCCGGCAAGGTGGATATTTTTAAATTCCTCTGTCATTTGCTGATGGATAGAGGAGGTTTTATCAGGTAATCTCTCTCCAATGGACACTCCGATTTGCATTGGACTGAGGTTTGAATGTGGTTACTATCAAGAAGTGTTTAATTAAAGGGCTCAGTTTTAACTTAGTCAAAAGAATTTGTTTTCCTTCATCCTCCGAGATCGCCTGCGCTTGGGACGGTTTGATGTTGTAACCCTTTCAAAATGTCCGCTTGGATGTGGAAACATGACCTGATGAGTCAGACTGAGAGGAGAGCTCTGAATGTCATTCCCTTCTTTTGCCAACAGTTAACTTCAATCCAGCGAGTCATCTCCTCTAATTATATATGATGATGAAACATCAGAAACGGAACAGTAAGTCAGAAAAATAAACTTTTATGCAATTAAATACTTGCTTGTCATTCCATTAGTTGGAGGAGTCTGTCCGTGAAGAGCTCTCATTTCATCAGCCGATGACTACAGTTGCCTACCATCCTTCAGAAAGTGCCATTTGTTGTAATTTTGTGCTGTCAGTCAAACTGTGAGAATAGTTTTCTGATTAAATGGAGATCTCATTATGAAACCAACCTCTTTCTGTAATGCAGATTTATGCTGACTGAATACTGAGCCAGTGATAATTCCGGTCACATAGAAAACAAAAGCAATTGCATTTCTTTCTCGTCAAGACCAGAAAACCATAACACAAGAATGAAATGAAGTAAAGTTTGATTAAACAGCAAATGATGAAATTAATTGGTGTCATTTGCCTTAACAGCGGTGGTTCAGAGTGAAGATATCTAACTGGTTATATATCCACAGCGAATGATCCCTTTTGATTTTGGTAACCACTGACCTTTCCTTTAATGCTACAATACAGTGGGCCGAAATATCAAGATCTACTGATCAGATTCCGGTTATGTTCAGTATTTTAATTCATGTTCCAAAATGGGTAAGCGTGAAAAAATTACCTTTCCTGTTGTGCTATCTTTAGGACAAATGTTTGTAGCCCCACTTGTTGTTGTTTTTTGGTCCAGTTTGTAACATTTAGGAGGATCTATTGGCAAAACGGAAATATATAATATTCATAGGCATATTTATCATTAGTCTAAAATCACCTGGAAATTAGAATCATTGTGTTTTCATTACCTTAGAATGGACCATTTTTTATCAACAGAGAGAGTGGGTTGTCTTCTGGCGGAGTCTGCCATGTAGAGCCATCATGTTTCTACAGTAGCCAGTGTTTGGACAAATCAAAAAGTAAGACAATGAAAAGTAGTTTAATTTGTTGGCAATTAAATTCACCATTGTTGAATTGAATACAGTCAAGGACTTTGCTGCTACTTGGTCTGGTATGACCAGTAGCAAACGTAATATATTGCTATATAATTGACATTACTCAGTTTGCAGGCTGTATGAATCTCCTCAACTTCTGCTACTGTTACACTACATCTTATCATGTCACAGATTAATTTCAGAGGTTTTATCACAAAAATAAAAAAGGAAACACATATTGGCCACACAGCATCTGTTGAACAAGCTGTGAACAAAACATGACATATTATCACCATACAAACTTTTTATGGTACTTATTTAAACAGCTAAACACATGCATTAACATTCAATTTGGATTTGTGGCCGCCTAACAAATGTCATTTCAACATACACTCTCCTTTAAGCTCTTTAGCTGCTAAATGCTCACTATGGTTACTAGCTGGCTGCTAACTGTGACTGTCACACTGTAGAGCTGAGGGGATCTGCAGAGTGGGCTTTTAAGTTCTCTGGGTGGGATCGCCAGTGAACACAGTTACACACACTCATTTCATTTATGTTAATATATAAATATTGATTAAAGCAGCTTTAAAGCAAATGAGTCAAGATAACTGAATTCATTATCCTGTCATTGCCATTTGTGGTCAGAGTGGCCATAGTGTTGTAAATAATGAAAATCATTAGTATGGTGATTGTTCCTTCCATCATCTGCACCCTCTCCCTATCCACTCATTTGTGTATTTGCATGTAGGGTTATTTTTATGGAAGGCCATTACATACCAAGTATGCAGCAATGAACTGAAACCACATAATTATTGGACGTCATTGTCCAGCATTGGCAGGCACTGCCAGCATCTGACACCATCTATATGTCATATTACAGATTTGTCAGCATAAAAGATGAGTCAAACATGCAAATACATTTACATACAGGGCAGGTTGGGTTAACCCTTCGCTATGGTTGCTCCCACACTCACAAACTGTGCAGTTCTAATACTCTCTTTGACGGACACTTTGAATCCTCCCGGGGCCAGCGAAAAGCTGTCTGTTTACAGCTGCAACATGACTGTCACTACAAGAGAAAAACAAAACCCTGGCAGAATAATAATGAGACCTGGTCGTCTTTGAACAGATATATTCGGAATTAATCATAATTAGCCCAAATGAAATCTTTCAACATGTTGCATTTTCTCTCTCCTCCTCTCCGTGCATCTAATTTGTCTCTTTCCCTCTCTCTCTCTCTGTCTCTCTCTCCCTGCCTTCCATTCTCCATCTGTTTCTGAGAAGGCGAAGTCATTGAAGAAAAATAAAATCATTTGGCTGTCCTTAATGTGTTTTGATTTTCCCATTAGCAACCCAGTCATTCTTCCTCACATAGGCAAGAGCATAATTAGTGTCTTTCATCTGCATAAATTTGGCCTCTGAACCACAAGAATATTGATCAGGCTTGCAAGCACAGCCTTACCTGCAAATGATGAAGTCTATAGTGGCTGCTGAAAACGCAGGATTCTTTTTCTCTCTGTTGTTCATCAGACACATGTAAATCTGGCTGGAGATTTGACCGCCACATATTTGCTATTTATACTTCATTTGATCCTGTGTCTCCTTCAAACATACAAACCTGAGATGTCGTTTTACAGAAGGACCGCAATTAGCATTAAAAATTAATCCTCTTAGTATTCATGCTTCCCATTTAGCCAGCATGGGATAATTGGTATCACCGAAAAATCTCTCTGCTATCTCCTCGCTCACTGAAGACGTATTAGATGCAAAGAAAAGGAGGGAAAAAATTAGCTGTTACAAAGCCAGTGTGGTGACATTTATGGGACGGGTTAAAGGTTTAAATATCTGATAATACTGTCTGTCTAAGATACATGCACAAATATGACTGATCATATAGAAACCTTGTAAGCTGTTTAGAAGCTTCATTTAAGCCAAGCTAACCAAAGCCATATGCATTTCAGGAAGTTTGATATTATAATGATAGCTCATCACAAAGAGGATTTAAACCATCAAATGTCACATTCCCTCTTTGTAGATTCAACTGTTGTGTCTGTGAAGCTGTTTTATGTCTGGAACAATATGCTCACATTGTATAATTATAGTTTGTTTATGATGCTTTTCATTCAGTAGTTTTTGTCCTGTCTTTTGTATGGAAGGGTATTGCATTTACTTGTGCTTGCATCAAAAAATGCTTTTTTTCTGAATTAAATACTTATGTCATAATTGTTAAATACTTAATAATATTGAATTATCCCAATTTATGAAAATTCCAATACTGTCTATGGACCCCAGTATACAGAAATGTTCAAATACACTTGGTCAAAATAACACATTTATAACACATGCATTTGGTTTAAATAAGGTCAAGGGAGCCCATTGAAAATGACCATGCCAGTTTTTCCATTGTCAAAATGTAGCCTACTTTTGCAGCGGCACTTAGCCCCCTTTCTGACATCCAAGAACGGCATGGTTGGTAACAATAGATGCTATAGTTCTTCTAGCTTTACATGATACTAGTATCTTCACTCTAACTTTAAAACAAAGCCCGCTAGTGGCACCTAAAGCCTTACCACCTTGGTAGAGGTAATAACACTGTAAATGGGTCTGCTGGGGAACTGACTCCAGTAGACACTGGAACAACAGAAGCATCCAGTGGACATCACGAGTAATACTTTCCTTGATCAATAGGATTTGAGTACAACTCTAAGACAGACTTGGTCTACATCCTACGAGCTCGTCTCCACCACTCTTGTAGCTGATGTAATGCTGTTTAACTGTGCAGCCTGGAAGGCACAACTACATGTTTCCAAGACTTTAAAGAGATGATAATATTAATTGCTTCATTTAGAGTGAGGATACACTCCTGATCATGTTGGAGTTGATCCTAACATCTGCCTGCCCCCTAGTATCTGGAGCGAAGTCTACAAAAGGAATTAGGGAACTTCTCAAACTTTAATTGCAAGTGGCAACGAGTGCAGAGAGTGTGTGCCAGCAAATGTATTAACTGAAATGTCTTACTTGTGGCCCTATTAAATATCAGTATCACTATACAATCTGTTTCAATGCTGAAATATCTGATATCTTCTTGATATGTTGTAATAATTACTGCAGACATATTACTTAATGGTCATATCTGGGAGCATCAAACCAAACTTCAGTCACACTTTTTATGTTATATTATGTTATATTAATTTAAATCAACCCCAGTTTCCCCTGACTGCCTTATTGTGATCGGTGGGGGTGAGTGTTTAGCTTGATATGGATAAAAAAGGCACATAAACAGAAGCACTAGTTTGCAAGATGTCTTTAACACTTTTAAAACAGACCTCTTGTGGATGTCTGTTTTAAAAGTCATAATAATTTTTAAAGTATTGAAAAATTTTAATTTATTAAATAAAAACAAAATTCTATATTTTTTTATTCCAGATTAAATTAAATTCCAAGGCCAACAGTGTACCTCCTTTACTTTACTTTTACCTGAGGTTGTACAGATTTTAGGAATATGAATCATTTCAAGATACTCAAAGAAATTACATCACAATAAGCAAATATGCCAGTGTAGACACTGCCGGACCATTTCTATTGCACAGTTCAGTTCTACAGATCAATTCTGTAAATAGTTTTCCAACAAACATAGCAACTTATGATCAACCCATATACATTTTTGGCTGAAATTGACAATTTCCAGTTAGCCCCACCCACATCTGGTTTGACCCGCACACAAATACAGATAAATTAGAGCTGGTTAAACAGATACAGATAATAGCGTACTCGCTCATCCATATCCTTGTGGTTTCTGCTTTTTGTTTTTTTTTCTTTATTGTTAATACTCATACTACATTATTACTGATGTTTTTCCCATAAGAAACCTTACATAAAATGATGAGAAATATTATTATTCACTCCTCTACCCAGTTACAGTACAGTCGAGTGTGCCTGCTGAGCAGTCACCCCATACTGAACTCCTACATCAGCCTACCTCAGTCTCATGTTTTAGCTGTAAGACCCACAATGTAATGTGTAATGTTCATCGTCTGTGATAGGAAAACACCTGATTTCCATACAGAAATAAAAGGTTTGCATCCTGCTCACAGTTATCTATCATATAGACAGCACTGTCAGCTGAATAGTCAGTCACACTGGGCGACAGTAGAGGAAGATGCACCAACGTTGGGTAGAAGTAATTTACCTGACTTCACTAACATTCACCTCCAGAGCTCCGAGTCGGACCTCCGTTTCCATCAACCTTTTCTACTTCCATTACAGTTTTATATTTAGGTCATTTTGAGACAAGCCTGCCATTCTGTTTTCCTGTGTTGCTCTGTAGTGATTCAACTGACAACATAAGATTCGACTCGGTGAGCTTCTCGACTGGTGTTGCAAATCATTGACATTGAGGGGGCAGCCATATCAAGAACATACAGTACATTTGCTGGGCTTGTTTTTTAAAGCAGAAAGAAAAAAGAAAGAAAAGAAAGCACTGCAAACAAAGACGCGTCATAAGCAGAAGAAAGAAGCATCAGTACTGGAATGGAAATAACAAGTTCGATTTCCATCCACAATGGACTTACTACTCAACACAGTACAATGGGGACCCAACTAGTCTAGCTAAAAAGGAATTTCTGAAGTTCTGAAAGTCTACCACTTAGGCCAATTTAAAGTTTGAAGGTAAGACATAATTGAACTGATATCTCCCTCTCTGGAAAGCTTCCAAACTGCATTTGAATGAGCATGAATTGTCTGCCATTCATTTGCCAGATTCTCTTTTTACCTTTCTAAACATCATCCAGGACATTATTGTAATCCAGGGTCATGGTCGGACTATATTTGAAAAAACATCATCAAAACATCAATGAAAAAGAATGAATGAGAGAGTGAGTTGTGAGAACAGCAATTTCCTTCCTCACGCCAGCAGCACAGAGACCATTGTCAGCTGAATAACAATCATATCTGGAGTTAAAACAGAATGCGCTATTGTGTGCTTCCAGGAGCAAGCAACCTTTGATAGGCCCTTCCTTAAAAGGAGCAGCTTTACACCATGCAGGCCCACATGGTGTGAAAGAGACACCGGAAGAGATTCGATGGGTAAAAGCATTCGGGCCCAAAGGGACAGGGGAGTCTGCAGGGATATGCCTCTCTGATGTGGGGAAGTGGCACTTGAAAAATCAGGCTGTGTATGCTATTGATTGCCCGTCATTGTCTACCTCCTGCACAGCCTTTGTTACTTGGAACATCACAGGGGCCACATACGGGAAGGGATAAGTGGAGGAAAATCATAGCATTACATCCTTACACCTTCACACAACACAACACCTTCTGACAAAAACTCTGGGTTTCCCAACTCTGTGCCAAAGAAAAAAACAGATGAAGAGAGCTGGTATTTTCTTCTTTCTTAAAGGCCCTGGAGGATCTATTGTCAGAAATGGAATATACTATCCATGGGTATGTTGTCATTATGTGTATAGTCACTTGAAAATAAAAATTCCTGTGTTTTCCGTGGAGCCCGCCATGTTGTACCACCATGTTTCTACAAACCAAACAAAACACTGGCTATTGATAGGGCCGTTTAAGTTTTTTTTAGTTTCGCTGCTACCGTTGTTCCATTGCACTTGCAAGGGCAGGGTAAAGCAAAAGAGTTTTAATCTGCAACTACACTGGACCTTTCAAGCGGAATATCTTTTTCCAGCTATTTGATCAGATGTCATAGTGTGTAATAGACCCGCCGATCCCCTATAGAATGCTGTGTCAGTGTCACATTTTGCCTTACCTAGGCGTGAAAAGTACACCTGGACATGCATGTGTGGGCAGTAGGGGGCGGTAATGATGGGAGCAAAGGACAAACGTATATAAAGAGTGACAATGTCCATGTAGGGAGGAGGACTTTCACCTAAGAGACTTCTCGTGTGAAAAGCAAAAGTCAGTGTTACTTATTTTAACTTGTGTACATGAGTTAACTTACGTAACCTTACGTGCGTAATGTCACTTACTTAACATACTTATTTTAATCCAAACCAAAAACTGCAACCATCGTGTGAAATGTTGCTTAGCAAGCCTTATTTTGAACGTGTAACAAGACATTACATATGTATTATTGCTAATATAGCTGCAGAATAACTGCGCAGGTACTTTTCAGTACTTTTGGCGAGGCAAAATGTGACACTGCCACGGTGGACCCACTGCTGTGTTGGACCAGCAGGTCTATTACTGAGCATGGTTTGGCATGAACCCGGTTGAGTGTCTGCAGAGCGGTTACAGTGTGCTGCACCACACACAGCAGCGGTTGCCATTGAAATGAACAGAATGATCCTACAGTAAGCCCTGTTATTGACAACGAGGGATCAATAGTGAGCTGTATGTGCTTGTCAGAATATAGAAAATACATATGTATGTGTTATCTAATATCAGAAGGTGAGTGTCAATACCAGTGCCAGTGAAAACAGTATTATAATATTGGAAAAGGCTTGTGTTATTCTGTATGTTTCATATTTTCAAAGAAATCTCATGAAAAGACCAAAAAAAATGTTTTCAGCTTCGCTAAAGCACATTTCTTTCTACTGAAGACAGCAGTTTTTAAAAATGGGTAAAGGGGATGCACTGGCCTGAGGCTTTAATAATAATAATAATTTTAATGTCCACAAATGGAAATTTGCCTTCAGCTTCACAGGTTGATTAAAACACACCTTGGTAACTCAGAATACATACAATAATAAATAACACAAAATGCACAGTACAGACAATAACAAACATGATTCCAGAGGTGTTTGCGAGTTAAGCAAAGTCATTGCCTTAGAACAGAGCTTCAGTTCTTCAGATACCCTTACCATTTTTCATATTCTCCAAAAATATTAAATGGACTGAATCCAACAATATATGATATGTGACTGTAGCCGGTATGGTCTGAGGTCTACATTAAGAACTGTGTGGTAGCACAATGAAATGGCCATAAATAGCAATGTCAGCAGTATGGGTGTGAAAGAGTTTTTGTTAATGTAGGTTGCTGCAGCGGCTCTATAGCGGCTATCCAGAGGGCAGTTTTATAAAAAGGGGACAGGATCATACAATTTGTTTTATATATACATCCCAGTTGTTTCTGCTCTTTCACAATAATTTTACATGCCATGTTTATAATTCTGGACTGACTGAATTCCCCAAGTTCCCACACAGTTAAAACACATTCAACAAGAGTGCTGTACACAGTCTCTAAAACGTTCCTGCTCATATCGTATGAATGCAATTTCCTGATTAGATACAATCGCTGCACTGCGTTTTGATTTTATAAAAATGTGCTCGGCTGTAAGTGCATTCTGAAAAGGTTCATAAGTATTTTTAAACTCCTCTACTGCTGCAACAGGTGGATCATTAATCAAAACAGGTGGAAAATAATGCCAGGCATTATGGTGACTCACCTAGGTTCACAATTTTTCATGTCTGCCTTAAAACCACAGTACGGTGCCCATGTAAACACTGAAAAGGGTTTTGTTCGCTGTATTCATTCCTCCTGTTCATACTGGCCATTAAAAGACACCTTCTTTACCCCTTTTGCGCCCAAAGAACATATTTAGTAAGATAAGGAAAAATACTGTAACATTTGTTCTTGAAGTCTTAAAATTCTGTGTGGACAAACTTTGGGCAAGTATCTGACAGTAAAATCATTACATTTTTTGATCATATGAAGTAACACACTTTAATCAACCGATCAAAGTCAGGATCTTTTTTAAATTAGGAAAAAATGCTCAAATTGTGTTTATTAAATGTTTTCCATGTGAACTTTTTTAACTGCATATGTGTGCATATCTTTGATATTCAACTTCTTACGAGTTTTTAGAAATCAAATAGATTGTGCTCCTTGTAGTTTCTGAGATAGAGCCAATTTCGTGCAGCTTTTATTTATATGGAATATATAGATAGGGGCTGGTGGCATGTGTGTACTGAAAACAATGAATATCCCTTTATTTTTATTGCTTTTTCTCAGGTATTTTCTACCATTTTACGAAAAAACAGTAGTCCCATGTGCCCAGAGACTAAATTGAAATTCAATTTCATTTCAGTTGCAGGTACAAATGGGTTAATATTATTTCAGTGACGATGAAGGACAGTGCTCGCTCTGTGTAAAAAGTGTATCTGAAGTTAATATGAGGCTTTAGCAGTGTGTGATTATTAGGGATGAGCGAGTACACCATTATCTGTATCTGTATCTGTATTCTGAATGGGAGGGGCTCCAGTCCAAAGTGGGTGGCACTTAAATCTAAAATGGGCATGGCTAACGTGAAGTTGTTAATTGAAGCCTGAAACTGATATGGGCTGATCAGAAGAAAAAAAAAAGTACATAATCTGTATTGGATACTTGTGTCAGCAGAGTACTCGGCTCAACGCTAGTAATTATGTACAACCTGTGTGTTTCGCTCACTATTGTCACAAATAACTTCCTGTGTAACCTCTGACATCATCAGTTACAAAGCGCTTCACTGGAACCTCAACCCGACTCCAGCACCTTTGGAATGATTGGAAACGCCAACTGAGAGCCAGACCCGATCTCCCAACATCAGTGCTGGACCTAACTGATGCTCTGGTGGCTAAATGGGAGCAAATCAGTACCTGAAATGGGTTGGCAAGTACCTGCACGTTTGATTTTTGCCCACGAGTACCCCTACATTGTATTGCCTACCACCACCTCCTCGTGAGTCTACATGTGCACCCCTAAGCACCCACATTATGTTTTCGCTGAAAATTAGTCCTGTTAAATCGGATACAAAAAACGCCAACAAAAATTAGGGTTATGGTATGGTTAGGGGTAGGGGTGGGGGCTGATTTAGATCTAAAAAATGCCTGGCCACCCCAGTCAGTTGGGTGTCAAATACTGTCAAATGTATCACATCAATTTAGATTTATTTTAAATTTTGTGTTAAACATTTAAATTAACATGTAATTTAAAGAACTGTTATGGACAGATTGTGAGTGTGGGTGTGAATGATAGGCTTAAGTTTAATGAAAAAAGAAAAATGTCTGAAGATTTAGAAATAAAATAATTTATTGGTTTCTAATGCCACCTTTAGATATGTTATATTTCTAACATGCCACAAATATTGACATATTATTGATATATATAAGATACTTGCCAACCTCTGTCCATGAATATTTCTCTAAATCCCTTGTCCCTGGGTTGTGCTGAATTAGGGTACTGGCGCCTTTTTTGGTCCAGTTCAGGCACTGGAGCAAATCCCTGCAGCCAGGTTCAACATCTGGTGGAAAGCGTGACACCGGAGCAGTGGAGGCTTTTATAGCAGCTCATTAATGACCACTGTTTCGGAATGCCATGCTCAGACATCACATATGGGTTTAATGCCCTGGTGTCCACATGCTTATGTTTATCTGAAAATGTGCATATGCATGTACAGTGTATAGAAACATTTGAGATCTTGCTGGAGTTTCCTTTAAAATGTTCCTTTCTTTTGGCGGTCTGAATCCACTTCAACACAGTATGCAATACAAAGTTCACCCAGTTTGTCTGGATGAAGTCGGATTGGTTCAAACAAAGTGGATCTGGAGAATTGTGTGTAACATTTAGGAGGATCTATAGTCAGAAATGGAATATAATATTCATAGGTATGTTTTCATTAATGTATAATCACCTGAATATATCCATGGAGTGCATCATGTTTAACTATCATGTTTCTACAGTAGCCCAGAACAGACAAATCAAACACTGGCTCTAGATAGGGCCTTTTGCATTTTTCACTGCCACCATGCTTTCTCATCTTCGGGCTTGGCGGTTGGGATTTCAGGAGTCATTGTTGTTAAAGTCAGTTTTGATTTTGTCAAGTTGAGTTTAAAGTCATCACTCCACACCTTTGCTACACACATTAAGTGTAAATTGTGAACATTTCCAGTGTTCAATTTCAAGGCTATAACAATTATATTTTAGGCTTATAATGAATGATACAGTGTAAATGTGTGTCATCTTTATACGCAAAGACACACATGATGCTTTTTGTATGAAATGAGCAGACTGGTGGAGAGGCTGCCAGTCTTTCTGGTAAGGATCTTGTTTGTTTATACTCTCTCTCTTTTTCCTGTGTGTGTAAGAGAGTAAGTGTAGGTGTGTGTGTGTGTGTGTGTGTGTGTGTGTGTGTGTGTGTGTGTGGGTGTCTCTTCCAATTCAAGCGCCCAGAAATCTCCTGGCAGGAACATGATCTCACCCGTTTGTATCTCTGTGCAGTTTGGAGTCATTTTCTGTCTCCTGCTGCAGATCAGTGTCCCATTTAACACAAACAACATTTCAACACCAAAACACGAGCCATTTTTTTTTTTTCTGCAGTGCGCGCGGTGTTCATCCACAAGTGCCCCAGCCCGCCTGCCTGTGTGCGCGCGCCCGCTGCATGCGCTCGCAGGCCGCGCGCGTCGCTCCTCGTGAATCCTAATAGTGTGTGTAGAGCCGCAGAGCTGGGTGGCATCGCTGGGTGCCCGACCGGTGCTAGACTGGAGCAGCAAGTCCACTACGCGCCGTTAGTGAGGATACAGCCCGCTTGTTCCTGGGAGTGCGCCATTCCTCACGTTTGGATACGGAGTTTATCTTTATTATTGCGCTGCTGCTCATTATTATCGACTATTTTAATTTCTTTGAGGACATTCGGCAGATCAGTGTCTTTTCTACCGAGTTGGATTGTTTTGATCTTCTTCTGCTGTCTACTTTTAGTTCTCAGCAGATTCTCCCTCCAGGGCAGATAACATCTTCTGGTGCGTCAAAAGCTGCGCGGCTCGGAGTTTCCTAACCGGTTTTTTATTGGCAGGGAACTTGTGTCCAGTCGCTGTAAGTGTGTCTCATGTCCTCTCATTAACGCACTCCACACAGCCAGTCTCACATTTGCACGGAGCGCCTTTCATTTGGGAAGAATCCGTGTTTTAGTTGAGTCCAGGGTGTGTGGGATGGAGAGCGGAGCAGCCCTGCGTCAAGCTCAACACAGAGAGCCAGAGCAGGACCGGAAGTTGTGCGGCTATATATACAAATTAAAAGCACAGATTATTTATGAGCAGTAAATTAAACCCTAAATGGAAAAGGTGCTCAGCGGTTTATAATGTGACAATATTGTGATGCTTTAAGTGGTTGAGAAAAAATAAATGTAAAAAATATATTGTACACACCAATCAGATCCACTATTATTAAATCCCTGCTTGGTTATAGAAGGTTTCAATTTGAGAGTCCTTTTAAAATGCCTCCTGTATAGAGTTAATGTTATTATGTTATCTCTCTCATTTAACTCATCCTCACTGACAGGAAAATGTTTAAAAGTCTCCCGGAGCGCATTCACACCTCCACTGCTTCGATTTACTCCTGAACGCACACACAACACACACTGAAGTCGCCAAAGCAAAGCTTTAATTTTGACAGGCTAAACAGGAAGCAGTGGTTTTACCCCCCTCACTCTTCACTCTGGTCCCTCGCAGTGACGGGTAGAAGTCTCGATCGGAGGCTCGCCACCTGGCGATGCGAGTTTTTTGAGTTGTGAGGCGTCTCCAGGTGTTAGTCTGATCCCACCGCCGTTAATGTGCGCTCTCTGTTTCTCTCTCTCCGCACAGAGACTTCACTGAAACGACCATGTGTGACTTTCCGTGGTGAGAACGGGACGCCCGCTCTGTGAAACAGCGCCGGATGGATGGATGGATGGATGTGTACGTTCTAGGGCGCGCTGGAATAACACAGTGAACTGACAGAGGATCTGCTCGGCTCTTTTGTCTGGAGTTTGGTGGGGTTTTTTCTCTGGAATTGTTACATTTTAGCGGTGGGAACGTGCAGCGTTTATTCCTCAGGCTCTGATCACCTGCTATGTGTCTGGTGTGGAAAATACCTGGCGGAAGGTGCACAGCGGGATCCAGTCTGGGAGGACAGGACATCTGCAACTGATAAAGCTCCGTTTCTTCTTTATTTCCTTTTTTTTTAACCAGTGCGTAATGTACGTGGAATGAAGACAGAGGATGGATATAATTTGGGAAATACTGATCATCCTTCAAGCCAATTTTATCGTCTGCATTTCAGGTGAGTTATGGGCGTCGTTGGTGTCTTTTGGGCAGGTGCATCGGATAAATCTGGGAATGAATTATCTTGAACTTTTCCCGACATTCTGTGGTGTGACTGCTTCAGTTTGGTTGTATTCATTGTCAAGAAATGCTCCTCAGGGCGCACTGTGGTTAGAACATTGCAAAACGCGCCCTAGTTTGTGAGCCTGGCATGGAATAATCCCTGTTTTAGTCTCTGGTTACCTATAGATCATTCAGCGTGTGTGTGTGTGTGTGTGTGTGTGTGTGTGTGTGTGTGTTTGTGTGAGACAGTGTGTGACTCAAGACAGTCATCGTGTAGCCTCCAGGACTGGATGCGCAGGCTTCTGACGCACGCATTACATGGGTGGGCTTTTTTAATGCATGCCACAGTGAACACCGTGGATTGTTTTCGTGCGTTTTTGTTGCTCCGCGGACGCGTTAGCCAGAATCCCCCCTCAGCTCTCCTCTCTGCGCTCCAGAAACCATTCAGTCAGAGTTGAGACGGTCAGAGGAAGCAGTTGTGCGCACCGGTGAGCGCACGGCACTCTGCGGTGCGGTGAGCGGATGCGGGGCTGGAGGTGATGCTGTGTTGTAACGGCTCTGTGTGCGCCGTGCAGGCAGATGCGTCCTCACCAATGGAGCTATGCATTCCCTCACTTTACGGTGCTCCAGCTGATACAAGACTTAGACCGATTTTACTCCTTGCTGTTGGTAGTGCGTTTAAACAACTTCTGAATCCAAAACCTTGGAATCTTATTCGTATTCAAATAATGTGGCAGAAATCACACTTCTTTCCGCTGTACATTGCGCAGATGTGTTCAGAGGTGTTTAAAATCGAGGCAGATATTAGTGGAATAATGCCTTTCACACAGCGAGGCGCCCGGAGAAGCCGCATTTTGGATAGTTGTAGCCACACCATCTGAGTGTTTCTCATGAATGTTGAAATGAAATAAGTCAAATGAAATCAGTCAACTTTTTGCATCCGTGCGTGCATAAACGTGGGAATTCACTACGCTGTAAAACGGGTGCGTCATCCACTGTATTTAAGCATTACGCACGCCGGGCTCTATTTCCCATGTACCTCGGCCCCCCAGGTTGTCAGAGAGGAGTTCATGTGACAACCACCTACCTCTACGTCAGTGGCCGGGACCCACCCTCCACTTTTGATTGGTTAATCCTTAAGAACGTGTTTTAATTGAGGTCAGCCAAGCAGGAACAAGATGACTCTGTCCTTTTTTGGGGAGTTATAAAATTAAAAGGCCTAAATTGGTAAAGGGCTAGAGGGTAGATACTGTATGTTCTTGCTACCACTGACTCCAGCTTCAGGCTGTCTTACCCAGAGAGCTTCCAGGTGGTGGATGTAAATATTTTTTGACCATAATTTACTGTAATATTTAGACAATATATTTCATCTTAGCTGATGTTTCCCCTAAACATCTTCAGACTCAGCTTTCATTGTAACACACATCAAATATTTATTGGTCTCAGCCAATTGTCATCTTTCTATCTTTTATCAGACCTCACTATATTAACATTTACACACAAAGGTCCCATCAGCCTGTAAAATAATGTTTTTAATGTCTCCTGTGGTAGTGGAGTGGCCCGACCAAACCCGAGTGTGCAAGCCCGAACCCAGCCCGAACCACTGAAGCTGTTTTGGGCCCAAGCTGAGCCAAACCCGAATTTGCGCTTAAATGAATAATTGAAATAGTTTATTATAAGCTAAACTGCCTTGTGCATATAATAAAGTGCAAGCTATTATCAAAACTAATAAATAACACATTCATTCTTTAATTACAGTTGCATGGATTATTAGTAAAATCTTAAATACATATATTTTTTTAGAATCTTTCCAAGCCCGACCTTGGCAAAAACATTTTTTCACACCAATAATAAATTTCTATGGAATACATTTTTAAAATGGTAACCAGTCATTAGAAAGTGAGAGTCTGATCTTACCTCCATTTTAGCATGCGTTTTAGCTTTGTAGGGTATTGTAGATGTTTAGTCACTTGGTCTGGTAGACCTAGCGTATTTCTGGAACGCACGGTCAAGTTAGCAATGATAAATTTGCAAAGTCTGAGTAGACGTTCAAAATATAGCTTGTGTGGTTAATGTTGTGAAACGTTGCATGTTGGTTAGGATTAGTTACAAAAACGACTTGACATCCATGAAAATTGAGCTTGACGATCAAAAGCTCCAGAACAAGCAAGTAAATGCACTTTATGTGGAGATTGTTTTGTAAATTGCTGGTTCAAGAATGTATAGAAACATTTTAGATCTTGCTGGAGTTTCCTATAAAATGTTCCTTTCTTCTGGTGGGCTGAATCCACTTCAACATTTTCAGTGCCGCTTACGTCTTGGTTCAGTTTTTGGTCAGGGTGTACCTGTGTTAACCAGGTGTCACAGTATGCTAACCTTTAGACCTGTGTGTCCCCTGTACTTGTTGTGTGAGTCACATTTGACATTGAAAATCTTCCTTTGATGATAGATTCTTTATTTATTTTTATAGTAAGTATCTGATGGGGTGGAGCTCATTTATCAGCTGATTGCAGTGACTGAGGAAGTATTCAGATCCTCTCATTCAGAAAAATTACTAAAACTATACTTATCAAACTTAACAAATACGTATGCTTAATAAGTTAAAGTTGTGTTTATAAATCAAACTTAAGTAAAAGTAATTAAGCCTTATCAGTAAAATATACTTAAAGGTCCAGTGTGTAACTAAGTGTGGAGCTAATTTTTATCTATTTTCTATAGGACTGATTATTAGTTAATTAACTGACTTATTTATTTATTATTTTCATTATGAATTCAATGGATTCTCCATTGATCGACTGATGGTTTTCGGGGTAGAAATAGAAAGTAACATGAACAGAAAACTACCTCCAAATTGCTACCAAAGTACACTTGAGTAAATGTACTTATAACCGATTGTTATGTAGCTTGATGTCATGTTAAACTAGTGCAGTCTACAGGAATGATAATGATAATTCAGCTCAACCAGACTTCAAGGCAGACTATTATCCTGCACAGTTGAGCCTGGATTGTGGACATGAAAGTCTCCTCAGTGCCAAGAAGGCTCTCATCTGTGATGTAATCAAGAGGCAAAGCTTGGCGTTGCTCCGATGACAGTGAGCAGGAGACTGACTCCGTGGGCACAGTGACACCACCCGTAGGGGATTTTCTGAAGAGAGGGAGCTGCAGTCATTTTTCTAAAGCTGGGGCTTTCAAAGTCTGACATTGTGCCCATCACATGAACAAACATCACCAAACTGGCAGTATACACTTTCAACGTCACGTGGCTAATGTGTTATTAAACGGTTGCTTATTTGTCCTGCAGACACGTAGCAGTATTAGTCCCTGTCCACCTGATGAATGTAAGTCCAATAGTCACTCTCTTTTTGCTCTGTTCTGGGCTCCATCAACGTCTTTTGCTGCTTAGGGGACCTGCAGAGCCAAGAGATTCTCTGTACTACCAGCAACATCTTTGATGTACATGTTGAGCCATTGTTAATATGAAGATTTACCAGGACTTGAATAAGTAAAATATTAAGTGGAAACACATCGCTCAGGCATTGAACTACTTTGTAGTTCTCCAGTATTGTGGCAACTAGTGCTCGATTGATACGGCATGTATGTATGATCAATGTTTGAGCTGGAATGAAAGCTTTTCTGTGTGGTTTGTGCACTGATATGACAATGCAAGGGTACTCAAAAGGCTGTTAAATTTAAAACTTAAGTGCTGTTTGCAATCAGGAGACTCTTTTTTGACAAATATGTTGCTGCAGAGGTTTAAAACGTTATTTTCCAATGCTTGCAGCACCATGAACCAAATTGCAAAGGCAGAGATCGGTACTCTCATAAGACCAGAGGTCAAAGGTCAGGTGGACTGGGCTCGAAGTCTGGGAATATTTCACCAATACCATTTCCTGTAACATCTGATGGTTTGCCCTGGCTGTAAATTAAAAATCCTCTAGCTAGGCGGCCCCGCCGGACTGATGTTAATGTAGGGTCAATCTCATCTGGAGTCTCAACTCTCAAACCTCATGTTCAATTCTGATTCGTCAACATCTTTCTATTTCCTCCTCCCCTTCTTTAAATGAGTGGAGGAAAGATTGTAGCTGTAATCCCTTGTTTTCATACATTTGTTCATAATTAATTTGAGTGAATGTTGGTTACAGGAAGCACTAGGGTTTATGGGAATTTATGTCCTATTTTTTTGGTCTTTTTTCCAACAGTGCTACAGGCATTAGATGGAGGGAAGTAATCGTCTTGATGATGATGTCATTTCATTATGAATTGCTAATTGTAAACCATGGTTTCATGGTTATCTGACAATGGACCTTTGATGTCTACATATAGAACGTTTGAAGTTGAACCTCCTCCTTAGCCTCCATATTAAACCCTAATGTTTGTTTCATCTGGGTCATATTCATTTGATCACTGGACTGAGATCAGCTGTAATATACGCTTAATTCTACTGATTGTTACACCCAAACATCAGCAAAGAATGGTAAATATGAGCCACAGGACTTTTTTCTTTCCGTTGAAATCCAATCTAATAATAGCCGTGATGGAGGAAGCCTCATCTCTAATGTATGCTGATGGTTTTCCATATATCTGTCTTGGGATTCCACAGAGACAGTATGTACAAAGATGATAAATATAAAAGAATGTCATGGATGTAAAGCAGGGCTAGATTTAACCCACTTTGGGCCCCAGGGGCAAAAATAGGCTGTTGGACCTATGTTTTTCCCAATCTCTGTTGTGCTGGTCAATACCACAACATTTGATTCAGATCAAGTAATACCTGGGTCAGAATTATCAATGCTAATATGAATAGTGATACTTATTATTATTAAAAATGGCTCAAGTATTATCATGCAGGGGGAGCCATGAAAGTCTCTTGAGTGTTGTAATTCATCGTGGTTAAAATCAAGTCAGTGATAATTTGTCAGTGTCAAATAATTTGTCTTGTTGCTGTTCCAGGATCTTACTTTATGTTACACAATACAAAAGAATCATATTTTTCAGCAGATACAATAGCCAATAATGACCTGCTTCTCATGGCCGATACCGATAAGACAACCAATAATTTCACACTTTTGTATTTTAGAAACTAGTTCATTACCTGTAGTTTGTGCACTACAGGGTAAGGAAGGCTAAGATGTAGTTCCGACTCTTCAAATGTAATTTTTTTTTCAAGTAAAGTACAAAAAACATCACAAACATACTTTGGCTTTCATAGAACACAAAGGCTATCAAATGTTTTCAAATTAAATTATTACTAATAATTTATCACCTATAATATAATTATTGAAAAAATAGATAATAATATCAATTTCCCGTTATTGGCCGATAATTTATCGGCCCAGATAATTATTCAATTTCAATTTCAAATTCATAACAGAAGTTATCTCAGGACTCACTGTCCTAGTAACACCCCTACATTGATTTCGACATGGTATCTCCCGGAACCTTTAAACTGGTGCTCAGGTACCCTGGGGACTCTTTTAGCTCGAACACACAACAGAGGTGAGTGACCTGAACACAAACATTACAACTTACACGGCACAATCAAGCAGCAGTTAACACTGTCATCTTCAATTTGGTTTCATTTTACCACATTAAGCACGTTATGCTGCGGCCACCGAACTAACCAAACTGAGAGTATGTTAGTCTTCAGTCACTCCCAGCTGAGAGGCAGCACCAGAAACACATTCAGCTCTTCAAATTTATTTTACCAGCACTGTATACACATTGTGCCACGAAATACTAGTGCTACCAAATACTAGAACCTTCATACAGCTTGGCACCTAGTTAACTAACTAGCTAACTGCCATTAGAAATTTAGTACAAATGGATGATAATTAGCCTGATCATCCGTCAGTGATCCATAGACAAATTATTAAACCATTAATTAAACCAATAACTAACAGCAGTCAACGTCAAACAACCTTCATACCTTCATACTTGTGTTTCTGTAGTGACAAAATGATACATAATGTTATAGCAGTTAAATAAGCCCCCTGCACTCTATGGAGGAAAATATTACACCAAACTCCCTTTAAGAAATATTGTATATCACAAAATTCCTTATGTGTCCCTAATAATGTATAACTCTGGAAACTCAAGATAAAGTGTGTCATTAGTCCACAGTCACCTCGTTCAGGCTCTGCTGGTTAGCTGCGAAAACAGTGGGAATGAGAGGTGAACCGTTTCAAAAATGTCTCACACATGTGCATAAGTTATAAATTGACTTCTTACAACCTGCATAAGGAAGGTTTTTTACACTCAGTATCTTTTATAAATCGAACATGAGCACATTGATAGAAGGGATCTTAAGACTAAGTTGAAGTTTAAATCTAGGACAGTTTTTAGAAATGAGGCCCCAGGACACAAGGTTTTCATTCACTGGTAGCATTTGAATGAGGACTTGAATATGATGTCAGAGTGCAAAAGAGCAACAGTATGAAAAGTCTGCACTTAATTACCACACAACAATATTGCAGCGTAGACAAAACCGAGTACAGGCTTAATGTCCGCTGTGATGGATTACTTATTATTATTTTATATAATATGTAATTATGACTTAAGCAAGTTTCAGGAGTCTTCTAATTAAATTTGATATTGTACAGAAATGAATGGGAAACAATGGCTGCCTGGGACAAAGTAAATAGCCTATACATTTAAATGTATAATAGAGCAGTGTTATGATTTGAAGTAAATGGGCCAAAACATACAAAATCACTGGTATGGTCCTTTTATGGCCGATAGCATTTAATTATAGCAATTAATTTACAAACCAATTGATCCTTCTTAAGTCCTGCTTCTTGCTCTGTGCTCCAATAACAGTTGAACGCTCCTCAGTCAGAACCTCGGTCAACTTCCTTCTGTCCTGTACTTACATATGCTATTTGTGACCTCGTCTATGTTGAAAAGACAAGTTTTGAGCTAACCAGCTAACTAATCTACATCAATAATAAGCTAGCTAGTTACATCTGATACCTAATGTTTGCAAAATGCTAGCTAACTACCTAGTTAATTTACATCACTCATTAGTTAACTTAAGA
This sequence comes from Dicentrarchus labrax, assembly GCF_905237075.1. Lineage (NCBI taxonomy): Eukaryota > Metazoa > Chordata > Actinopteri > Moronidae > Dicentrarchus > Dicentrarchus labrax. Next base: position 3,281,747 of record NW_026136712.1, read on the forward strand.
TGATAGATGAAGATACTGTGTATTGCTTTTATCCTATATCCATCTTCACAATGTCGTCTTTTCAACATAGACGAACGTAGCACATAGCATATCTACGTACGGGAAAGGAAAGCTTGCTCAACTGTTATTGGAGCACAGAACAAAAAGGGGCGGGACTTAGAAAGGGTCAGCTGACACACAGTGAACCTTTTGTTGGCCAGGGTCTGGGGCCCCGGGGTAGAAAATAGTTTGCTTTGCTCGTTTAGTAGTTCTGATATAAAGTGGTGCACTGAGAAGAACCAACTCAAATGATGTTTTTTGGATGTCAGAGATCAATTATTAGACTCAATCAGCATTATTTACTGGCAGCTTCTTGATGATTGGAGCCTCAGTTCTTTTGGTTTGTAGTTTGGGGAGATACATCTTTAATGCCCACATGTATTGACTCAACTGTCTGCCACTGTAAAATCTAATCAGGCTGCCTTAAGGCTGGATCGGCGCTCTAATGACCGAATCAAAGATCAGAAATTCAGACTAACGCAGAAGAGTCGGCCTGTTTCAGATATTCCAGAGGAAGAAAAAAAAAGCATTGATTTTTTTTTGTGGACTCCAGTTGTGGAGAGATCTATAAAGACTCGTTGTGTGTGCTTTTACACAGTTTATTTCTTTTATGGCAAAAGGCCAGAGCAGGAATATGTTGTCGTAGTGCTGCGTTAGAGCAGAGGATTTTTACCTCTCCTCTGTTACAGTATCTTTTTCTCCTGCGGCATTTATTTGCTTCCTCTGCCCGGAAGTGCTCAAAAAGCCAGTTCTAAACAGGATTTGACATTATGTGCCAGGTAAACAGTTTTGTCTGCTGTTCTCCATCTGTTCAGACACATAAATGCATTTTGTCCCACTCCTCAGCTTTGCCTTAACATGTTCTCAGCAGAAATCTTCCTATCCTCCACACTGTGACAGATTGGTATAAAGGGACTGGTTTTCTTTTTTTCCCTCCCTTGTTTCATTTAACGCTCCTCTGAGAACAAGTGGAAAATGCAGATGGGGGATAGATGATCTGTGTTTTTTTTTTTGGTTTTTTTTTTTACATAAACCAGCTTGTTTGAAAAGAAAAAATCAGTTCTTTTGGATAACAGATTGAGACTGAGATAAACACTTTTAAAGATTCAACACAAGACTAAATATGTTGCGACAGCCATGTTCTGCAGAGCTCCAGTACGTTTCTATTGCGGCTCTGTCTCTTTGTGTATGTTTCTGCCCTTGTCCTCTCTCTTTATATTAGAAACCCTCAGGTGGACACAGCAGCACTGGCACTGACATTTCCATAAAAATCTTCAACACATCTGATCAATCTACAAGAAACTTGCATTGCATTTGATCAGATGAAAAACATTGCTCATTCCAATGTCAGATTTGTTTGTTCTATTCTTTTAAAGGTCCAGTGTGTAACATTTAACATTTTACGATTAATAAATGGATATTACTAGGGATGCTCGATATTGGCTTTTCTGCCGATATCCGATATTCCGATATTGTCCAACTCTCAATTTCCGATACCGATATCACCCGACACCGATATATGCAGGCTTTTTACACCAAAACTGTTGTTAGGTAACAACATAACATATCGCCTGTTGTGGAATTAACACATTATGTCTCATTTTATTGTGATGCCCCACTGGATGCGTACATAAATGCAACATGGCTTTCCAAATGTAAACACTGTCTGTGCAAAATAAGAGAACAACTTCAACTTTCATTGTATCAATACTGAAGAGCGCTAACGCTAATCGCTAGCTACGTGCTAATCGCTAGCTAAGCGCTAGCTTTGGTTAATGTGTTTAATTGTATTATGCACCTGATGCACCTTCGGCGCTACTATTGGGCCCACCCATTTTGACCCAGGCCTATAGTGAGTAGTGAGTGATTTTCATTCTAGCTGTTCATCCAATAAGCAGCCTGAGGAAAGCTTTGAGTGAAAGCTTCCCAGCCAATCAGCGGCTTCTACCCCACGTGTGGACTCTTAAGCCTGCCCACAGGCTGCATCGTCACCAGCAAGTGATCCAATGAAACGAATGACGTTGGCGCGCAAGCTCAATGAGACAGACACAGACGGTAGCTATTAGCTAATATGAAACATCAACATGGCAAAGCAAAGCAGCTTGTTTTCATTTAAATGCACCAAGTAACACGAAACGAGTGACGAGTTACGATCCTGCTCGGCCGCCCTCTCCCCATCAAGTCTCGCAGAGAGCAACATTTCTCCCACTCGGCTGCATGCCTCTGCTTGAGGTGCTGGAATAAATTGGTCGTACTGCTACCTTTGGTTGCAACAGCTTTCAAACAAACTTTGCAGTGGGTCGTGGTTTGTTCGCTGTCGGACGCCACAAAACCAAACCAGTTCCAAACAACCGACGACACTGTGCCTTTTTTGGGGACGAGCTCATCCTGGCTTGCTGCCGTGTTGTGTTTATCTGTGGAGAGGGGTGGGAAGGGGTAAGCGCACTCTGACCTACGGGAGCCCAAAGGGAGCGCTGATGTTGTGGAAGTTCAAGAGAAAACCGATTTTAACTAAAAATAAATTGTGTTTAACTACAAATTCGAATTAATCGATAAAATCGATTTATCACCCAGCCCTAGGCTAACGTTAACGTTAGTGTCTGGCTGTCTGTATGCACATTTTCTGGAGGGAATAATAATATTGGCAGTAGGCAGAGGTAACTACTTATCTCTCTCTCTCTCTCACCCCAACTGGTCGAGACAGACGACCGCCCACCTAGAGCCGAAGGATCTGTCCTAGGTTTCTGCCTTTTAACAGGCAGTTTTTCCTTGCCCCTGTCGCCAAGGTCTTGCTCATGGTGGTACTGTTGGGTCTCTGTAAATAATGTTTTAAAGAGTTCGGTCTAGACCTGCTCTATTTGGAAAGTGTCCTGAGATAACTTCTGTTATGAATTGGCGCTATACAAATAAAACTGAATTAAGTTGAATTGAATGTCTTTGTCCGCTTCAGCACTGAGCTGAGAACAGCGACACAAGAGCCACACAGGTAGGCTACTGAGTGGCTGTCCTCAGTGCCGCAGAAAAGCGCTGAAACGGAGATGATTTTTGGCTTTAGCCCTATTCGCACGGGACTAGTATTACCTGGGACCTCTTGTAATTTGTAATAATTGCGGAGGTCGTCTGTGATCTTAATCCCGTGCGAATCTGCCATGTCCATAATTTGTAAAGTAAAAATTCCACCGCAAATTACCTACCCAGGTAATAGGCTACTAGTCCCGTGTGAATAGGGCTATATTTTAACTGGCCCATCCAGTTTTCTGGCGGCCCACCCACAATCAAAATCCTGGCGCCGCTAGTGACCTGAAGGAGTGCTAATGTAAAGTCTAAGCCAATTGTTAGTTTGGTTAAGGAACAGCTCATAGCAGGGTAAAATATTTAAGGTGCATTGCACTTATTTTGTGTTAATATTAAAATCATTCAGCTTTAAATTGATTGCTTGTTAGCCACGGTTAGCAACCAACCAGTGTAGCTTGTAGTTGTTGTTGTTATACAGCCGGTAAACGTCCCATGCTGCGTTCATGCAGGCTCGGAAATGCTGAAGCCTACAGAACAAACATTGGTTATAAAAACCCGATACCGATAATAGCCATACAGGATTAAATGGTTTTCTTAAAGCATTAGGCAATTATGTTCGCCAGCTTAATTTTGTAAAGCTGATTTAACTTCTTACTAGGTGCTGGGTTTTGTGTTCCATGATTTGTACTGCGCTTGGACATTTCAGCATTTTGAAATGATTGTCGCTTAAAATTACTAAAGCTACTTGATCAAGAATGTTTTGTTAACTTACAAAATTAAGTTAGTTTTATTTACAATTTTCGATGTTTAAACAATGTTTTGAGTTAAATTAACTTTATTACAATATCTGGTTTGACAGTTTATGTTTTCTATGAATTTTTTTTTTAGTTAATGTATCTTCCTTTGCCCCCTGACCCCAAAGTATAGGGAATCTTTGAGGTAAACCAAATAAAGGGGGTTTTATTATTAGGAAGACCCCAAAGTATAGGGAATCTTTGAAGTAAACCAAGTAAGGGAGTTTTATTATTAGGAACTTAATAAGTAGACATTTAAATTTTGTGAAAGCAGTAAAAATTACTTAATTTTCTTTGAGGTCCCTGGAGGAAAGCTCAGTGCACACATTGCTCTTAAACAATGATTATGTGCCTAATGCTAATTTATCACACAGCTCTGAAACACAATGCAGTTTTCTCTGTAATTTAAGCTTTATTGTTTTGCTGAGCATAAACAAGAATTTATCCTTTCTTCATATACCTATATTATATATATATATATATAAGAATTCACCCTGGCACACTAAATAGAGTTTGTGTTGTCAGATACACTGCTACAGCACCATTCCTTTTGCAGTTTTTGTGTGTCTGTCTCCTGTGCCAGTTTGACAACCTGTTGAGGTGTTTTCAGTTGTTAAATTGCTCCTCTTCCTCTTTTAAACAATCTGTGCTTTTTCCTTTCTTCCCTCTGCATATGAAAATGGGATTTCAACTTGCAAAACATGTTTGATGGCAGTGCTGAAAGTTTATAAAATCCAATATTGAATTCTTCTGTAGAAGTAGCATTGAGATTGCGAAGGCAGTAATGAAGTCCCCACCTCACGCATTACTTGAAAGTTTTCAAAACAAGCTGTGCGAGCCAAGAGTTGGCTCCAAGGCAAAGTAATACCAACACCTGATTGCTGCCAGGGACAGAGGCACATTAGCGGCTCCGCTCCCCCTGCTGAACCTCATTTTGCGAGCAACTGTGACCGCCGGAGATAATCACACGTTACCTTCAGAGAAACAGCGTGGCCTCGGGGAAGCTTAGAAATTTAAATGGGATGAGGAAAATCGCACGGTGTATTCGTGACAATAACACGTGTCTCCACCAGCCGGCCATATGCTGCAGAGCAAACATCCGTGTCACTGAGGACGCCCGCAGTTACTGCCTCCTCTGTTCTGAGTGGATGTATCTCATGTTGCAAACCCCAGTGGCACATGGCGCCGGCAGTGGGTTTCTGCTTGAATCTCTGCCCACCCACTCCTGCATGGCCGTCTGGTCAGTGTCAGTGTCAGTGTCAGTGTCTGTGTGTGTGTGTGTGCTGCCCTTTTACTACGCTTGTGAGCACCAACAGTTTTGAGCTGTGAAAGTCACTTTGATTGGTCCTCAATTCTACAACAGCAGAGACTAAGAAGTAAGAGTTATTTTATGGAATCTGAATGCAGTGTATCAAATCGGAATCCTTTGAATCCATCACTTTCAACATTTGTAATGGGCCAAAGTTGTATTGGAAACTCATCAGAAGGGGTTTGGGATTGGGGTTTAACACACACCACACTATGGCACGCATCAGAACAAGTAAGCCAGCGTGCCTCAGGATGTGCCACTGTCTCGTTTCACAGCATTAGAGTGTGTCAACCCTCCAGACAGCAGCAGTTTTCTCACATTCATCCCGTACATCCCGGCTACTTACCTTGACTACTTTCATCTTTGTGACATTTCTGCAATGGGCCCCAACTGACATGTCAACTGATTTGATGCTCCATAATGCAGATTTTTCTCCTGACAGTACTCAAATTTGCCTTTTATGCCACAAGGAAAAGAAACAAAAATTGATTGCTTATGTTTCCACCCATGAGCGCAAGTTTTTTTTTTTTGCTACAGTAAATGTGTAAAGGGTGGAAAGAAAGCCCCCTTTCATCTCAGACAGACACTTTGTTCTGTTTGCTCGTGTCTGGCTGAACTCTTGAAGATGTGCTTGTTTCACCTTAACTTTCCTCAAGCACTGCGTCTTTGCTGACATAAATAATTGCAGGTGGCTGCTGTTTGTGAAGAGAGGTCTCAGCAATTTTGCCAACAAATGACAAACTGCTTGACATTTAGTCTGTGTGCACAGTAAATATGTCTGCATGGCTGATATGCGACCCACTCTTCACCTCCAGCGGTTTTGGCTCCTCTAATAGAAAACTGCTGTCCTGACCAAAAAGTTACAGCACTGGCTGTTTGTTCAAATGCATCAGTTTATCTATGTTTACATTTTCCCGACCTATCAAAAGTCTTTGCGCTTATAACGACTGTCCATTCTCAGAAGCAAAAGTGTTAGCGTAGTGTTTAATCCTGGTTTATGTCTTTTTTTAACCCTGACCATGATCTATCAATAAATGGTAAATGGACCTGTACTTGTATAGCGCCTTTCTAGTCTTCCGACCACTCAAAGCACTTTTACACTACATGCCACATTCACCCTTTCACACACATTCACACAGAAACTACACATTCACACACGCATTGACGCATTGGGAGCGATTTGGGGTTCAGTAGTTTGCTCAGTATTTTGCTCAAGGATACTTTGACAAGGAGCCAGGGATTTTTCAGTTTTGTCCGTTCTGGGCTACTGTAGAAACATGGTGGTTCAACATGGTGGACTCCATAGAAGAGGACCCATGATATCTGTAGTAAAAAACGTTTCCTTCTAAGGCAACAAAAACACGACCAGACCAATAATCAGTATATCCCTACTAAAAACTGTTCCTATATTCAGGTGATATAATATTCCATACCGACAATAGATAATCCTAAATGTTACACACTGGGCCTTTAACCAAACCACATATTATATTGTTTTTGGAACTGTCACATGGACTCATTTTGTCATTTAGTTGTTGCAAGAGAGCTTGTTTTGTAGAAATATAGGCCTACAACCCTCTGACATTAGTTTAAGATTAGGACTTGGGTTTAGGTTTAATTCAAGGATTTGAGATTGAATGATGGCTATAAGAAGTAATCACAAGTGTATATAGTAGTATGTGCGTGTGTGTTTGTGTGTGTGTGTGTCAGAGAGAGAGAGAGAGAGAGACAGTGACCACCTTGCTTGTCCCCAAGCAGCCGTAGCTCATCACATCTGCTGCTCAGGAATCTGAAGTCTATCAGCCAGCTGGAGTGAGACGACCTCCACGCCAGCTGTAATTTACCACGGGGAGATGGGATGGCGAGTGTGTGTGTGTGTGTGTGTGTGTGTGTGTGTGTGTGTGTGTGTGTGTTTTCGAATCTGTGAAAGACTGATGCAGCCAAAAAGAGCACGATGAGTAAGTCGGTGATGGGGACTGGCACAGAAAGCGGGGACAGGAAGAAGGAAGGAAGACGGCGGCCGTGGCGCATGCTGCAGGTGGACAGCGAGTTTTCCAGACCACAAGTCACAAAGCCTGCTCCATACTACAGCGCCATCCAAATGCCCCAATTCACTCTCCCCGCCACACAGAGGCCCTGTCAGGGGAGCCAAATCTCAGCTGCTAATCTGATAATCCTGTGCAGATGTGTGTCCTGCAGCGGGAATAGAATAGGAGTGAAATGTGTTTGTATGAGCGAGATGAAGAGTAAGGGAGTATGTTCTACAGTAAGTCGGTGGGTGGGTGATACAGAGACAGAGAGCTGGTGTTTATCCAGGCTTCACTTCCCCTTCTCTTTCTGTGACAGTAGCACAGTAGCTGTTTGTTTTTCCATGTCACCAGTTCTTCTGGAAGAATCTGCGCCGGTGTTTACACAATCTGCCGGAGGTTTAACACGGCACAGCAGAGTTACTGTTGGTCACTGCTTGAATCTGAAAAAAAAAACCTGATATCACGTGTTTTGTATATATGGTCCAGAGGGAAGGGTGATGGTATATCATTTGTAGTCTTTTAACCCAAGTGAATTCAATCTGAGATTAATGTTGGGAATAAATGTCCACAAATTATTCAGTATCAAAAGTAATCCAGGTTGATTGGTGTCAACAGGAAGTACTTCCGGCTTTGCCCAAAAACAGTTCGTCATCCCTGCAGCCCAAAACTTCCTGTGAGCTAGACTATGTATGAACATATGTCATGCATTTTTATGTCTGGCTTCAAAGCTTCTGCTAAAAGAATGTGAGTTTATGTGTGTTTAAAGCTACACTGTGTCCCTGTTCTGCCTTAAATAATGCTTGAATGACTAAGTATGGTGAACTGTGAGGGCACCGGAGCTATTCTCGGTTGTCTGTATGTGTGCTGAGACAGAGCGAAGCTGTTACACACTGTGGTAAGTACAGTGTCTAGTCGATGGCGCAGGTACACAGAGTTTTAAGGCTTTCAGCTCAATAGGATCAGAGGCCAGAGAGGACAAAGGTACTCACCTTCTTCAAACCCCCCTCAATTATTGATGGGTGCTTCCCGTTCTCCTGCTTCACCTCTCCGTTCTCTACCTCAACAACAAACAAAATAAAGCATTTCTTCTTTTTGTGGGTACTCAGCAGAGGAAAATCCAGTGAAAATGTTTCGGAGAAGAGAAGTGGGGCAGAGCGGAGGAAGTGGGCAAACAGATGGAGTGTGTTCTTGTCAGAGTCCGAGGCAGATTGAGTGTGATCAGCGATCCATAAACACTCAGCTACTTCTCTCTGGCTCCACTGAATACACCTCCGACACCCTCCTGAAACGATGTGTAAAATAACACCGCTCTGTTGACCCAACTATTAGTGGGGAGAGAGTTTGTCTTATCTGATATTGGATTATGTGTTCAGAGGTTTCAGTGACACAGTTTTGGGCTGAGAAGACCAATTAAATAGAGTTACTGTGATACTGAAGCTGTAACACGCAACCTTTTTAACATTTAAACAATCAGTCTGAGCCTGCCTTCCTCTGTTTGCCTGCATATCTATTTTCTCTGAGGTTTGGGGAAGTGTAGAATAACAAAGATATAGTGCACTGTCTTTCTTACAGGTTTCTAAGGGGACATGTTGAAGGTTGGATTTAGGTTTACAGCTGCTGCCATCTTGTCAGTATTTGTTTTGGAGCCAAAGCAAAGAGAGACAGGAGCTCTCTCTTAGTTTTCTGAGGTACCTGTCAGTCAAAGCAAACACAACCATAAACATACAACTCTTTAAGCCATCTTATCTGCAAAATACGCCCCCCAAAATGCACGTCAGAAGAAGTGAAATTAGCAGTTCCGATCATCAGGTGGAGAAATATGAACTCCCATTTCTTTGTGTAATTTCAAGCACTTTTACACAACCATGATTTGTCCATTGGGATGTTTATGAGAAACATCTCCTGTAAGCATATCATAAGAGCAGGGTCATTTCCTGAAATCTGAAAACCGGCATTTTGGAAGGGGGCTAAATAATAATGCCTCAAATTTAGGCTAGATTTTGGCAAAACTTGCATGGCCATTTTCAAAGCACAGACTAGTTTAAATGGATGAGAAAGCTGAGAGGACACATTTTGTTTTTTAGTAGATACATTTTAGCCATTTCCCGCTATCCTAATTCCCCATTGCAGCATTTTAAGGTACGTTTTTATGCACATTTTAAATTTGCCCCATTAATGTTCCAGTGTGTAGGATTTAGTGGCACCTTGCGATTTAGTTTCACATTATAAATCACTTATCACTTAAGAAACAGAAATGCCATATTTCCCATGTTCTCTACATTGGTTTTCACTGTTTGAGGTTGACTGGTGTTGAATTTCATCATCGTGTTACGCCCTCATCTGCAAATATTCAATGGCACCCGACTGGAAAATTAGCGCCAACAGCTGTGTAGTGGATGGAAAGTTGCATTAATTTGCATTTTCTTTTGCCCATTTTCTCATCAGTTAATATGTGCGCTACATTCGGATGGAAATAACCTAACTTGAGTGACTGGTGCCTCCTGAACCAGCACATGAAGACAGAGTAGCATTGGGCCGGCATATTGCCCACTGCATCCAAGATAGGAAACCAATTGGTTTGGTTTGATTCAGTCTTCAGGGCCCAGATCTTTCACTTTGTGACACAGAGGCAAATATGCCCTGGCACACACACACACACACACACACACACACACACACACACACACACACACACACACACACACACACACACACACACACTCACACACAGCTGGGGCTATTAAAGAGAGGCACCAATAGGAGCTTGGTGAGAGATAATTGTCTCATAAGTCAGTAAGCACAGCTGTTGGCAAGGTCAAGTTTCATTTATGGACGCATGTCGCCACTCTCAGTTTTGTTTCTCTGTCTTCTCCAATCTGTCTTTCTTCTTCTCTCTTTCTCCCCTTTTCTTTCCATCTGAGCCAGTCCTGTACCTGTCTTGCTCGCTGTCACTCCCCTCTGTCCTTCCCTCGCTCTCTTTCTGCATGGTTGGGCTTCAGGATTGCTTGTGCCCTTCAATGAATATTAATGGAAGAGTTTGGATATTATATGAAAATGAACTGTTTATTTACAGTCACTCTCTATTTTGACTTTATGGGAGGATGGTGGGGGCTGGCTGCCAGACTCCCAAGTATGAGGATGAAATAGGCCGGTGCTGTGCTGAATAGGATTCAGGTCAGTAAGAGGCTGTGGCCAACCTGATCCGTCATACAGCTTTAGAGGAGCCTCCTTGCTTCAAACCAACACTATAGCAAAGGCATGGTATTATTTGGAACCAGGTGGCGAATGGATGAGGTCTCAAGTGGTTCTGGGTTTGTCTTAGTGGTACATGTACTTCACATTTGTTTTGGGTGGTTCTGTGAAGTAATTTATGTATGTATTAGTCAAGAGACAGATACCAGACTCTGGACTTGACTGCTTGTCTGAATAAAGCACTCCTATACTTACCTAAAGTACTAAAGTAGACCATTGATCGGGCCCCAATGATCAGGCCTGACCTGACCCCAGAAAACATCTGTGCGATGCCAAACTGAGCCCAACCTACGGAATCAGTTTTTGACCTGAACCGGGTTTGTTGGGTCCAGTCAGAGAATCAGAGTTCTAAACAGAAGTAGCAATATGTACAAGTACTGCTTTGGTTAAAGTATTAGGAATATAATGTAATCCAAAGTTTCCAAAGTAAAAGTATTTAGTTAGAAGAGTACAGTTTGGCGTGGCTGGGTGGTAAAATACTGGAGTATATCTGGAGTTGTTCAAGGTTTCAGATCAGTGTAACAGGAAAGGAAAGGAAGAGAGTGGAAGAAACTAAACGAGAAAAGAAACTAACAAAAAACACAGAGTAATAGGTAAGGACAGACAAATAACTATAATAATAATAACTGTGTTTATAGCACGTTTTTTAAAAAAGTTTAAAGTGCTTTACATACACACAAAAAATAGCAGCAATAAAGAATGAAATTAAAAGCAATATGAGGCAGAGAGATACAACGACAAACACACCAACAGACAGAGATGCAATTAAAAAAAAAGATTAAAAACATAACACACATAAAAAACAAATACAATACATAGCAGTGTGTGTGTCATCAAAATAAAATCATAAGAATACACTGGAAATATTCACATCAAAGCCTGATTCTAAAAGTGCGTGACAGAAGGAAGGAAGGACAGAAGGAAAAGAGAAAAAGAGGAGGAAGCAAAACAGCAAAAACAAAATTACTCATAAAAACTGCTTAAGAATGTTTTTAAACTTCCAAAAAAGAGTTTGCATTACCTAAAATTCTAAATGTAATCAATGAACAATTTTCTTGGGTTAAAATAACTTTTTGTATTACTGTGAAGGATAGACAGGAGGAAGAAAACCATAAGAGGAAACCTAAAGAAATGGTGAGACAGAAAAGAAAGAAATAATGATGAAAGATGGAAGGAAATAAATAGATTAATGGAAAGAAAAGAAGGAAAGAACAAAGGTAAAATAAAGCAATGAAAGAGCATATTGGAGATGTCTTTACAGCAGTGGAGAAAGGAAGGACAGAAGAAAGGAGGGAAAAAGGGAAGAAATAAGCATGGAAATGATGAAGAAATAAAAGGAAAAAAATAGTGGGAAAGAAAGACAAGAAAGAAAAAAGAGAGGAAGAACTAAGAATGTTGAATGGAATGGTGATTTAGTTGATGTATTTACTGCCACTAAAAAGGAATCATATGAGAAAATAAAGAGATGTGAGGACAAAGGAAAGAAGATGGAAAGAAATAAAGTAAGATGGAGTGAAAGTAGGAAAAATGAGGAAAGAGGAACAAGAAAAATTGTAAATATTAGAATTATAAAATTGGCTGCAACTAAAGCTGTCACATAAATGTACTGTACTGGGGTTGGATGTGTATTGCTTTCCTCTAACACTGTAGTGTACAAAATGTGTATAAAACTGTCTAAGCATGATATCTGTACTTGATGTACTTTGTAGTTAATGATTGTGCAAATCCAGTGAAATCCATGGGTAGTAAAGTTTAGAATGGAGATAATTTCTTTTTCTTTTTGAATGCTACTTGGCCATTGTTCTGTGATCAGTTCAACATTCAAGCAATTGATCAGATCAATTTACTTTTCCTGCTGGGGCAAGCTCACATTTACATACCTATGGTGAACTCATAGAGCTGATGATCATGAGCTAAAACTACCAGTTGGTGATTTGTTCATTTTTAACTGCGGCCCTAACCCTAATCTCTATATTCAGATATCTGCATATGAATACAGAATCTGTAGGGTCCAAAATATTGGCATTGGAAGCCTTCTGGTTTGTATATTTATTTATATTTTGTTTGTCTGAGTAGCATTCAAAATATTCCCAAAAACATTGCCTGTTGCCCCTAGATCATGGTCAGACAGTAGCTGATGGGGTCTGAGATGGCCCAACCTTTATATTGAAAACTATATCTCTAGTCATGTTTCCCCTAAAACATTTTGTTACGGAGTTTTGTCAGGATTTGTCTGGGGGAGTATCTTCAGCAGCACAGATGCTATTGAATAATTATAGAAATGTAACGGGATCCCTATGAGCGGCTCGTTCTTTGTAGTGTAAGTCCTGCTTCAATAAAAGTATTATGAGTAAAAAGTATATCCCGAGTTGTGACTATTTTAATAATGGTTAAAACTGCACACACTCATTAAAATGTCTCCACCATCTAGCTCCACCCATTTTCAACACTTTCATAACTAGATTTCACAATATTGCCACAAACACCCGAAGTACATCCGAAGGAAATTGTAGAATTTGACACTGTAAGACTTGTTTGGAACACTGCTTTCTCAATTAAAGGTACAACACTTACCTGCCAGCTCAAAGCACATTCAAGTACATACATGTGCACAGTACATCGTACACTGCTTCTGCAACTGTCATTGCTGCTCTGTACTTGTCCCATACACTAATAAACTAGGTAAAACTGTTGTGGATGTCGGATAGAGAGAAAAGTTGGTCAATTAAGGGTTCAGAAGAACAACTGAGTTCTGTTTTTTAGAATGACACATCACATCCCTGCACCCTATAGAAAAGCATTCAAAAATAATTTTCCATTATCAGTATGCAGCATCCACTCTTCTTCTACCTCAGAAGCTACCTAATTGATTGTTTAAACATCATACCTGTTCTGCACTGTGCCTATACTGTCTATCTAAACAGCTCTGGGACCCGATAAAATGGAAAATGGTGATCCATCAACCCCTCCTCCCATATACCACCTCCTACAGCGTCTCGTCTGCATTTCCCTTTATAGATTGGAGGCATTTCCTTTCTGCTGATGTCAGGAAGTGTGTTTTGGGGCCACAGCCAGGCATAGTGAGAAATGGGACAGTGCTTGTTTTGCTGCTTCTTTCCCTACCACTCTCTTCTGATGAGCCACAGGAAGTGATTATGTCTCATCTATTCGCTACCAGTTGCTATCACTTCCTATCCAGCAAAAACAGAAGCCTACATGATTATGAGTCTGGAGTGTGCCATCACAACTTTTTTACGCTTAATTAAATTGATATTGAATGGAATACATAAAATTTAATTTCTTTATTCATAAACTTGGCTCTTTCGCTCAGATCCCACACATCATTCCTGCTAATCCTGCTCCTGTTGCTGCCCTGTGGGTTGGACTTAATTATATTTTAGGTTGCACACTGCCTACCCATCTTTAAATTAAAGAAGATACATAAACATGGCAGATATAAACTAGTGACAAAGTGAAATGTATAAGCCTTTTTCAAAATTAATTTTGTGATCCATATTCAAATATATCTATCAGATGTCAGGCTCCCCATGTCCACACTAACAACACAGAGAATCCTCTGGAGCTTTGACAGTCACTAGAAGCACATTCACGGAAGTTTTAAAAGTTTCTGTGTGGTACGTAACATTAAGTAAACTCCCAGTGTCTGTGGTAGAGTTTCAGCCTACAGCCACAGTCTGCACAGTCGAGACATTGGTTTTATAGCAGTAAGTGGGGAGGGGTGGTTGGCTGGTGACGAATGCTGCCATCATATACATCCTCTGCCTCCAGATCAGCCAAAGGCAAAATTCAACTGAAATAGCCGGTTTCAACCATTTAGAGGGCAGTCGTTATGCATATTTATAGCACAATATGTAGAATTTATATACTTTGCACTAAACATAAAGACTTGGAACCCAACGAGTTCCACTGCAACAATTTGAGAAAACTGATTGCCTCAAACCATTTAAGTTCATTACAACACAATTTGAGTAACTCAAGTATAGTATTGATTAATTATTATATTTTCATTAGTAGTTTTACCAGTTCCATTTAGTTAATTGAACTTAAAACTAATATCACAGTCATATGCAGCTTTTCTCCAAACGTATACTCACAGGAAAGGTCAAGAAGCTGCAAGCTTATACAATAACCACAAATCAAGAATAATAAAAAAACTAGTAGAAAAAAGGTTAAATAAAGAAATTAATATATTATTCAATTATGTATGAGAATAATTCTTAATGTTTTACATAATATATTACATTATTAACTGAACTTAATTGTTTATTACACATTGAAAAAGTCATTACATGGTACATTCCAGACTCAGTATACTTAGCCCTACATCTTGATTAAAAAAATGAAAATAGTATCAAAAAGACTTTGTTCATTAGTCATACTTTATATTGCATGCATTTTCTTTCCCATTTACTACATCTTGCATAATTGGGTAATTCATATATTTTCACATTTTTCAATTTCATATTCCTCATAATATATTTTGCTGTAATTAGTGCTGCCGTTTGGCGGCTGCAGCAGCTCAGTTTTCCCACAGGGATCATGAAAGGTTCAATTTACCTCACAGAATTTATCATTGTAGTATCTCAGCAGCAATTTGTCTAAAACTGATGGTGATAAAATTGTTTCACATTCACTCTAATTAGACTGAAATAACGGGGAGAGTGGGCATATCAATCCAAAAAGGGTGTTTTATTCTCTTTTTTTAGCAGGGACAGCAGCTGTGTTGTTACAGCCTGTTATTGCAGCGCACATGTGCAAAGTAAGAGAGGACTGTATCTTTATTCTTGTCGGTAGCTTGTAAGAGGATCATATCCACAGGCCTCTGAATCGCCTTTATATTATTACTTACAGTAGCTAGAATCCCAAGGGCTCTCTCTTACACACACTACCGCCCCTACACACACACACACAAACACCCAATAACACTGTATACTATTGTTCTGTCTGACCGCTCATTATATTTCTTACTGCTGCACTTTTATCTCATAAAACATGATGAAAATGCTCTGCAGTTGATAAAGTGGTTCACCATCATCACACTACATTATCTATTCAGCAGTGAGATTAGCTATATGTAAATGTACTGTACAGCGTAGTGAATTATCTATGTTGTCATACTATGTTTAGTTAGAGCAAAAAAGAGAACAGGGGCACCAGCCTCAGGTGTGAAGTTGTAGAAAACAGGGACACAGCTCATTTAATCTGTGCGTCCTGTATGAAATTAGTGGTGTTTGAAGCTTGGTGACAGTGGCTAGAATTGTTGCTAGTTTTGTTCATGACAAAACTAATACGAAAAGCATTGCTTTTAATTTCACAGCATTGCATTACTAAGTAATCTGTTGCAGTAATATGATTACTTTCTAGATAACAAGTAGTGTAAAAGATGACTATTTAAATCCAGTAATTACAAAGCAGTTACAAAACTGTAATGCCCTGTTGCTTCAACATTTTGGGGGGTAGGGAGTTGGATTGTGAAGTGATATTTATTTCAATTCTGTGCATATTTGCACTTGTGTACTTTCTTCTTTAATTGTGTAATGAATGATGCTCAAATCTGCACTGCTGCCTCCAGCTGTTTATTTCTCTACCAACTGGGGTCTGCTAACAACAGAATGTTAATAGGTCTCCCACGTACAACCAGCTCTGGTGGAAACAAGCTCCAAAAAATAAACTGGGACAGGATACAGGAGACTGGCAACACATTTTTTAAGTAAACAATGACTTGGAAATAACAGAATCATATTAGGTCTCCCACAGCCAGCTTTAACAAAAAATACAAAAAGATCAGGCTGGTATCACCAAATGGCGTATGAATAAAACATTTATGTCTCTACTGAATTATATTGTGCAGAGACGCCGTGTCATTTTTAGGTCAAATGTCATAGAGAAAAAAAAAAAGTCAGATGACATAGTGTAAAGAGAAGTTAGGGTGGATGGATTGGTCAAAAAAACGGGACTTTCACCCAGGAGACTGAAAAATAAAATACATTTAAAGTACTTGTATATGTTTTAATCTACCTATTTAAGTTCATTTACGTAACATATTTAATTTTTTTTGTACCTAAACTTCCACTGTGTCACAACATTAGCCACATATTAATTATTATCAATAATAATAATCAACTGATTTCACATCTTTTCCTGCACGTCCAAATCTCAATCTTGCCATCTCTGACATTGTTAAATGCCACACAAAAAGCTTCAAATGCGTAGACATAACATCCAAAATGTTTATAAAAATGCTATTTGCTAATGCTATTCACACGTAATCCCATGCTAAAAATAAAGAAAGAACCAGGTAATGTAGCTACCTGCAAGCTCCACCACAGAGTTTATCACTGTCTGCCAAGGCTGCACATTACAGACCACTCCCCATGGGAAAACCAATATAATGCATTAGAGAATAATACATAGTCAAATAAAGGAGGGAGTAAATAAGTGAAATTAACTCTCTAATAGCATGTAGAGTAATGGACTTTACTACACATTCAGTGGAAAGGCTAGTCTGGTAACATGTTAGCTTCACACAGAAGCAATGTGTTGGCTTGTAACCGCAGACTGGCTCCTCATTAAAGCACTCTCATTTTCCATTGTACGATACAGAAGATGTTAGGTGTGGACGTGTTAGCTTTGGAGTTGTTGAAAGGCACCTTTTAAAGGAGCTTGTGAGTGACAGAAGGTAATTTAGTAATGTACCAAATGAATTTCACTGTTGAGCTTTGTAAATTAGTAATAGGTAATGAATAATTGATCACACTTTTCAAAGAACGTGCCTAACACTGTTGGGCACTGTTCCCTTTATTGTCAGCACTTCAAGATGATTTGCTATTGGTCAGTTGCTGGAATTCACGTGTCAGAGCTCACCAAAGTCAAACTCTTTGCTTCCTCCTGAATTCACCCGTTGCAGCGAATCCATTTTGGCTCAAATTTTTGCTGTGTGCGACTTTAGCCATAACACTGCATTTCACAGTGTATACCTCCAGGCTGGGTTTAGTTCAGAATCCACTCTTGGGCTTTACATGGCGGAGAAAGATTTCTTTGTGGCCCAAGAAAAAGGTACTGCTTTCCGAACACAGATGTAAAATAAAGAAACATTTTGTCTGCACAGGTAGCAAAGAGGGTTATGGGAAAAGTGTTTTTAATATTGAGAAACAGCTCCACTAATAATCCTACCAAGGCTCCAAACATCTCAGAGTCTCTCTTTATGATAACAACTCCACCAAAGCATCACAATGAATTTTACAGTGCCATGGTGTTAGTGTTAGCAATTTAAACATGGTCATATCCTGAAAAAAAGCTTCAAAAGAGGGAAAACAATTGTTAGAAACAGCAGAGTGATTCTGATTCTGTGTTTTTAGGATTCCACTTTGTGTAAAATTGACTATATACAAACTTTATAAATTATGTTGTGCTGCAGTTTGTGGGAGTTTTGTCAGGGTCCAGCAGTGCAGGGCAGGGGGCCAGCTTCCCTCTAATGGTTCAGAAAGTCTGACTCAATGCTGCCGCTTGGTTGGGTGTTGCACTGATTTTGGCGCACTCCAATCAAAGGTGGTGTTTGCTTCAAGTTCATTTTCCGTGAAAAAATGGAGAAACGATGAATCATTTTGAGAAAAAGGTTGACAAACAGGATGCAACTGCCGTTTTCCCCCTCCGTTTCAACTTGTGGCAGCAGAGATTGCCCTCTGAGAAAATAGCTTTTTCTGGACCATGTCCAGCCGGCCCACCTCTCTGAAATTGAACTCTGCTGCAGCAAGGCTGTTTGGAGGGAATAGCGGAGGGAGGAGGGTTGTTCGGCCAACTCAACTTTCATTAAAAACAAGCAAGCGGGTCAACCTCCAGACCCTCGATTAAGCCCCGCTTTGTGCGTTTGGTGAATGAACAGGAGACGGGGAAAAAAGTTGAGGTGTAAAAAGCAATATCCTGAAGGCTTGGTGGGTAATTCTCGGTCACAACTCTTTCCCTGTACTGAGACCTTTACTTAGTAACCTCAATTATACTGTACCACCCTGCTTTAATCTGGGGCTTTCTTCCACAGCTCACACAACATGACAGAATGCATTTCAATAATTACGTCTAGGGAGTCATTGCATCACAGGGGAGTATGCGTGTGTGTGTGTGTGTGTGTGTGTGTGTGTGTGTGTGTGTGTGTGTGTGTGTGTACCACGTGTGTGTGTGCAGTTGGACCGAAAGAAGAGGTTGAATCAGAGGCCTTTGCTCCGAGGCCGTCTCCAGGGAGTCTATTTGCCGAGGCCTCTTGCTGAGAAGGTTAGCAGGGCGTCTGGAAATGATGAGGCCGGTAAAGAAAAAGAAAAAAACGCAGTGTTTCAGCTGGAGAGCGTCTGAACACGGCACGACCGTGTTTTTGCTTTCTTGTCTGAATTTCAGATCGAAGTGATTGATGTCCCTTGTTCCTGTGTTTCTTCTCCTTATCTAACAGCACAGCCGAATCCGCCGAAAATTCACGAAGGATGGTGGGCGTACAAGGAGGTGGTGCAGGGGAGCTTTGTTCCAGGTAAGCCTCAAAACACTATGCAGCACTTTGATGCATGGAAGTTTCTCACAGAATACAGATTTTTCCTGCATACACTTTAACCACACTGTGTGCTTGATCCTGAAGTCAGACCTTATTACATATTTAAGATAACATCGGGCCACCTTGCCAATGGCAATAGTTTTACTTTTTCATTCTGACAAGACCTCTTCGCCCTTCCCACGCAGATATCGCTTTCTCGCTGATTGATTGACGGCAGCTCGCTGTTCCTTCCACCTTTTCCATCTTGTTGTGTATCTGCATGTCAGGCCAATTATTTTCCGGAGATTGTGTTTTTCTGCTGAGCCCAGGTGCTTTTTGATAAAGCCTGCAGCTGGCTGTGTGGGGTGGTGTCTATGCTTTCAAGGACCAAATGTCTGCGTATGGATGGAACAATTAGGAGAATTCAAAAAGAGGACATTTTGCTGGTATTCACTTCTGGAAGCTTCAAGGTTTACTTTAAGGTTAACGGTGGGGAATGGGATTTCTTGTATAAGAGATCATAAGATAGGTAAAGGTTTGGGTTGACTTTTGTAGATTGAGACAATATTCTTAACTAACGTAAGGTTTAGTGAATTGGAACTTAAACCAAACTTTCACCTAGGGATGCACACAGATACCACTTTTTACATTACTTACATTAGGGCACATAAGAGTACTGAATGATACTATTAGAGTTCTAACAGTTCTTCATTTCTATTCATTTTCATCAGATGTTGCTCACTTTCTGACTGTAATATTTGAAATGTTGCAAAAGTTGCCTAAAATATTGCTGACATCGCTTCTCCTCTGCCGACCTGCCCAACTAACAAGATGTTAGATAACGTCACACTGCTGTAAAGTAGTATCGGGTGAGGTATCAGTATCGGACTCAATACCCAATACTGGTATCTTTATCACAATAAGGATTTCCTGTTTGCCCGGGGCTATTATAATGTCACTTAGGTCATGCTTGCATGCACATGCTCAGTGCTCTCAAGAGAAAATGGCGGCACAAAGTTTATGAGCTGAAGTGCAAGTCAGCATTTTAGTTATCCTGGAAACAGGAGTTTAGTTGGGTAGTGGTAGAGGAAGAGGGCAAACTCCAACTATGCATTGTGCACATCACTGGAGTGCCATAACAAGAGCCGACAGCATCTCGCTTGCATGGCAGCTAAAAGGGTCTTTGTTGTTATCTGAAAGCCACTAAATAAAACTATTTGTATCAGGGCAAGTTAAAACTGACTTTGAAATAAATAATTTGAAGCGTGATAAAATATGTTTGACATGAGCGTTTTCAAAATGAATTTTAAAATTTCAAATTAGTCGTTAGGGTGAAAGTTGGCACATTGTGGTGAATACTGAGGTTAGGGAAAGGGCCTTAGGGAATAAAAGCATAGCTGCTGTGTAACAGTGAGGTAGTATGGTATTGTGTACACAGCAAAATACAGGCATCTGTTTCCCAGTGCAAACACTGAGGCTCTTCCTGCAAGTCCAGGCATACATAAATAAGTGCCTGTTTGTCCTTCCCTCTGGCACCAACCACTTTTGGCGGTTTGCTGCTCCGTTTATATCTCGGCTATCTCTTCTAGCAGTTCTCCACGGCACACTTGCTTTACTAACCACCATACAACAGCTGGAGCAGTTAAACACTATTCATGATCCTCTCTTGGCCGTGCAGAGAATTCCCAACCCTAGTTACCTTGTTCTGCAGCCGGCAGGATTCAGTAGCAGGGACATAAAAGAGAAAGGAAGGCTTTTTCACTGCAAATGAAGCCCACTTTAATGATGCGCGGGGAAATAATGTTGATGGAACATATTCTCTTTGTACTCGGTCTACTTGGACAGTGAGTGGTGATAAAAGATTTCATTGAAAACTGAATACTGGAATTTTTTGTCATGCGATATACACACGGGCATTTCGTTAAAAAAAAAGGTATTACAGCACTAGCTCATTTCAGAGTAATAATATACTCCCTCAGAGCCGTAATCCATTACAACGAGTGTTATATGACTTTCCCCATATACACTGCAGCTATTTCATATATTGCTTATTAGAAATGATCAGTGTAACAACTCAGGAGACGCCTGCCGGGGATAGTTTTTGAATATTTTATCATCTGACAGTTATAGGACTTATGTGTTTGACTGGCAGACAAAATAATATTGTAGGAATTGAAATGGCAATGATTCTGCTCCCTCACTGGGAAAAGCAATAATATCACTGTAAGGCTCTGCTCCGGTACAGTAGTGCTATCAGACCTTTCCTCACCCGTTAATGGCTTATTTCTCTTCCCTGAAACATCTCGTGGGAGAGGTCAAAAATCGCCGTCCAGCGTCTCCGAGCATTCGCACCCCGAGGTCAGCAAAGCAAATGTAATCGCGTTCTTGGACCCCTGTCACTGCGGCTGACCTTTTTTGAATATTGCTTATCCTTTCTGCACTCTCATTTAGCTTTAAATTTAGTAAAGGTCAGATATAACTCTTAAGTGCTCCCCTTTTGCTCTCACCTCCTCTTTCCTGGCCGCGACTTAACTCTCAGAGTCGAAGGTTAAAAGGTATGCAATCCGTCAACAGTTTCACTCTGCATGTCTTTCTGCATGTTCAACTGAACCATTTATTCCACTACTAGGTCTTTTTGCACATTAGTGTGTTCATTTCACTGCAATTTACTGGAAGCACACGGGACACGTGTGATTTATTTAATTTATGCGCTCATTAGTTTGTGTCTGGTGTGTGACTTTATAATTTAACTGAACTTTAATTAATGTTGCAGTGCAAACACACAAATAAATTATCTAATTTTGCCAAACTTACAACTTCCTGCTGTGTTGTAAAAGACTTAAACTTATTATAATGTCAAAGGACCAATGGAATGGAAAATCATTCAAGCCGGCTAATAAGCTGCCACTGTAATGCCCTAGTTATCTGATGTAACCATATTACCAATACTAATAGTATGTGTTGTTTTTGAGAATGTGAATAGCTTAGATTATAATGATAGTACTTTAAAAAAAGATTATCATTGATTGGTACAGGTCAGTCAGGCCATCACAGCTGTATTACAGAAAATATCTGAATACAAAAATGAGTATTAAAATAAAAATACAGACAATAAAATGAAGGTGAATTAGTATATTAACAGCTGCCACGATATCAAATTTTTACTACGTGATTATTGTGGCCAAAATAATTCACAATAACAATATTATCTCGATACCTAGAGAAAATTTTAACAATGAAAGACTAACGCAGGATGAGCCTGTTCATCAGAAAGTGACGGCTCTGTGAATAAAGCTGTGTTCAGGTCTTCACCATGCCCTTATCCTGTGAGATTTATTTAACTTAATATCTTAAATAATAACCTAAACTTTAAAAAGTATATTGGATCGATCCATCATGGATCAGGCTGATCCATATCCTGTCCTTCAGCATTTATTCCAGCAACACTTTGCAGATATATCACAACTCAATGCTGCATTTGATCTTAAATATTGATGTCCAGGCTTGAAGAGGTTGAAGAGATGCTGACAAAAGCCTGTCTTCAGCTCATCCATACAAACTGCTTTACCTACATAATAAGACATACAATAAGAAAATACTTTTTATGAACTATCTGTGTTATTTATGGTATTGAGCCACTTTGTGATTGCTTCTCTGTGTTTATTGTTGAATGTGTAGCAGGGGCCTGTGATGGACATGCATGCATGGGCAAGAAAGAAATGTTGATTTACAGAGTGAGGGCCTCTGAGTGCCTCAGGCTGTGTGCATGTGCTTTTCTTATAGAAATGATATTGTCACATTTATGAAAGGTTTGCCTCCTGCGAATGGCAATATGTACAGTGGGCGAAGTCTGACTGTATTTAGGTGAGTGTAACAGAGGACTGCTGGTTAATGTAATTTTAAACTCTGTCTTATAGCCTGTCTTCTTTATTTTGCTGAGAGTTCTTTATTAGTTTTAAATCCGAGTAAGTCTTTCCTGTCTCCCTGCTTCTATAGTAACCCTGGGCTGTAGCCACGGTTGAGTCCAAGTCTGTTCAAAAATTGACCAAAAGTTTTTTTGTAGAAACATTTCTGATGAATGGTTGTTGTCAGCATTAACCTAACTTCTGTGACTGCTTCACAATAAAAACCACCATGCATTTCACCAGTTGAATGCTTTTAATGTGAAGTAGTATCAGCATTAGCAGTAATTGACACACAGCTCCTAACCAACTGTAGGAGAATGACCACTAAAGCGCATGGCAGTTATAAATGAGATAAGATTACATAAACTAACGCTGGATTGCTGATTCCCAGCAAAGGAATGGGGGACACCGCCAACTATGAAAACTACTTTATAGAGTCCAGTTTTCAGTCTTTAGGAATAGACCGATTATCAGTCTGGGCAATTATCAGATCCAATTATTCAGATTTTTTTATTTATTGTCAATAAAATCAATGAACTAAAAAATTGCCTACTTTGGCTCTGATGTACCGCCCCTACCTGTCTGTAATCACCACTGTCTAGTCTCGATCAGTGTCCCACCCACAGCACTGTGTGATTGGTTGAACGCCATGAGTAATAGCCTGTCAATACTGAAGGCTGCTGTGTCACAGACGGGGAAAGGGAAATGCTCAAGTAAAGTACCTCAAAACTGTACATAAGTAGAGTACTTGAATAAATGTACTTAGTCACACTCCATCATTTATTCAAATTTTTGACACACATACATTTTTATATCAGTTGTTGGTTTCCTTGATTACAAGTAATTGGCATCTGTATCTGCCCTGAAAAAAACACATTGGTTGATTTCCCAGTCTTCATTAGCACAAGGGGTTTATTTAGTTGTCTTGGAACTGTACATGTTCAAATGTGTTCTCAGCACTTTTAGGACTTATTGTCCATGTTTTCCTTTGATAACTGAAAAACATTCCATCTGCTAATGAAGACTGGATGACGTGGTCAGAGGCTCTGGAATAAATCAGTATGTAGACCTTGAGTTAAGATTCATTTGTCCTATTGTTTAATCCTTGGCATGACATGACCGCTGTTGTCAGTGGTACAGTTCCCTCTTCCCATATGAGCCCTCTGATGGCCCATGTGCCAACAGAACGTGGGGTTTGGGAATATTTGTCCCCCACCGTGGTCATAATCCTGCTGCCAGTCTCCCATTAGGAGAGATATAATAGGGCATCAGTGCACAGGGTGGAGCAGCAGGGCTTTCCCCATGTTAGCTCCCACCCGGGGCTTATGACAGAGCTGAGGGGGAGGATGGAGAGAGGAGGAGCTGGATGGCAGGAGAGCCACAGAGAGGGCAACTGCAGGACAGAGAGCGATGAGAGTGCTCTGAGAGACTGACACAAGGATGCTTTTACAGAGCTAATGGCGTAACACTGAAATCGCTCTGGCTTTCAAACACATACACACATATTATACTGTATCCATTATAGCCACAGTCCTCCAGATATGTCCCAGGGATCCGTATTAGAAGACTTTGTTGGTGTTCATTTAGGATTAAAATGTTTAACTCCCCACTTATACTGTATGAGTAGCAGGATGAGTGACGCTTATAATTCTATTAGTCGTTACACATCCAATAATTAGGATAATTTCTAGCAAATTAAAGCTCTTTTATGATTCAAAGTAATTAGAATTTCGGGCTTTTTTCATGACAATTTATAAATACGTGCAGTTCAGTTAAAGGGCCCATTCAGACAAATGAGTAATAAACCAATTTTATAATTTACCTTAAGTCATATCTAGGCATGCCGATTGTGGTTTTATGAGATACTCCATCTGCCTCTGTGATTTCTGCCTCCACTCCAATACAGTGGAAGTACTGTAAAATGGAATTCAAAACTCAACAGCTACTTCCCACAATCAATGGGCCTCATGCAAGAACCACTCGAACGTCCAGATTTACTCTTAAGCAGCAAATATGATTAATGCGGGATACTTGGTCGTGGATTTAATTGACTCTTACAAAATGGACTGCTGGAAGAATGACTCCTAAAACCAGAACTGAGTTCGCACTTTAGCACCTCCAGTTCCATCTTCTCGAAGTTGTTAGATGGCTGAAAGAAGGTCTAGTTAATAAAAGCCGAAGAAATTCTCACATACTGTTCTACAAGAGAATGCCAGATTACACAGGGTTGTCAGTGACATTAAACGTCAGCACGCCAAAGATGTAGACTTGTGGTGCAATCCATTTGAACTGGAACACCCAGAAAACCTCAGAAGCCCCGACCACAAAATCCAAGATGGCTGTTCCACGTGTCAGCTGTCCAACTGTCTGTGGACATGTTTGTATGAGCAAAATACTACGTAATGTGTTGTTGTCAACTGGTATTGCTAACAATGGATAAAGGCTAACCTGGCAAGAGCTTGGTTTTCCGACTTGTACTGGAACGTGGTCAACTTGTGACATTCCTAGCTCAGTTTCGGACTTCTGAGTTAAATGGAACGCACTACTCACTAGTCCGCCTTTACAGCCTTGTTGTGTTTATACTCGCGCTCTTGCAAACCTTTCTTGCTCACACTTTCCAACTTGTGGATTTTATTTACAAGATTTAAGCTCAAGTCAGAAAATTAGTGGTGGTGATGTTGAAGTCTAGTCTGTAATGTAGTTCTTTAACTTAACGTTAGTTTAATGTTAGCTTTTTTACTTCTATCGTCCCATTTACGCTTCAAAAATCATAAAAGTGGTGTTAATTTGTGAAGATTATCTTGCTGAACAAAATGTGTAAGTGTCATTAACTTCTGTTCACCTCTTTTGCAACAATCCAAAATCCAATGCTAACTTCTGAGTTGGCCTACAAAAGTATGTCATCCCTGCCCCCTCCACAAGCAGAGTCGAACGAGCGATTTATGTATGACAAGTTTGTCCACTTAGAAGAGTTTGGTGAATCTGACTTGGAATGAACACTCAAAGGAACTTGCCTCAGAGAACAAAGTGAAAAATGTTTTTGCATGAGGCACAATGTCTAGTGGTAAAGTTTGTGTTTTTGGTAATTTGATAATGACCCTTTTAAAAGGTGCATTTACTGAATTTGGAGTCCTGGCTGTCAAGCACCCTCCTGATTTTAAATGGGATAAAACCTGTTGGGCACAAGCGTTGAGTAATGTACTGCAGTGCTCCAGTTAGGACTATTGTTGTGCTTTGTTGCTGTTAACAAAGCATGGAGGATGGCTCTTGATCTTGAATGTGTGAGCATCCGATCTAATCATCACACCTTATCGTACATCTCCACATCTGATGCTCCATTTTCCGAGGCCCTCCACCCCCGTCAGAGCATTTTGTCACAGCTTCTCATCGCTTTTAATCCTGTGTTTTCCCCTCCTCACACTCTTGTTTGATAGACGCTTTTGTTTCCAGCAATCAGACGAACGGCTGCAGTTTTTCTAGCAGGCTTGTGAGCTGATTAACATTTTTTATTTTTTTTGGCATCCCACCGAGAGAGCCAAGTACCAATTATAGAATTTTAGCCACCAGTCGTAAAAGTCCAAAAAGCAGTGTTGTGAAAAATCCCCTTAAACGTTTCTTTTTTACCGAATACTCCGGCTAAGCCCCTCTCTGAATCAATGGGGGCTAATTGGCAGCTCCTTTATATATGTCTGGTAGGTAGCGAGCTCTTCTTCAAGTGACAATCGCTGATCGAAAACCAATTAAAAGGCACAGACACCACCGGCAGGGCCACGCACAATTTGTCACCGGTGGGTTTATGGGAAGAAAATGGATATCCAATAGCACATCACCAGCTTGTTTTTGAGCGTACCAGAGCCAGCCTCTGCACTGGAGGTGGAAATAAGACTGGAAGCTGCTGTGGCGTGGGGGAAGGTCTGATGAGGAGAGGTCTCCCAGTGGTGGGATCAGTGCCTACAGAGTGCAGGAGACGCTCTCTGACAGCCAACACTACACACCCAAGGCTGTTTGATGGGCCTTGAGCATATAAATAAACAGATTTGGCCCCAGTGGAGACGATGGTTGCAGAAGAAATTTCTCCTACTCATCACAGTGAAATATTACCTCCTCTAGCACTATTTTTCCACTTTGGTACACAGCAGTAGCATCCTGGTGGTTTTTTTCCTCTTTATATTTTAGCGTTGAGGTTTCCACGAATGGAATATGTAACACTTTGAAAGAGTTTGGTTTGACACATTTAGAAAATATGAAAAGAGAGAAGGATCTTCCTGGATCTTTTGGGTACAGTACGATGTCTGAGGCTGGATTTTCTCTCACTCACACAGCTTCTTTGAACTACAGTCTAAAATGTACTACCTTTTTTAAAAACCCCAAATAATCCGTACAGTCTTGTTGTTCCAAACATCCAACCATTGCTTGATGATTCAGAGTTTCTTCAGCTCGCATACTGTATGCTGACATCATCTTTTGCCATTTGAGTTCATAAAATCTGATCAACATTGTCAGGGACTAGCCTGGCATTGCCAGACTTAATCACCAATGTTAGTCTTGAAACTAATTTTCTATTTCCAAGTGCCATTATAAGTGGAAAAAGACCAAAAACCTCTGGACCTACAACAAACCAGAGCAGTGGGGCATAGCATAGTTGGTATGAAACTTACCAAATCCTGTCGCAGAACTGCCAACCTGTATGCATTTTAACATCAAAGTACACTGGTACAATTTGCTACTCTAACTACACAAAATGCTGATAATGCCTGTGAGCTCAATTATGCATGAGCAGTACTTAAGTCTAACTGCATGAGGCATCAGCAACTACCTTGCCAAAAAGCAAAAGAAGAAGAGTTTGACCAATCATAGAGCAGGACTCAATTATTATATTTATTTATATTTATATATATTATATCAAATATATATTATATTAACCTGTTTCACTTTTAATAATATAGGCAGTAGCAGGGGTGGGCTTAAAACTATTTTTTGTCCTATTTACTGAAACTTTCACTATATCCTGAAAAAAGAACATGAGACAGATCAAATCTGTGAAACAATCAGGTTCCTCTGGCTCCTATTAGCACTCCTAATGGTGTTTGCAAGAATCCACCAGGGCCTGAGCAAAAACAACCAATCAGAGACAGATGGGTCCCATGTCAGTGGAGTTATTTAATGTACTACGCTGCAACAGTATTGTACTGTGGTAGTACTTAGCCAGCTTCTGCGTGTTCCGGTCCATCCAGTGCATGATGGACACTTCTCTTGCCTCCCTGTGTTGTTGCTTTCTGTCTGTGTATGAGTGTATGATGGAGTTCACATTCAATGGAAGGGAACTGTGTGGTGTTACTGCTCACTGTCAGAGAGGACTGGAGGAACGCTGGAGCCGCTCAGCAGGCCTGCACACAACACACTCTCTCATCTGTTCTCACACACACACACACACACACACACACACACACACACACACACACACACACACACACACACACACACACACACACACAGTGGAAAATAATAATTCCAACAATTTTAGCAGAGAGGAGGAGAACATGTGGGGCTGCTGTTAGGGCAGTATTTACATTTTTGGAGACCGTCTGTCAATTTCTAATTTGATATTTGGAAAATCCTGCACATGCACACTCCAGCCGGCTGAACAAGATCAGCACACACGCACATATGCACACGTGCAGACATGCACACTTGTGTAGACACAGTGACAGCTGTGGGTATTAAGTGGCAGTGTGATGGATGGGGTTCAGACAGGATGGCCCTCATAGCCTCCCCTTTATTTACCCTCCACTGACTGACAGCAGGGAGAGAGAGAGGAGAGAGGAGGGAAGGAAACTAAAGGAGGAAAGCAAAGTTTTGGAAAGGAGGACAGGAAATTGATAAAAAGATCAGAGGAAAGGAGGAAAGAAATATGGGTGAGGAGAGGAGAGGAGGAAATGGAGCATAAATGGAGGGAAGAAAACATGAAAATAGGACGGGGGGGCAGGACAGGGAAAGAGAGGATGAAGATGAGGAAAATTAAACAGATGAAAGAGGAGATGGTGCAGGACAAACTAGGAAAGGAAATATAAGCAAAGATGTTAGGACATAAAAGAAGACAATGTTAGTGGGAGGCACAGTTGGAGCGAGAGAGAAGGAGAAATGACAGCAGAGAAGGAAAGGTGAAGAGGGGAGGAGGAGAGGGAAGATGAAAGTAAGGAGATGAGAGGGCATGGAAGACGGTAGATGGGCAGGGAAGGGTTGAAGGGGGGGTTTTATGAGGAGAGAAGTCAGGTCTCAGTTAGACCAAGCAAGGAGATGAAAGCGGAGGCAGCCGGGTGGAGGTTAAGAGAAAGGGAGCGGTGGGATAAATAGAGTTGAAGGTTGGAGGGGGGGGGTTCTTAAAGAGCCACGCAAAAGAAGAAAATTGGAAATTGAAAAATATTCCTTTACGGTTGACAGTAACCCTGTGATGATGGGCACAGACACTTTCCTCACCTCCTTTTAAATCCTTCAATTCCACAGGTCAGTGTGAATCTGTGGCTGGCTGTCAGTCACAAAGCCACTGTAAGCACCGCCGGCCTCCTTACACAGACAGCAGGAAAACTTTCTTTTCACATTCTCCCTCTTTTGATCCATGCTGATCACTTAAGATATGCTCAACCAAAACTGTCTCTCTGGCTTACTCTGTACCTTCACTCCATCCTTATTTAAATCAAATCTGCCTTTTTCTCTGAATCTTTTGCTCTTCCTTTGCTCTTTCTCTCTGCGAAGTTGGTTTGGCTTTCAAGTATCAGTTTCCGGTAACACTTTATATTAAAGCTCCAGTGTGAGGATCTGTTGGCAGAAATGGAATATGATATTCAAAGGT
Source organism: Dicentrarchus labrax (assembly GCF_905237075.1). NCBI lineage: Eukaryota > Metazoa > Chordata > Actinopteri > Moronidae > Dicentrarchus > Dicentrarchus labrax. The sequence goes on from NW_026136712.1 coordinate 3,311,474, forward strand.
ATGTTTTCATTACTGTATAATCACCTGAATATAGGAATAGTTTTTGTTACCTTAGAATGAAATGTTTTTATCTACAGAAACTGTGAACGCGGCATGTTTCTACAGTAGCCCAGAACGGACAAACCAAACACTGGCTGCGTCAATCTAAAGTGAGGTCATGCTCATAGCTAAGCAAAACCTTAAACCCAAATTGTGATCATCAATGTAAATGATTTCAGTTCAAGTTCAATACAAGGCAGAGGGCTTTATATAAAGGGAAGAAACAAATTTCAACTTTTGTTGCAAGACAATGCAATGTCATCTGCCAGCACACTGCGATGGGCGATCAAACAGCTTTAAATGTACATTTCTGATGGATTACTTTGTAATGCTAGTGTTTACCTCACAATCACAGTCACAGAGGATAAAGTGATTGTCACAGAGTTGTAAAATCCTGTCCTGTGGTATTTCCAACCACTGTGCAGTGGTTTGGTGTCTGATAAGCCCTCAGCCTAATAGATCTATTACTCAAACCTTCATGCCTGGATCGTATTTTATTGTGTCAAAGCAGCACCACCCCACCAGCACAGGCCCAGTCTGAACACCTGCAAGCACATTGGTCCCAAATCTCCCCATGGTGTGTAATGGGTTGATCTGGATACTATGAACACCACAGCATATGATTCACATCATTTTCCTACTCATCAAGCCATGCAGGGAGCACCTGTTTTTTCCTTTAATTTGTCACCACATTTTGAAGGGGTAAATGAAAAAACGTAGCCAATGCAGTGCCTACTTGGAGCTAGATGAGGCTTTTGGTTTCATTCGAAGGGCTGGAAAATTGGGCAGCGATTACCAGCTTGAAAAGCAAAATAATGGAAGATGATCTAATAAACAACACACACACTTGAGCTGTGGAGCCCTGACACACTCACTGTGGCACACACTGTCTCACCTACAGACAAGACACACTGAGTAGATGATGCAATCAGAGAAATTACAGTTTTAATTCAGATTGCATTCTGAGGAGATATTATCTGTTCTTTTCCAAATGTTCATATGTGGTTACAACACTGATTAATATGTGTGCCAGTACTTGTTATTCATCAAGTGTGAATTTGATCTGCCCATCAAATCACCATGCTCTGGTTGAAAATGAAAAAACGCCCTTCATTGCAGTATGTTAGCTGTGCCAGTTAGCATTTGGCAGGCTAGCTGTGATTCAGCATTCAGTTCAGGCTCTAAGCAGCCATGTGAGTCAAAGCTGCGTGTATTCCGCACATATTAAAATCTCCTGAAGACAACATCGCACCGGAGAGGACCCACTGATGGCCCGGTTTATATCACACCACAAACATCTTCGCCAAATAGCATTTGCCTTTATTGATACTGATACTGTGTACTGAGGGGATTACAAACTGTGATATAAGTCAAATAATCTGTCATCGTCTGAGCCCGGTGCAGGACAAAGAAGATTACAGAGGAAAATACACGATTACATCTGGTTCCCCTCATCTGCCCGTCCTTTCTATTATGGGTTATATTCTCCTCTGTCTGCGGCTGCGTTGTGTGTTTAGCCTCTCAGAGTGTCATCCAGGAGAATTAGCATACAGTGTTTGTGCATTGCAGCTGTGTACATACAGTACAGTAAGTTGCTGATGCTTGTATTCCAGTCTTCCCTTTGCATCGCATCGGTAAATCCTGTTGTGTTAAACTCCTTACATACTCCCCCAGAGGGTAACAAATTGTGCGCAATGTTGTGGACAGATTGCTTACAGGTGCCACAAGGTGCTTTATGATTCACCTCTGCTCCTTCATATATCAGTTGCTTAGTAATGTGAAGGAAAACAAAACAATAAAATACATGTCACGTTTTTAGATTGATATTGTTTTCCAGGCTTTGGTTTGAGATTTTTTCAACAATAACCAAAGTGTCTGCCAGAGGCAGGTGAGTAAAACAATCACTATATGGAGTGACTCACTGTTGATAAAACTTCTTTTTGTCTTCGAGGATCTGCAGAGGAATGTCAGCAGAATGCAAAAGCTGAGTATTATATCACGGACTTGTGTTGTGGTGCCTGCCGCGCTCAGAGAGATGTAAAGATTAAGCTGCATCCTCGGGCTCCCTGCGTTCTCCATTTTGCTTATGAAGGCAGAACCGCGGCTTGCATAGTAAGTGCGAGGTGGCTGGCAGAGCGAGAGCGCGTCTGAAGACATTATGCAGAGTGCACCGGCAGACACTGATCGCTTCAAACACAGACAAATCAATGGCGGTCAAACACACAACAAACTCCTACAGCCGCTACGCTGTCTCAGTGAGTTAGTTTGTGAGCAGCAGAGTACAAGAGCAGGATGAACTCACTGTCAGCACAACCTAATAAGCATAAATATGACGCTTTACAAAAGGCATTCTGTAGAGGTCATTGTTTGAGCAGGGATTAAAGCACTACTTTAAAGTGCAAAAACTGTTCAAGTATGAGTATTTCATGCTCTTTGTGTAGTTTGTAGGCTTTATAAATAGACTATGATTGGGCACCACCCAGAAAAACAGTTTGACTCCTATGGCCAAATAGTCGGATTTCTTCCATCTTCTATACGTTACAACTATTTATCAAAAAGAAATTCAAATAAAGGTTCATTTGTTTGCTAATTTCCCCCATACACACAATATAATCAGCTGTTCAAACATTCTATTTTTGCTGAGCGCTTTGAGGAGTTCTCGAAGTTAATTTCAACATAAAGTTACTGTAAGAACTCCCTTACAATGGAATACACAAGGGGACATCCTTTCTATGTTTCTATGTTATGTTTATTACAAATATTATTATTTTAACCATATTTAGCCAGGTTTTAACCTAGACATCTAGATGTCTATTGACCTGTAGAAAAAACAATTAAAGCTTACAGAAATGAAACAGTACATTTCTAGCCACAGCCAACATAAACAGTTCAGTAAATCAGTCATATGGTTGGTGCCTCACACAGAAAAATAAAGAGCCTTTTGGCTGTATTAGTTTGAGTTTAGCTCATTTGCTACAGGTCTGTGACAGCAGCAGGGGTGGCCTGAACATCTGGACTAGTGGGAGTTAATTGGTGATCTGGTGGACCTGTGGACTGGCAGTGAGTCCACTGACACCCACATAAGAACTTTCAAACACATCCCATGCTGTTGGATGAGGCAGACTTGTGTATATATTGTGAGCTCAAAAATTCATAATTTCTCCATCCTTCTCTTTCTGCCAATTTACTTTGGTGCTTTCCGCCTTTACCATCCCTAGCAGAATGATTGTGTCATGCATAAATCATTATCATAAACTAATGATATAATGGATCCCTTTGAAAACATTCCTATGTGACTGATCTTAGACCCATTTTCTATACAAATCTGCATTTAAAAACCTTCAAAATTCAATTCCATAATTATATTTACCCCTTCATTTTCACTGTTTGCTGGCTTTCTCTTGGACCCACAAAACCGGCCATTCTCATTCTATCACTCCAGTTAACTGAGCTAACAACCAAGTAAATGAGATTTGCTCTTCACCCACATTCAGAGGTCAGACTCTCCCCTTTTTGAGGGCCATTTTGTCCTCCGACCCACTCCCGTTCGACCCGGCGTGCTGCCCCTATGCTTGACATTGAGGTGCAGATAACCCCATGCAAATACAAGAGCTGCCGAGGGTTGGTCCGGGGATGGAGTCTCCATTAAGTTAGGTAATACAGCGCGACGCTGTTTGAATAAAGCCCCTCAGCGGGGCTCTGCTGCAGTTCTACCCCAGTGCCTGTAGGATTCCTCACCGGACTAGATTGTAATGAGGAAGGAGTGCCTCCGAGGCGGGTGACCCCCTGCTGATAACCAAATCTGCTCCACAGATCTGAGCAAGGACACAAAGATGAATTAGCAACGTGGAATTCACGGCAGGGACTGAGTGAAATGGGCAGATAATGACATAACTATTCATTTGCCCTCATCTTTGGCTTTTCTTTCATCACTTGTGCCCAGCAGTGATTTTTTTTTATATGTTTTACCATATGCGGAATGACATTGTGTTAAATCTCCTAGGGATAGCAGTAAGATAATGATGAAAGAAGTGTAAAGTGTGTGTCAGAGAGAGAGGACGGATGAGGTGTGTACAGTTTACTGTTGGCAGCCTTTAACTCAATCTGCTCTTTGGAATAACCTTCTCGTCGCTCTGTCTGATTGAGAAATTAGATCAACTGCACGAGACACTCAACACGAAAATCAATTCAACCTAGGACATCATTTTCAATTTAGAAACGTTTACTGATTCGCAGTCCATAATCCACCAATTCACTCCCCACTAACGAATATTTCATTAAGTTGATTTCAGTGTTTTCTCTCAAAGGCCACCCTGTGCGGTTTGTAACCAAAACCTTGTTGACTCGCCAGTTTTGTAAAGTAACACATTTATAAGATGTTGACTTGAACAGAATTAATGGTGTTTTTCATGCATGGCAAGACAGATTACTCCTTTTAGCCTCACCGCAGCCTTCACTGCAAAGTTTTCGCACCATCTTTCATACACGTTTCCCTGCTATAAACTTCTCAACTCAGGAAGCCGTCTGCATAGCAATGAGTGTGTGAATCAATGGCAATGTGAGGCAGCTGAAATTATGATATTATCTACAAGTGGGGCAATTGTACTGATCCAGATCAATCAATCATAGAGCGGCTTCCAAAGGAAATGACTCAATTACTGCACCTGTCAAACTCACGGCGGTCAGACAGAAAAAAATGAGTCGCTTTTTAAAGTATTGAATGCTGTGTTGAATCATAAAGGCTTGTGATCAGACTGAAGCTTTGATTTTCAATCAGGGAGGGATAATGGGATGAAATAATCTGGCAAAAAAGTTTGATATCATAGTGATGTTTCAAACGTTACAACATTAAAGGGTTGATTCACCCACATTATGAAAACCCCTCACTGACCTATAGTGCTATCTATTAATACAGATCAGTTGCTTCAATTGTCTCCTTGAGATTTTTGCTTCTACAAACGTTTGGTGTCTCAGTCTGGGTGTCTTGCTCCTTTAGGAGTGGAGGGCCTTGTACATGTCTCTACCTAGGGTTCTGTTTTCTCAGTCTGTCCATGTGAGTACCCATACTTCCGACATTTTCTCATCCTATGTCATAAAATACTGACGGCACTTTGTCACACTCCTAGGCATCATATATCAGTCCCTCCAGGATTTTGCAGGCTTTTTTGGGATTGTTATTATTTTACAGCAGCTTTTCTAAAAAAAAATTGTGATGCATTTTGCAATGTTTTTAGGCATGTTTTTGCAATGAAATTGTAGAAGACAGTGATCTTGTTTTATAATTCATTAAAAATCAAAGGCAACTTTTGAGTAAGCTTACCAAAAAGGCTCAGGATTCTGAGGGTAAATGTGAGATATTTGTGTCACACATGTCTGCATGGTCTGCATCTTCACATCTAGAAACAACAAGTATGCCTCACTGTTTCGCATGGAAAACTGCAATGATTGGTCAAATTTGCGATGATTGGACAAAATTGCAAGGTCACTGAGAATTCATGGGGACTGGTTGAATTTGCGCTAACTGTTGTGATTGCAACTTCCTGGAGGGACTGATAATACAGAAGAGCAGAAGGTACCCTTTAGCATCTGTATGAGACGAAGTGAACGTAATGAAGCAGTTGTAGTTTGATTGCGTTTAGGAAAAGCAACCTTGCGGATGGACTTGAAAGATCACAAAATTACATGAGCTACAGTGGTACCCAATATGTGGACCAATAAGCACCCTTTGAGGAATTGCTGGCAGCTACTCGTTAAATGAGGGCTCCTATAGAGGTTAGCGTAGTTATTTCAGAATTGGAGACTTAAAGAGCAAAGAATGGCACCCAAGGCTTTTCTCCATAGAAAAGTCAGCATTACGAACCCTGGCCTCCTGGGTGAAAGTCGCTCTTTACAGTACCTGACATGGGTTACATTGGAGTTAGATGAAAGCACAGTGCATCTCGACTCCAACAGATGCTAAAGACTACCGTGTGTGTGTCTGTATGAAACGCCAAAGGGCCATGACAAAATGTCGGTATTTGATGCCCTGAGAATGGGAACGGGCTGAAACTAATTATTGCACACTCTAAACTCCTGGTAAAGCTGCCAGGTCAATTCTCTGAGAAAAATTAAAAGTGCTGCAAAATGTTCCCAGTCAAAAAGGATTCAGAAAGCCAAAAGAAAAATGAGACTGCTCCATCTCGGTCTTGATGATGGAACTTCTTCCTTTTTCAGCCACCCTGTTGCCAACTTCAGTTGCAGTGGAAATCAGATCAAGGTGTCCAGCATGGGTCCGGTTTTGCAAAACCATAACTGCAATTATCTGTAAATTAATTTAATAAATCCTGCGTATTTTATGCACAGCTGGCACAGCGTGGATGACTTCCTTCATTATTCAAATTGTCTGACACGGCGCTGGGATTCTGTGGTAATTGACCTTCTACAGTTTGCACTGGTGAGCTGTACCAAAGGATGCCAAGATTTACAGTGAGATCATTTGGAGTTAAGCAGCCACTTTTCTTTCCCTTAAGCAAATTTTCAAAACCTATTTAGAGATGTAGGGGCCCCACAATGGTCAGTCGCTAACTGGAGTGAAAACATTTCACAGGTAAAACCATCTAATTCATTTTTCATAATTCATATTTGAAAAGTATATCAGTGACAGGGAAACATGTGGTTGAGCACCACAAACAAAACTACAGTGCCTTGCAAAAGTATTCACCCCCCTTGGCATTTTTTGTGTTTTGTTGCCTCACAACCTGGAATTAACATGGATTGTTTGAGGATTTGATTCATTTAATTTAAATTTATAACTAAATTAAATTTTAACATGCCCACAACTTTGAAGATGTTTTTTTTTATTGTGAAGCAAACAACAAATAGGACAAAATAACAGAAAAAGTCAATGTGCATAACTATTCACCCCCCTAAAGTCAATACTTTGTAAGCCACCTTTTGCGGCAATCACAGCTCCAAGTCACTTTGGATAAGTCTCTATGAGCTTGCTACATCTTACCACTGGGAATTTTGCCCATTCCTCCTTGCAAAACTGCTCCAGCTCCTTCAAGTTGGATGGTTTGCGCTTGTGAACAGTAATCTTTAAGTCTGACCACAGATTTTCTATTGGATTGAGGTCTGGGCTTTGACTAGGCCATTCCAACACATTTACAGGTTTCCCCTTAAACCACTCAAGTGTTGCTTTAGCAGTGTGTTTGGGGTCACGGTCCTGCTGGAAGGTGAACCTCCGTCCTAGCCTCAAATCACACACAGAGTGGTACAGGTTTTTGGTCAAGAATATCCCTGTATTTAGCACCATCCATCTTTCCCTCAACTCTGACCAGTTTCCCAGTCCCAGCTGCTGAAAAACATCCCCACAGCATGATGCTGCCACCACCATGTTTCACTGTGGGGATGGTGTTCTTTGGGTGATGTGATGTGTTGGGTTTGCGCCAGACATAGCGTTTTCTTTGATGGTCGAAAAGTTCAATTTTAGTCTCAGAGCACCTTCCTCCATACATTTTGGGAGTCTCCCACATGCCTTTTCGCAAACTCAAAACGTGCCATTTTGTTTTTTGCTGAAAGTAAGGGCTTTCTTCTGGCCACTCTGCCATAAAGCCCAACTCTATGGAGCGTACGGCTTATTGTCGTCCTATGTACAGATACTCCAGTCTCTGCTGTGGAACTCTGCAGCTCCTCCAAGGTTACCTTAGGTCTCTGTGCTGCCTCTCTGATTAATGCCCTCCTTGTCGGGTCCGTGAGTTTTGGTGGGCAGCCGTCTCTTGGCAGGTTTGCTGTTGTGCCATGTTCTTTCCATTTGGTTATGATAGATTTGATGGTGCTCCTGGGGATCATCAAATATTTGGATATTTTTTTATAACCTAACCCTGACTTGTACTTCTCAGCAACATTGTCCCTTACTTGTTTGGAGAGTTCCTTGGTCTTCATGGCAGTGTTTGGTTAGTGGTGCATCTGGGGCCTTTCAAAAAAGGTGTGTATATGTACTGACAGATCATGTGACACTTAGATTGCACACAGGTGGACATCATTTCACTAATTATGTGACTTCTGAAGGTAATTGGTTGCACCAGAGCTTTTTATGGGCTTCATAACAAAGGGGGTGGATACATATGCACATGCCAATTTTCAGTTTTTTATTTCTAAAAAATAGTTTTATGAATATATTTTTCTCATTTCACTTCACCAACTTAGACTATTGTGTTCTGATCCATCACATAAAATTCAGATTAAAAAAACACTGAACTAAAGGCTGTAATGTAACAAAATAGGTAAAAAGCCAAGGGGGGTGAATACTTTTGCAAGGCACTTTACATTCACTTCCATTGTATCAAGGTATAGGATACCTCATAGACAAAACCTAGAAAAACTGAATCTTCTAAAAACAATATGCTTGCGAAGAACCATCCCCCTTAAGAAGGTGGATATGTGTCAAGACACAAATCTGACTTTATTGCCCGATCCCTGATGACAGTGCTCTGAATGTTTTCCATTTACCACACTGTCTCGGTGTGATCTAATTTTAGCTCCAAACAAACCCAAACTGTGAAAAAACTCCTTGTAACAAGACAACATGTCCCCTGTTGTTCCCTCTGTTCCCTAGTTTTTCAGCAATTATTTTAAACAAGTAGCACTCCCATAAATCAAAGCATGAGCAGCCTCATTTTGGCTTTAGAAAAATAAGATTAGTAAGTAAAAGTAAGTAAAGCTTTTTTTTTGCATCCTGACTGTGTGAAACTTGATGGCATAATGAACTTGGTACCATTTTTCTTTGTACCAGTTAAAATATTCCTGTGGGCCATATATTTGTACCAGCCATCCCATTATTCCATTCTGATGCTCATAGCCCTTCTGCCCTCGGATACACAGATGGATGACTTTAACCACTCACACGACCCACAGGAGGCAGCTGCAGGGTGCTGCTCCCCAGCTGAAGGTTAGCTGGGGTAATATCAGTTTCATTATCACCCTTGCTTCGTTTGACTTCATCCATTTCCCCTTTCTGAGCGTTAAGGGCCCGTGTCTCGGCCTGTCTGGCCACAGACCCGGGGAGGAATTTACACCCCAGACGGCCTGATGGAAATTCAACCGGCGTTTTTATGAGCTGTGGAGAGGCGTGCAGAGCTGTCTTGCTGCTGGGGGAGCAGACAAATGGATGTAGTTGACCAGCATCTGCAAACAAATCACAGTCAGGGAGGGCCAAAATGTGATTTGTTTGTGTGTGTGTGTGTGTGTGTAGTCATGCAGCAGAAGGATTGATGAATATTTCATTCATTAGAACTAAAGCAGATCGAGAGGAGAGAGCTCACAGTCAGCTGCGTTCTCTCATCCACTCGGGCTGCCCTCCTGGCTCCTGGACCAAAAGCAGTCAAAGAAACAATTGAGATGGTTTTCTGTCATTTTTATTTTGATTTATCAATAGAATATTCTGCATGGGATTGTCTGTCAAGTACAAGAATTGAAGGGAATCACAGACGTGTTTCTTTTCATGCAAACTATCCATCCATCCTTCCATGGACCTCCACTGCATTTTATTTAAAATGAATTTAGTATCTAATTCTTTTGATTCCCATATCAAATCTAATCAGTCAGGTGAGGGCAGTCACCACTTTGTCGATCTTGCAGTCGTACAAACACACACGGTTCACTCAGGTTATAGAGTGGTGTTTTTCTCAGCGTTAAGCTAGCGATGTGTTTACACAGTTACACAGGTGTTCGCCTACTTAATTATTACCTGTATTCCTCCCCTACTCTGCCTCTGATTGGCTCTGACATTTTGTATAACCATCTCACTCCTCATGACTAAACCTAACCAACAAAGACAATAAACACTTGTCAATCAGAGGCAGACTGTAACATTTAGAGTGTGTGCTTCCATGTCTGCTGCCATTGTTGTGTGACATCACTGCGTCTTTGTGATGTCAGGGTAGATGGATTGGTAGATTGTCATCCCATTCTACCTTTTTTGGTACAAGTTCAGAAATGTTCTGAGTTGTCAGGAACGCATTAGTTCGCTACAGGCTGTACAGCTATTCTTCTATTATTGGTAAAACTAAGTGGTTACACATTCAAATGACAAGGACAACATTACTTGTATCTATTTCACATGTGAAAACGCAGCTTAACCTACAGTTGACCCCATCTACATTGGGGTAAGTTGCTCCATACTTTCAGATCCGCTTCTCAAATCTGCTTCATGCTAATCTCTGTTGGGACATGGTGCAAGTGAGTCTTATAAAATGATGAGGCACTGAATGAGAGAGAGATAAAAGACTTGGCAGTGAAACCACAGTAAAACAAGGAGTATTTCACACTAAGTACAACTATCAGTAGGCCTCATTAGTTCTTTTGGCATTGTTGTTGTAAAGGTCTGAAAGTATGTCCTCTCTAGGTAGCACGCTGCAGGCAGGATTTTATTCAAAAAGCATTTGTGTTCATGAACAAAGTTCTATTTGCTAATGCAACAACTCATTTTTCATTACTGTCATGCCACAAATTATAGCACATAAACAACTTACCTTTTACTGAATTTATAATATCACTAATCCTCTAAAGCATCTATTTAGTCACACAGTTAATGATATCAATAGCAACATCAAAAAATAACATTCACTGTTTCCTGTATATGAAGCATTAAAAGATTAAGTATGCAGTTTATTAAACACGTGTGTAGTTCATCATATCCTGACATAAATACATATGATTCCCTTAATCTCCTTTACTGTGACTGTTTACCAACATCTGCTGGCCGACGAGTCCCCCTGTGTATTGAGACCTCGATACACTGAACACAAGTTTCTGTTGGCAGATGGGTTAAAAATGTGGACATTTCATTCAGCAGCACTCATGTCTTTCCAAGGAGAGGTTACACTGATTGCATTGCCATGTACAATACCTCCTGTCAAACACAGGCCCTATAGGGTCGGAGTGATATATGTTGGAAATAAATCTTCACAACATGCCCCTCCTCTGCTTATTAAAAACGTCATTAAATTAACACTGCAGGCTTAAATGGATTCTCTGGTCCATGTGCATCTGTGTTGTTCAACTTGCATATGAGTATATGCATGTATAAATGAATGCATGAGCCCTTCCCATAAATGCAGTTTCACATGTGCATTTCTAATGAGAACATATGGCAGACGAGAGCAAACATAAAGTAATTGTGTACTTTGCAAGGACGCCATCAGCGAGCCTCCCCTTCTCCACGTCCTCTACATCTGTCAGGGCTCAGCGTGTGCCGGGTTCCACCTGCAGTATGTCGCAGCTCCAGCGGAAGCCTCCTAATATTAGCTCCTCCACTGCTTGTTCCCACAATGCACTGTTTGGATAGATTCATTATGCCACTGTTTGCTTTTGTTTCCCGTTGTGGACCTACTCATCCATTGTGGTTGATTTAGTTCCTACACATCACAGTCTTGTTTGTCTTTCTGCCATACATTTCTCTCAAGTGCAATTACTTTTTTAGTCCTTCACTTTGTCCTTCTGCTTCTGTGTCTTTTTCTGTCTTTTATTAGCTACATCCAGCGGATAGTGAAAATTACTCAGTTGGTCCCAAAAATGTCAACGTTTGCTGTGGTTGTTTAATTGCAGAAAGTAGACAAAGACACTATAAGCCTGCATCACTGAGTAAAATTAGTTAATTTAGGACTAAACTAGTTGCACTTCATGAAAAACTAGCACTTTTTCAAAATGGTGACAATCAAATTTCCCATAACATTGTTTCCCAGTTAAGTTGTAAGTGGTAGTCAACTTCAGGGACCAGTGGGTAGGATTTAGTGGCACCTAGTGGTTAGGTTTCAAATTGGAATGAACTGAACTGAATTGATGACCTCGGAAGGAGAACCAGCTGTGAAGTGTGTGGGAGAAACAACGATGGCTGCAAAACTCAAAATGCCCTATCAAGAGCCATTGTTTGGTTTGTCTGTTCTGGGCTACTGTAGAAACATGGCTGACTCCATAGAGGACTATCCACTTCCTCTGTAGATAAAAAAAAGTTTTTTAATTGTAACAAAAAAAAGGTAGCAAACCTTTTCTATATTCAGGTGATTATACACTAATGAAATCATACCTAGGAATATTAGATTCCATTTCTACCAATAGATCCTTCTAAATGTTACACACTGGACCTTTAAAGGTGGGGTCAGTCGTTCTGGAGAAGTCTCTGGAGAGTCTCATTCCCAGGTTAAATACCTGCTATATAAATGTTATTTCTAGGAGTCATCAAATGATTTGAGCGTGAAGGTTCATTCTTGAAGTCAAAATCCATGTACCAGCTTTTTTTCAGAGCTTTTAACCTTAATGTTAGAGTTTACAAGAAATCTGCACTCACCACAAACTATTTAACACCTTAAGATCTTTGCTGGTACACCACTGAAGACAGTTGGATCTTAAGGCAGAAATGAGATCTACCTTAATACATCTCTATCTGTACAGCTTCCTTATTGAATGTTCCATTGCTAAACTCCATGGGGCATCGCCTTTAACAAAGGAACAATGGTTCCCAACAATTCCAGAGATTGTTTAATATCTGACTAATTTAAAAGTCTCAGGCCATGGTACCCTGTCAGGAAATGGTGGACTGCCCACTTCAGGTTGGGAATTAGCTAGCCAAGTTAAAGAGTTCAGCTGCCTTGGGATCTTGATAAGATGGAGTGTGAGATAGTTGGATTGGTCGACATCAGCAGTAAATGTAGGCATTGCATCAGACTATCATGGTAAAGAGGCAACTGAGACTGAACCCAATGCTCTCGATTTAGCAGTTGATCTACATTCCAACCCTCACCCAATTGTCATGACCTCTGGATAATGATTAGAATTTGTGGGTGCAAGCAACTGAATTATGTTTCTCCTGAGAGTGTCCACCCATAGAGCAGGGTGAGGAGCTTGGATATTCATAGCTTGAGGTAGAGCTGCTACTCCCTTGCATTGAAGGGAGATAGTTCAGGTGGTTCAGGTGCCTGATTAGGATGCCCCTTAGATAACTCACTGCAGAGATATTCCAGGCACGTCCAACTGGGAAAAGACCCCAGGGCCGACCAAGAACATACTGAAGGGATTGTATCTCATCTGGCCTGGGAATATACCTCAAGATCTCCCAAGAGGAGCTGGAGGAAATGGGTAGGGAATAGGGAATCTGGCTTGCTTAGCCTGCTGCCACTGTAGCCCAGAATGACATAAATTTTGGATGATTCCCGCATGCAGCAATTTACCTTCAAGGCCAACCTTCAATGCCAATGCAGAAAATAGTGTTACATCTTTTCATTCCAGCCCAATATCCCTACAAATTGCTGATTCCATATCTCACAATTCATGTCCAGTTCCAGTGAGGGAAGGAGTGTGCCCTTTATGTGGCGAGGCAAAGTGAGAGTGTGAAAGTCAGGGTGGTGGATGGGTTTGTAGAGCATTCATGCAGGAGGCACACACCTACAATGAACATTTGCATGTTATTAAACGTAACCATGACCTTTCCCAACCCTCAACCCATAGATTATTTGTCATTTTACCCTAATCTGAACCATATTGTAATTGCCACACTACATTTTGAAGGAAGCAACATTTTTGATAGGATGGCAATGGACATACAAAACAAATTGTCATTGTGAAGTTCTTGCTGAGCAACAAGCCTTTGTGACCCGATGGAAGGATTGATGATATTATACACATTGTAAACTTCTGAATGGAAAAAGGCAAGTGCCTAACTCAAGGGGAAAAATGATGACTGAAAATCCCTTGACACAGTAGTGGAACATCTAACGTGATGACAATTGCAGTCATGTATTCTTCCCTAGCTGGAATCAGATGAAAATGTCACAGCAGAATCTATAGGTTAAGGGCTTCCTATAGACAACCAAATCAGTATTGATCAATGACACCATAAATATATACACAAACAAACTGCATCTCATCCACGCCATCAGACAGGGATGTGGCTGACCGGCCCACTTGCCACTTTCAATAAAACTCCGATACTGGCCCCATAAATCGATGTAACCCCAGCTATCCGGGCAGCTGAGCCTCACTGTGGGTCAAGAAAAATGACCCAGACAGAGCGGGACTATTGGCATTCCAGAGTGATCATGTCTGGGCCATGCTGGAAATCAGAGGAGTCTTATCTAATCAATTCAATCTGGGCCAGCAGCACGTCTGGAGGAGAGAGACAGAGGGAGACAGCGGGAGAGAGACCGAATAATCAGTGGAGATGAGGCTCCCTTCTCGGCCCCTATGATCTCTCCTTGAAGTGCTGCCCCAAAACATTGATCCCTTGTTTCTGCCTCTGGCAAAACACCAAAAATTATGATAAATAAGCCCATTAACCAGCAGGCTGTGCAGGGATCTGAGGAGACGGTGGACCTATGCTCTGCTGTTTTTGTCTGTTCACTGAAGGTCCTCCAGCATCTAAATGTGCAGACCTCCAGCCTCAGCAAAACAACGCGATGATAGATATCCCCTGCCGCCGTTGCTGTTGTGATTGCTGTTGATTTGTATTCAAATGCGCCTGCAAAGGCATTAAGATGAGATTCATTGTATATTGTGTTGTTTCATTTTACAGCCAACAAATGGTGCTGGGCCTGCTCGCTGGTGCTCTCTAGCCTGCCGCTGCATCACTGCGGCTCAGAAGCTTTTAGTCGAGTCCATTTGCTCAATTCCACCCAGTCAAACAGATAAACTGACATAATTCTGAATCAGAAAGGCAGAGAAAAGAGAAAACCAAAGCAGGTGTTTCAAAGAGGAAATCTGAGAAAAAGATTGCAGTGTGCGTCCATCTGCTTTTCTAGGGGAGTGTGTGTTGGTACACAAAAGGCTGTGTGTGTGTGTAAACAGATGTAGCTAAAAGTGTGTGTTTCTGCATTTGTATGTGCATATGCAAGCAGGTTTGTGTGTGTGTGTGTGTGTGTGTGTGTGTGTGTGTGTGTGTGTGTGTGTGTGTGTGTGTGTGTGTGTGTTTGTGTATAGCTCGGGGAAGTGATGAATCACCTCAGGCCCTTGTGTGCAGTACCTGGGAGAAACACCACAGAATTTGTTATGGTTGTGCATATGTGTGTGTGTGTGTGTGCCAGATCCTCACTACACTACGTCTCAGTGTTTTAATAAGTTGACCCGGGGAGCCACAGACGCTGCCAAGGTGGAGCTTCTCTCCCCTGAGATGGCTTGTCACAGACGACAGAGACACAGAAACACAGGGGGAATGCCAAAACCACAGGAGTCTATATGTGCTGTGTGTGTGTATTTGTGAATGTGTGAGGATTTTATTCCTCACCAATTTCCTCCCCTGCCCTTTCTCCTCTTGAAGAGGCAATTTTTAATCAGTGATGTAGAGAGAGGCACTTCACTTCTCTACCTATCAAATTTCATCACAGTGGGGAGAAATCATTTCCACAAATGATGTCTGGTCTTTACTGAGCAGTATCCAGTGTAATGAACAGAGAATGCACTGAACGTGGTGTTATTTTCAAAACTTTAACAAGTGTTGAGGGAAACTTGGGACCAGTTTATTTAAATTGCAGCTCGGGAGTCAAGAAACTCTTTACAATGATGAATATGCATGAGTGCAATGATACAGTGAGCACGTAATAAAAAATAAACCAATCAAAACTGCATGTACAGAAAAGGTAGACACCTCTCACCTAGAAGCCAAAAATACATAAATTCAGTCCAGTTGGTTTATTATTTAATGTAAAAGTTTCAATAGAACAATATAAACATACTCCATTATAAGTAACTGTACTTATTACCGTATGTAAGAGATAATACCCAGCAAGTACATTCCATTATTGTAATTTGCCTTCACCCCAAGCGTGAACCTATTGTGTTTGTGGAGTATGACGATATTTCAGAGTCAGTGCCGGTACTGCAAATTGACCTGCACTCATTGGCTGCGCAGTTTCAAATTTCAACCGTAGCAGGAAACTGGCATAGCATTTTCAAAGGGATCCCTCTTATCTCAAGATATCTGAATAAAAGTCGGTACCCACATAGTTCCCCTTTGCAGACTTGCCCACTTTATGCTAATTCTGTGTAGTTTGGGGCAAAAAACAGTTCTTTGCGTGTGGTATCATTTTTTTTTTTTTTCTGCCTAGTGTATTTGAATATCTCTGCATACTGGGTTCCATAAACAGTATTAAAATTGTATAAATTGGGAATGAATAGAAAGCAGAGACACATACTACATGCCACCCCTGCATAAGTCAGTGCCAAATCTTCACACTTGGACTCACTTTTCCAAACAGCTGCCAGAGTTCATTCAGTAAATGTAAATGAATCTACATGCTGCGCTTTCTTCTTTTGGGGGACATAGTCTGCTGTTATTCAGTACACTGGTATATTGTAACATAAAGGACAAGTAAAAAATATCTGCAGTGATTAAAAAAACAACATACCGTAGGTTCATGCATTACTGAACAAGTAATGTGGATGTAAAAGCCTCAACAACACGTTTTCCATCCATGTGTACAAAAGTGTAAAAGTGTAAAATATGCCACGAAGCACTGTGGGGAGACTGGCATCCTGTTAATGAACCTCTACTGCAAAAAACACTTTACACTTTTCATGCTAATGTGAAGTGTTGGACAGTGTCACAGGATGCAATTATCATTTTCTTGGTGTGGGTCAGCAGGGCGAGGAAGTGTTTACCGTTTACATCAACAGGAATATTTATACATTCACCTTTGGAAATGTACACATTTATCTGGGAATGAAGACCTTGAGCACTGACCCACATGAGCAACTTATTGGTTATATGTAATGCTGTGCTATAAGCTACAGTATGTTTGCTAATGGTTCAGTTATCAATGTACAGTAATGTGCCGTTTAAATGTACTGAAAGGAGTTCTTTTGGTTATGAAACATTCTCAATTTAATAGTGATGCCTTTATATGACCAACATAAACAAACAAGACCATCAGAGGAGATTGTCTATTTCTATAGTTATTTTTAAGGGCTGCCATCGGGTCTGATTCCCCTTGAAATCAATGAAACGAAGCGGTGGAAGCACTACCACCTTTGTCCATAGGGGCCGCCATAGTCAACACAAACTGAAAGTTCCTTGTAGGGGCTTCAACCAGAGAACAGAATAGTTTCATTTTTAAAAAGTTACTTGTTGAATTAGCAACAGCTGATATGACCTGCTGCTGGCAACATTTGTCATTTGAGGTGAAAGCAACAGTCAACCCCGGACCATAGACTGTATATTTAAAAATGGAAAAAATGAGCAAGTAAGTGGAGCTGAGTTAGCTGGTTACTGAAAATGACCTCATGTGACGACACCCAGCTGTCACACAAGCAGCCACCTCCTTAATTATGCAGAACTTTAAATGGGTGAGTTAAATAAAAATTCACTCCACTTACAGACAGTTTTGTTATTTCCTCGTTGGCTTCCTTCCTTGCCCCGGACAAAAGAAGCTACTACCTGATGTTTTTTTTCACAGATTTTTGGAAGTAAGAAAGATAGAGGAGAGAGAACAGACTTCATAATAGACTTGCGCCAAGGCCAGAACCTATTTAATCTGTGTATTCTTCCAACCTCTGTGTTGTTTTTCACATTCACACACTCTAATTTTCACTTGCATATGGAGCAAAATGTCAGTACTGTAGAGCCCAGCTGTTATATAGGAGAGCGGTGCTTCAACACCAGCAGGCTGAGGTGGACAAAGCCCAGCAGAGTACAATAAACAGAGCATTGGCATTTGATTGGGTTTATTTTAGCTGACACTGATCCATTAAAATATGCCTGATGGGCTCACAAATCTCTAAACACTACTACTGATTTCAAATTCTGTTTTATAGGCTTTCGTCATCGTACCACTTCTTTAGCAGATCTCCAGCTGTGAGAGGCTCCTCCATTTCTGTTGGGACAACAGTATCCAACCATCAGCTTCTTTAGGCTTTATTTCGTAATTTTACCAGTATGAGCGTACTACATATGTAAAAACACAGCTAGAATTAGCAGATAATATGCAGTTAGGACGCAGTGTAGGCAATCCTAGAGGAGCTTAGCTGATCAACCAGGAAGCCAGACAGCTGGAGTCATTAATCATAAATTAACTCTACAGTGTAAAGTATCACGAGGTGTCTCAGAATCTAACTTGTCGTATTCATGTTACCCTGCTGATGTTGTGATCCACAACGTGTGTATGCATGTCCGTATGAATGGTGTGATTAGACCCTAACAGAGTGGGAATTAACAGACTATCAAACATATGGATATGGCGAGGTAATAATGCACAGTTACATCTGCTGTCAGTGAACATCCTTTATCTTTCTCTGTGTTCTCAGTATGTTCTCTTGTTTGATCTGTTTGCTATGCATATGATCTGCTCTTATCAACAACCCACACATGATCATGCGAGTCTGGCTAATGTAATCTAAACTATTCTTATGACTGATATATTTGCAGATTATGTGGATGGATTTAAATATTGCAGCAGAGAGTATTCTCCAGTCAGCCGCATGAGCCAGGAACATTTCTGTAGAATCTCCGAGGTGCCAGATGGCAATAACTCAGCCTCATCATACCGTAATTGGTTAGAAAGCACAAGGAAAGAAATGCACCCTAGATTGATAAGAGCTCAACAAGAATTTTCAACATGAGAATAGTTTGGCTCATTTTCATTCTATAAAGTATTGGCTGACTTAAAGCCAAAAACAACCAAAATCCCAGAAA
Source organism: Dicentrarchus labrax (assembly GCF_905237075.1). Taxonomy (NCBI): domain Eukaryota; kingdom Metazoa; phylum Chordata; class Actinopteri; family Moronidae; genus Dicentrarchus; species Dicentrarchus labrax. The sequence continues at coordinate 3,330,168 of NW_026136712.1, forward strand.
TCATAAAAGTTCTAAAACATTCTGCCATCAGAGGCATTGTTTATTCTAATAAACAGTGAGTCACGTAATGTTGTCACTCACATCTATGACTGTAACCCTAACCTTCATTAAGACCCTGTGTCTTCTGTTTTTTTAGTTTTTCTTACATTTTAATTACCTGCCTTATTTTAATTACCTAGCTCTCATTTGTTTGGTGTTTGCACTGTACACACAGTCAGACAGTCGGAGTCGGAGCAAGGGCCAACAGCAGGTGCCGGGGGGCTTCAGAAAATTTGAGAGAAGATGAGGGAAAATAATGAAAAAAATAATTTTAAAAGATTAAACACAAATTACTCATCCCCATACTTTCCCTATTATCATGTACATTATTCTAAAATATAATGTATAATAATATATAACATAAAAATCTTATTTGCCATATTTCTAATCAACATCATTCATCACATATTGTTTTTGTTGACCTGGTAACAGTCTGTGTCTGCCACGAAGCGGCTCTGCTCCTGAAATTAAGCTTGCTGTTAGCATCTAGCTAGTGCTAGCAAGCCTAGGGCCTAGGGCCTTGGCATGGGAACGTTTGAAACCCTTGCACTAGCAAATACTCCGAGTTTCAGAAGCTAGTGGAACAGCAGTTAGAAGTGGTGTTGGGACACACTGACTCAACATAATAATAAAGACAAACTTGTGGCCAATGAATTATAACAAAACCTACTAATCTGCATCGATGCTGCTTCACAGTGTCCCCTTTCATGTCTGAGTCGTTTTCATCTTGTACAAGCAGTTCCCGTGCTCACTGTAGCATTCCCCTATAGCATGCTTGTCTTCCTCTGACTGATTAATCGGATTGTTTTTCTTTGGATGTTATGTTCTTTGTCTATTGAAGCAAAATAGCTCTCTGTGCTCGCACAGTCTCACTCCATTCTTCAATGTAGTACAAACAGACTTCTGTTGCTGCAACTACAGCAAACACAGAAGTTTCTGTTTCTTTTATTCGAGGAAGAACCAACAGTGGGAGCTTAGAAGAGCAAATGGAAAAAGCCTGACACTTCTGGGTAATGAAGTCCTTGGTTTTCCAATGTTGCTGCTATTTGGGTGTATTGATGCACTTTACAGATGGTTGCAGATATAAGTTTCTGGTCCCTCCTGATACAAACCCTGCTCTACATTCAGAAGATAAAGCATATATTGTTACACTGTATATTTGGGTTGGGATATGTCCCTCTCGCTCCTCTCCTGCTTGACCCCTCACCTGTCTTGACCTGTCCCCACCATATCTTCATTGTGGCTGAAATCAGAGTCCTGGTCAGAGCCGCTGTAAATCACCTGTATTATCATCAAAACTGGTTGAAAAAAACGCTCACTTCACAGAGAGAGATGTGAAAATGTTCTGGCTCTACAGCTGTTTTTCCTCTCACTCGTTTTTCGGAGGCAGACCATTAAATTAGCCAAATAAAATGACAAGAATCCCCAAAAAACAACCAGTGATGGACTGCCAATTGCAGATAGCCGATATATCCATCCAATCGTCCAACCCTACTGTACATACTCAAATTTGTACTGTATTAAGCAGTATACACTATTGGTCATGTGAATAGGAAAGAGCTGAAATAAAAAAAAGAAACACCAATTAGCTTTTGGGCAAAACAGAAATTATCCCCACTTTGTAAACCCCACTGCTGTGAGAGTGAGACAGCAGCTCCTCTGGTAAATCACAATCCTTTTCAGTTCCTCTGATCTTTGAAGCAACAAAATGAGTTAAGACTTGGAAGAGGATTTCGAAAACAGCCAGAAACAAGAATAAAAACGGAGCACTCAGAGGAAGTAACAAATGAGTTCTCCCTGAGCAAAAGCATCTCAGCCTTGATGGAAAGTTAAGATGGCGCTGAGGCATTGCATCAGCCTTTTAATTGCAGTGCTACAGTATTTTGGAGTAAACAAAGTAGACGAGATTAGGAGAAGAAAACATTGCATTTGCAAGCGAGTATAGCCTTCGAAAACATTACATTTTAAATTAGTATGAAAGCTTTGCAAGCGCAGTCACACGGGGGCAACAGCAGTGACTACATTAATTACAGGTATGTCTACACACACTTACACACACACATTTGTGCACGCATCTGCCTTGAGAAGACTGAAGATTAAAAGCTGCCCTTCAACACACCACTGAACCACAAAAGTTACTTTGAGATGGAGTGAAAATATGATGGAAATTGATTTTAAACGAAGAAGTTTAAACGCTGCAGCTTTCAGTCTTTGGAGAAAATACAATAATTCTTGATTCTCACCAACAATAGTATAATTTGTTGCAAAGATCGGTGCACTTATAACACAATTTTAAGGTGCAAAAGGGCCAAATAATATGAAGAAAATAAGGCTCTGCACACTTGCATGCAAGTATTCTTCTATTTGAATTACATATAATGCTTTCAAAATTGGTGCAACCAAGAAAACAAGGTAACTAGCATTCGGAGCAGATTCATGATCTGAATCCATACTTGACAACCTGGGAATGAGACTCAACATTCAAATCTTTCTCCAGAATGACTGACCTTTAAGTGCTATTAGCAACCGTACCATTGGCCACCCTGTCAAGTAAAGTGCACCACGCATTGCGTCACGTTGTGGAGCATCTACACAGCACAGTCAGAAGATGTAGTTATGGTGGCAATCAGGGGATCAAATGTGATCAAATTGCTGCTTTTATGAAGAGCTGAAATGCATCTATGCTAGAAAATAGGATAGTATTGATATGGACAAGTTAACACATGTCACCCTGAAATGATGTGGTTGAGGATGAGTCCAGTGGGTGGGCTTACGTAGAAAACAGGATGCAACTAGTGTGTGGATGCAGATATCGCCACAGATCGGTAAGGGCAAAGTCAGACTCCCTTTAGACTGAAGAAAGAGTGTGAAGTGAATACAATAGTGGCCTCAAGAGTTTGCACCATAGACAAAAAAAGGTGTATAGATTAAAGTTGTGCAACACTACATCTGTCAGTTGTGATGCAAAATGAGGATGATTAGTAAGTGTCTGAAATCTCAGTTTGCCTCTCACAACAGAGTAAACTCCTGTTTGTTATAAAGGGAGTAGAGAGTGAGCAAACGGGGGAGTGATTTTGGACAGAGCCAGAGAACATTGGACAAAAAGGAACAGACCTTTTCCACATGGAAAATGCAGTTTACAGTCTCCGTTCAAGTCCAGATCCATCTCTGCAACTACAAAAACAACATGAAGATAAATCGATACAAAAAGTAATCAGGAATGAGTATGTTTTTCTATGCCTGCTTCCCCTGTGCTCATGTGCAGTCTCCTACTCTCCACACTCTCTTCTTATTTCTGGCTACTTTCAAAATCCTCTTTCAAGTCTTTTTGGCTTTTCATTTGCTCGGAGCTCACACGGCGCTCGGCCTTGCTCGTTGTGATTGTGAAGCCTGGCTAAAAGGCACGGCTCAGTCACCAGCGGGTGGATTCACTCCTGTTTCTCTTTAACACCTCTGACACACCAAATAAATGTGCAGAGGATGAAAGAGAAAGGGATTTGTGGTTAGTTTCACAGGTTGCTGTTTGTCAGAATGCTTTCCTTGATTAAAGTCACGGCGGTTTGTCATTTAAGTAAAGTCCTGCTGCAGTCAAGGATAAACCCTCGGTTAGCCAATCATTTTTAAAGCTGGAGTAAATCCTTCACACATTCAAGTCATAATGTGTACCGCAGTGAGGCTATTATGTCTGAAAACATAACTGACATGAATCAGATTGGTGGTCGTCTCAACCCCAATCCACCTTAACCGCCTGACACACAGTGCTCACTACAGCAGACAGCTATTCAAATGATAGCTATTTCTTGTATATGCATGGGTTCTGATGGTGGTGAAGATTTGCAGCGTTTAGGTAGACCTTCATCAGGCAAAACGAAGGTCTAGTACAGAAACTTTGCAAATAAATGTTAGTCAGTGTGCTCAGCCCACTCCAACCTACCTGCCTCATGAAATGGATGTGTAGAAATGTTGTGTCTATAGTTGTGCATTATCACATACACTGCCACCCACTGGCCAGCCATTTGTCAGTGCAACAAAAATGTCTAAAAACGAGATGGTCAACGGAGCAGAAACGCTGAGCAGCTCAGGAATATCTGTCCAATCCTTCCATAGTAGTCGACCTTTGCAGGTAAATAAAATACAATAAAACACCAAGTACCAACTAAGGAGTAATACAGTTGTTCAAATTTCCAAAAGAAAACTACACTTATTAACTTATTATCTGTCCACTAAATTGGACATCATGCATTGTTATGTATGTTATGTATTTCAACTACAAAAGAATATATATATATTTTGTACAGATTATATGAGTAACAGTTTGCATATTTATAAATATATGAACAAAAATGATAACAAATTGCATTGAACAATAAAATAATAAAATATGTGAACCCATTATATATATATATATATATTTATATATCATTATTTGGGTTAAATATACAACTGAAAACTCAAATGCATGTGGAAAACTGCTTGAAAAATGCAAGTTACATACTAAACTTCTTCAAACTTGTAATATTTCTTTTATTTTATATATAGATTTTACATATATTATATTTTTGACATGTATACATTTACATATATAGATTTAGCACCCAGGTTTGGTCACAAAACAGTACTGATGGAAATTGATATTAAGAGTAACATTTCAGAGAAAAAGATCTACAACAGGCTGTGGATTACTGCAGCTTCCTCCACTCAGCAATCCCTCCTCCCCCTTTGTACAATCTCTCGCCTCCCCCGGTACTGGACCCGCACAACTTCCACAGCAAATAAGGTAAATACGTTGTGAGTGATGGGAGAAAGCTAGGGGCTAAGTATAGCCAGGGCCCTTTGCACTCGTACCTTTTCCAGGTCACAGAGTCTCAGGGGATTACAAAAGCAATTGTACACCTATAGCCCTACATCAAGTGATACAGCCACGCATGCTCCTTCAGGCCATTAGCCCCCAGTGTGTTGGTGGTTGTGCACTCCCAGTGTAATAATCACTGAACACACTCCACACCTCCACACACACACACTTGTATTACTTCAACCTCTGAGCTAAGCAACTTAATGGAGGATTGTAAAGGTTTTGTCAAGTGCCCAAGTCGTGATTTTGCTCTTGGTTGGTGGGTGTATATGAACAAAAATGAAAAGCTCCTGACATTAGGAGTCCACCTAATTTGGTTTCCCCAGGAGCTTTAGACAGTTTTCCCCCAGATACCAAAACACCCACATGTCCACCCCTTCTCTGCTTCTTTTTGTTTCAGTTTATTTTCCAGTTGTCAGGGATATTTATGATAGGGCTCTACAGTCAGGTTACACTGCCAGTTACACTTTCAAAATACAGTTTGGTTGAATTGTGGCACAAAAACTACTTAGTTAGGGTTAGGAAAAGGCAATAAGTTATGTGACATACCTGATGTAAGTACATGAATAAGTCCTTGTTTGTCTGGGCCACCCATCCACCCCTCTACCTAGAGGTCCACAGACCAACCTTCAGTATTTGATGCCTTAGATTGAGTCCAGGATGACCATTCACAGCCACAACAGGTCCCTGTCAAGAAAACCTAAACATGCATAGTTTTAAGTGTTTGAACAAATGACTGACAAAGTTGTCCCCCTCCCTTTAGTCACTGTAATGGTGGAACCCCAGGAAACTTGAGCCTGATTCTCCTTTCATACCAAATAAAACTAAGCAGCTAAGCTCCTACTCAACACTTGTAGCTCGTAACTGGCAATGATTTAAGGCCCCACTTCTGGGCCTTTTTCTTTATTTCATCTGTCATCTTGTTTCTCTCTCTCTCTCTCTCTCTCTCTCTCTCTCTCTCTCTCTCTCTCTCTCTCTCTCTCTCCCACAATTCCTCTCATCTCCCACTCATGCCAGGAGTGGTGGCTGTTCTCAGCAGGGCATCCATTTTGTAAGTGCTGCAGGAGTTTGTGGAGTGGCAGTTCTGTGCAGTGTGTAGCTGCAAAGGAAGAGGCGATGATGAAAAGAGAGAGGGATCCAGCGCCAGGAATAGGAGAGGGAAAAAGGCACAAGTCCAGTGTGGAGAGAGGGAAGTGAAGCAGAGAATGATGCATCAAATCAGAGAAGAAAGGGGAAAGGAGAGAATGGAGTGGAAGGATTGAAAAGGATCCGCTGTCACAACGTTTGCTGATCAAAGGCCTTCGTGTCCCCTTCAAAAGATCAGCTTATGTACGATGCCAGATTCCAGGAATCTAATTTAGCCACACAGATCAACAGTGCCACATTCAAGTCATGATTTACTGTATGCCAAAGTCGGCTTTGATATATATTTGAGGAATACAAATCTCAACATGTTTGATCAAATCTATGTCTCAAAGTTTAAGGGGATTGCAATGGGAGGAAAAAAAAGAACAGGCATGAAACTTATATCCCCTATTTGTTATTCATGCATAAGCTCCAGCTCCTCTTGCCTCATTCATATCATACTTCAAATGATTTGGCAATCAGGCCTCAGGGGGTGTACTGGAGAGGAGGGGAGCAGAGACAGGAGAAATATTGCTCTGCATTTCAGCTGTTCAGTAATTATTTCTCAGGCAGTAGCTAAGACGCCCAGAGGCTGATGAAAGACCAGTAGATCTTGGGGGTCCTCTGAGAGCCTCGGTGCTCCATGAGAAGTGCTCCATTAACTGAGGCATCATGGGAAATCTTGTGTGCTCTGAGCTGGACAGCAGCCCACTGTGGATCCTCTCACCAAACATCTAAATATCTTCGTTTTAAAAATGGATTTCTATCAGCACAGCCTCATCTTTTAATGGTTTGTGTTGCAATGGTTGATGCTAGTCATTGGTCCAGAAACCCTCCATTGTCTTTAGCAATGCTAGTGGCATGGCACTAGGGATGGCAGTGAGTTTCCGACTCAAATATTGTAAACATATATCCATATAATAATCAACCTACCAGAGCTTTGTTGGCAGGATTTAGAATAGAAACATCCTCTTGTTACATAGCCAGCTAGTCAGTTGCTGAATGCCAAAAAATAGTGCAAGGAAAATGGCGACAAGCATAAATGTAAATATAAATACTTGTTTAAGTTAACTCCATAGGGATCTTTAAGTTTCCTCTTCCATTGTGATGAGATAGAAGAGGAAATCACAGATACACACTGTATATCTCATAATCTATTTCGGGTGAACTTACCTTTTCAAATCATTGATTACTTCACATTCCTTCTGCTCAGTATTAACTTTAATGTAAAATCAAAGCTGATTTGCAATCTATGCATAAAATATTCACTTCAAACAGATCTCTAGTCTGCTTGGCCCACAGAAATACATAACGTGCCAGGTCCATCCATCACAACGAGGACTGTAAAAACACATTATAAACCACAGAGAAAAACAAGAAGAGAGTGCTTGATTAAGTGCTTGCCAAATGACACAGCTCTTTAATCTGAGAGCTAATGATTTATCAGTCATGAAGACATTTGTTTCAGTTTTTAATCTGTTTTTGTGTCTTATTTCATGTCGCTCATTTAGTGTCTTAATTTTCAATCTTCCCTTTCCTCTGTGATTTATACAATTTGTGGCAATGAGTCGATCACGTTTTCCAAAGCCACCCTCACTGTCAGAAGGTCAAAGCTGCTGTTGCTCACTCTCTAATTTCGCACATATGATCATTAGTAAACTTCAGAGTTTGAAGGCTTTAGCTTCTGACCACAGGGTTGTAGATGCTTCCTTTCGGATTACAAGTCTTTACACATACAGCTGGACGGCCTTGACCAATCCATTCATGAACCACACGCTTGTTTAATACTCGCTGGATTAGTGCATACATGATCAAACTTCCCCAACATACTAATGAGTGAATTATAACAGCCTGTTTTTTATTCTGTACACATACATATACACAAACAGAACAACAGTTTATTATGGATGGCGAGCAGAAACTGAAGAAGAAAATGATGCAGGGGAAGATAAGGCATCCATGTAATTAGAAAAGGATCTAGTGCGGGGGATGTGTGAGATATGTGAGAGTGGTGTACAGTACGAGGGATTACTTTGGATTAAAGCAGTGGTAAAGGGCTCTGCTCTCTAACACTGTTCCCTCATTTGCCACAAAGGACTGAACACAACATGTTCTGAGGCACAGAAATTACACTATTTTTATCCTTTGGCAACCTGGAGAGAGAGTCGCCTCTGCTTTTATCTTTTCAGCCTCCCCCAAATGTTTGTTTCAGTGAAAAAAGGCTCTCTCGCACACTGCCAACATGCATCGCCAAGGCCTTTAAATAGAGAGAGAAGATGGCAGGCACGTTTTTGCAGGTTTGGTGTATTTGCGGCACACTGTGGTAGTTGAAGAATTTTGGGATTTTTCTGTTGTCATGACTGGGCATCGCTCCTGGCTATGATGCAGATTTGGTGCCTCGCTGTCTGTGACAACACAATAGATCTAGTGAGTTGGAGGAGTTAAAGTGGCCTTGATTGCGAAATGCTTTGCATAGAGCTAACGTCACGTTTTTTGGAAAAAAATAAGAAAATACAATCTAATAATAGATCATGTAATGCAACGTCAATAAACTGCAAATAGCATGCTGATGGTGACTGCCTGGGCTGATCTGTGAGGGAAAAGAGAGGGAAAGTATACAGTAAATGTGGTTAGAGCAGCTTGAATTTTACTATTGACGGGTCAGTTCAGACAAATCACACAAAACAGATTTTCTCACCTCCTTTAGTGGTATCTATCCCTGCAGATGTTTACTTTTCCAGGTTTTAACCCCAACCCTAACCCTTCCAGTACAACGCAGGTGAAAGGAATTTCATTTGTGTTCTTTTTCCAAAAACTGTGTCCGCTCTGGGCTACTGTAGAAACATGGTGGTTCAACATGGCAGACTCCATAGAAGAGGACCCCCCAGGTTTGAGTGAAAACTTTATGGGATGATAAAGCACTTTTTGAGTGAACCAACTCTTTAGATTCTGTTTGTCACCTTCTGTGCTTGTATTGGTTTTAAAACATTTTCCAGACTGTGCGGATCAGTCTCAGACATCCAGATAATTAGATGTTCAGTCACTACAGAGTATCTGAAGGCGTTTTACACTCACTCAGATGTTTTCAGTTAGTGTGGCTGATTAAACCTGCTCAGGTAAACGTTGGAGGGAGATATGGTGAGAATAACATCATCAAACATGTCTGAACAAAAACTGTAGCAGTGTAAATTGTTACACCTTAACAGGCGCACCAACTTGCCAAAGGGAGATGTCAATCAAGCACAGTCTGTCCATGCCCCCACAGTCCTATTAATAGGTTAAGTAAGTTAAGTGTGAGCACCTGTGAGGGTGGACCAACAGTCTGTAGGTGCTATATTTATATAATTCTTTTTGTGTCAAATGTCAGAAAAAAAGCTGCAGTAGGTAACTGTACTACTGTCAGGATATAGTGAAAGTTTCAGCAAATATGACTAAAAGTTATTTTATAAAAGTTCAACCTACCTGCAGCTTTAAATATATACTTTATATTAATTTCCCAAAGCAGTTGGCCACTGTGGTTTTTATCAAGCAATACGGGAGGAAATAGTTTTTTGGGGACTATTTTCAACTGCGGATTAGTATGCATTTGGTGTTCTAGTAAGTGGATAGTTCATGTGAGAAAAACTGTGTGTGTGTTTGTGGTGATGAAGGAACATGTCACCCAGTGCACTTGTGTGGCTTAGGCTACTGATGTGTTTTTAATAGCAACAATGGAGCTCTACAGCACGGAGGAAGAATATATTAGGCTTTGATACACACACTACCTGTTAGTGGTACTGTACCTACATATAGCTGCAGATATATGGATAATCCTAACTACAGTAATAAAACCAGACCCTAGTCCAGCGTATTCAAAATCTAATTCTATTGACTGTCATTCTACTGTAGTTCGCCTCAGTTGAATAGTACTGTTAAAGCAAATGTAATAACGGAGTGTTTGAATATAAGCCTGCTCATCTGAAAAGGAGAGGTGGAATCAGCAGAAAATAGTGCATGAACATAATAGATGTCAGCATATACGCCGAACGCTCTGGGTGTGTTTGCAAAGCCCTGCTGTCACCCTCACTTGTTAACAATCACAGTGACAGACTTCACAATTACTACAGAAATAATCCCAGAGCAAATAGGACCCTATTTGACCTTTTCCAGAGACTAAAGACAACAGAAGAGACAACATGTGACTTCAGCAGAGGGCTTTGAAGTGCCTGACGCCAGCGCTTCACTTCATGTTCAGATCTGAGAGGAGCAGCAAGGAGCTTCTTCTCTGTCTGCTCAGTATTCCCCACAAAACCCGCCTGCCAGAACCAGCCTCGAGGCTCGCCCCCAGCCTCAGACGCATGGCGCCCTACTGACGCTCAAAGTTCTGCTCAGGACACAAAAAAGAGAAACACACATACTTTCCCCCAGATGCCCTGCAACCTTTGAGCTGTGACTCATCTACCTTACTTCCTGATATCATACGCATGTCACATCGGAGTCGCACAGATACAGTTCTGGAGGATTCGTCAGTTGTTTAACCTGCGCAGTTAGGGAGGGGGAAAGGGAAGGAGCACAGCCTGATGCGTAGCTTCAAATGCTTTCTGGGTAGCGAAAATCAGATTAGGGTTTCATTGACGTGTCTGGCTGTTTGCAGCCCTGGGAACACATGACACTGCGGATAATCTGCTCAAATAGCTCACAATAATTAGAAATATTCAGACACGCATCAGCCCCTGGCCTTCATTTTCTTTAAGCGTCCACGTCGACATGTGCCAACATGCATGGAGCACACACACACATCCAGACTGACAATTACACAATGCGGCATAAGGAGCTTTGCGGCGCATTTTAAGCTGAGTCAGTGCTAATGTTTTTATTCTTATTTTGAATATGACTAACTCGCGCTGCTCACAGATGTAGTTGTACACAAGCTCTGGGAGACTAAACAACTCTAATCCTCTGAAAAGGATCTGTTTTTTTTTCCTGAATTCCTTTAACTCACTTCAAAACAAATGTGTTAATTCTGGTTTTGCAATGCAGGTGAGGCTGCCTTTTCATCCCAGTAGCATTACACAAAGCTTGCACCTCATGATTCTCTGCCGCAATAATCTGTGGAGGTGAGGGGGTAGGCATGTAGGCGTAGGTGGGTCACATACAGGGGCAGTGTGGATGTACAGCCTCATCCTGCAGCAGAGGGCAGAGTCATGAGGGTCAGTTAGCCCTGAATTTTATATTTTTGGTGCCAATTGACAGTTAGCCTGATGCTTTAATGGAGCTCTAATTTGAAGTAAAGATTTTGGTGGCAGAGGGTGTCAGAGCAGATTCGATTTAATGCTGGACATGACCCCTTCAGTTACTGATCCGTACCATTTTCTGGGGCCCTATATTAAAGGGTTATGAGCAGTAAATAATGCCTTTAGTAACTAGTGATTAGTATTGGTAAGATTTTATTGAACTCAATACCATTATCGGTTTTGCTTATCGAACCGATTCTCTATGGATTCCCTTATTAATTCCTGATCAATTATGGTGTGTGGAATAAAGTAGGCCTACATGATTCGGCCAGTACCATGACAAAGAAGGTGGACCTGCACAGTAACTTTAATGCAAGGAAACCAAATAACATCCTTGGACTCATTTACATCCCTTAATGTCATTCTAAAAGTTATGTAATCCGAACGTATGACTTTAGAATGCATCAAACAAACTTTGTTAACAATTTGAAGCAAAACCGGTGGCTTATTAGAAAATGATTCTCCAGTCAGACCACAACCCAAAAGGTGTTCTTATTTATAAAGAATGACTTTATTAGCCCACACCTTATACCCATAAATTCTTTCAATTTCACAGACAGTATTTCAGTTCTCAGCAAGGACAAGCAGAGCACTTTTTCATGTGGTTATTTTTTTCTGTTTCTGAAAGTTATTACTTTCTGGGAAAATATATTTTATGCTCTTTCCTGGGATTTCTTGCTGTAAATGTTTTGTTCTTCTAATGTTGTCTTTAATTTTTTATGTGGCAATATTTTTAGAAGAACGGCAGTTCCTCTTGAAAGTATCTTAGAGGTGGAAAATCACAATGAAAACCATACAGAATGTCTTTCATTTCATTTACAGATCTTGCACCCTGATTTGTACATTTTTACAAAATACAGTATTTTGCCACATCCAAACTGTAAACAGTACAAAAACCACTGCAGCTGAAAATGTTACAGTAACTACAGTATTTCTGGTTTGGAGTTACAATGGATTTGTGCTAATGTTCATGAGTTTTGGAGAAGATGTCTTTCATTACATGTGATAATTCAGATGCTTCAGTAGGGGAACATCCAGGCGGACACAGACATGCAATTACACACTCTAAAAACCCTGGTTCTCAAATATTGGCAAGAATTCCATGGAAAAATTGGGATCTAGGTTCTCAGTACTGTATTAATGTAATAAGAATGTTTCAAGGTTGGGCTTCAACTATAACAGTTGCATGTAGGCTTGAATGAGGTTTGGAAGTTTAATTGCACACACAGATGCAGGTCAGCATTTAGGAATAATGGACAAAAATGTTCCAAATTGGGCCCTTTATACATCCATCCATCATTTTCTTGTTCTCTCTGTACCTTGGCTTTTCTTTTCTGCCTCATTTTTGGTGAGGCAGTTTGAATTAGCTAGTCCATGTGTGTTCTGCACATCTTCAGTTCAATGCAGTTTTAATTTTATTTGTACAGCACCAAACCATAACAAAAGTTATCTCAGGACACTTTTCAAATAGAGCAGAGCAAGACTGTACTACAAATTATTTACAGAGACCCAATAGTTCCCACCACGAGCAAGCACTTGGCAACAATGACAAGGAAAAACGCCTTTCATGAGGCAGAAACCTTAAGCAGACGCCACCTAGAGCCGGGGTCTGATTTCTGCCTTATCAGATGACAAGTTGAAATGTGTTTTAGTGAAAACAACACATTTATTTGTCAGGTGAATGCATATAAGGTAAGTACATTTTTGTTCTTGATCCCATTTAAGGGTCAACCATAGGCCTTTGCATACCTTTTGCACCTCTCTGATGTTGGGCCTGCTTAAATGTAAAGTATTTTTGGCTTCCCCAGGTATGGTTTTCTGGGAAATTATTGTAGATTTTGGCTACAATTCTGTGAAATACAAGGATCTCAATGTTCAACCCTGGAGCCACACTCTACTTTAAATAGACACATCCTGAGTGGGTCCTGAGCCTGGTGTCAGTAAGCAGCTAAGTATTAAAGTCGCTCAGGATTGCACTCGGAAGTCAAATCAGCACATCTGCTATCTCTCTCTGTTCGCCATCCGGCCCTGAACTGACTCTCCTCTTTAGAGCTGATTAGATTTTTTTCCCCCTCTTTTCCCTCTCTCTATATGCACTCTATGACTGTCTTCCCCCTCCGCCTAGTGTATCTAATAGCTCTTTGCCCCTGCATCTTCACTCCATGGGTCTAATCCATACGCTGAGCTGGTAATACCAGGGGAAAAAAGGGTGCATGCACTCATGCATATTCTTCACATCCCATTCATACCCATCACCGAGCATGTGACCCTGTCTCCGGCCTGACCTTTACACAGCAAAACCAGGCAAACACACATTAAAGGAGATCTATGGAGGCATTTGACTTCATTGTCAGTTTATCTCCTTGTGGCTGCTATCTGGACGCGATTCACAAGCGTGCATAGAAGGAGCTATTTGTATGATAATGTAAAACAGACTCTGTGGACCGGCTGCGGTATGTGATGCCATGCAGGAGACAGCTGACATAAGCACTTATTGAATCTTGCCAATGATTCGGTGGAAATGTAAGTAATGCAGAGGGACAGAAAGGGAGAGAATGAGAAAAATAGCTGGTGCCGGTGGCTCGCCCTGTAAATGTCAGCTTCACGAGGCCCCCTATCTGCTTGCTTTTTGGGGGCCTCTTAGCATTTAAGGAAGGATCTAGGAAGACTACAATCCCGTACATGACGCGATGAGTCTCTTGAGCTCGCTTCAACGCTGAGAGTCGACTACGGCGACCAGATTAATGAGCAGCCAAGTCTCCATTCCACCCACTCCCACTCCCACACTGTCTTTAGAAGAGGCTTCCAACACATTGTGGATGATGTGACATGATATAACACACTCTCCCACCTCAGTTCGTATCTCTTTGTTGAGGTGCCTTTGAATAATGGGAATGTACATTAGTATACTCAGGGCTCCGAAAGCCTGTCTGGAGACATTACCGACAAAATGTTTCATCCAGAGATAAAACACAAATGCATGGCGAGGGCTGGGTGAGCGTGTGCCATCAGTGGGAAATATGAGGCATTGATTAGTTGTAAATCTATTGTAGCAGGTGGAAGCAGACTACAGTAAAATTTCTGCTCAGAGTCTACACTCTTTATGGCTGTAACAAGTCTACATTCAGGTATTTTAAAATATTGAACTGTCACACTTCATGAATAGGGATGGGAATTCAAAAAGTTTTATTGATACCAATGCCATTATCAATTCTGCTTTCAATCCAGGTTTTTATAGATAGTGCTGGATGAACCAGTATACCAGTTTTAATTTTCTCTATGATATATAAATATTTCATTTACCGCCTTACTGGTGTATAGCTGAAACAAACTATACTATAGTGTTTTATACAACTATTTTAGAATATTTAGTGGTGAAAGGGAAATCAATTTAAACAGTTTTAGTGCTTCTAATGTCATTTGCAAGAATCCACCAGGCCTGAACGAAAAAACAACCAATCAGAGCCAAGAAAGATAGTCTATTGTTGAGTGTCAGTCCCAGGTTGTAAAATACCAACGCTGTCGGTCCTAAGACTTTGACGACCTGGGAATGATATGTAAATGTTCAGGCAATTATACATGTCATTCTCATGTTTCAGTGCCTTTTCCATAAAAGTCCAGATTGCAGCCTGACATGAGACATGGTTAACTTTCCCATAACTTCCAGCCATGGCTCAAGTCCTAATTAAATGCTGTCAACATTACCATTAAAATATGCAAATTCTTTATATTGAGACAGACATTATTATGCATAAATTGTTTCACCCTGCTAAAAGCACTGCAATAAAGTTGTCATTTAGTCATCAGAGAATAAAATCAGTCTAATAAACCATCAAATACTTTAAATGAGCCAATTTGAAGCTGTGATAAAAATATTCTAAACTGGAGGTCAGCTTTTCAGCTTTTTCCCATATCCACAGCTTTGCTCAGGGGTTGTGACACCTGAGCAAGTTCTATGCAGAAGGCCATGAAGAATGGTCAGTAGTTTCAGGGAAAGCTCATAATTAAACCTTGAGTTTAAAATATGTGATCAATATATTGTTGGTTCAGTAAGGTGTTCAGAACTCTTCAGTGTGGCTCTGTGAAACCTTGAACAGATTATACAGAACGTCCTTCGACAAGAAAACACACGCTCCAGCCCTGATTGTTGCAGACACACATGATGCTAAAGCGAGATTCTGAATCCCCTTTAGCTCCAAGGCCGCTGTCCTATAGCAACCGCCGACCTCTGACCTGTCTTTAGCAGAAGAACCTTGAAAGGATCTCGAACAAATCGCATTATTATTAGCTGCATGTCGCGCTCACCCACAATCCTGTAAGTGGGTGTGTGAGACTTTCATGTCACCAGTGGGAGAGAAGAGGTTTTCAATACCAGCGACAACAGCGAGCAGCCCGGGCTCTCAGCTCTAATACTCTCCATCGCTTCATTAGCAGGGACAGTGTGTGTGTGTGTGTGTGTGTGTGTGTGTGTGTGTGTGTGTGTGTGTGTGTGTGTGTGTGTGTGTGTGTGTGTGTGTGTGTGTGTGTGTGTGTGTGTGTGTGTGTGTGTGTGAGTGAGAGCGAGTGTGGGTGTGGGAAAGAGAGTGAGGGAAGAGCAGCGCTGATGCTGTCACTCGGCTGCCATTATGCTTAAAACAACCCACGCAGTGGCACACAGAGTCAAAGAAGAGCCATTATTAATATTTCCCCTCTGAAATGAGCCGGAGAAGAAGAAGCATGTGGACTCTCATTGTCTGCCGGCATTGAAGTCCCCTTTTTGGGGACATGAAAGCGGGACACAATGATTTCTATTAGCGGACCTTATCAGGCGCTTAGCCAAGAGATTAGCAGTGGTAATTCTCTTTTTTAGTGTAAAGGTCTTTTTTTTTTTATTCAGAGCTTATGAGTGAGAGGGAGGGAGGTAAGAGTGGGAAATGGATTCATTAGTCTGGAACGGGTTCTTCAGTCAATAGCCACATTTTAAAAAGTGTTCTCTTTCTGTGTTGCTAGATGAAATTCAGTCAGCGACTTATCAGTGGTCCTTTCAGAAACAGTGGCTTTACCAAACCTTCAGAGACGCTCTCTCTGGTATTGAGTTGGGTTTCAATGGCCTGGATTTTGTCGTCCCTGAGGTCGGCATCACTGAGACTGAACGTTGAAGCAAAGCAAAAATGCAGAGCGAGGAGGCGTGGAGTCACTCAGCTGTGAGCTTCTCCACCCCTGCTTATTAATTCTGCTTCTATTCCCGGCTTTTCTCATTTACTTTCTTCAAGAGATGTTGCGTTTTGACCCCGGAGGACTGGAGTCAGCGCCACTGCGTGTTTTAATCATGTTCCTTCTTCATCCGGATAGACTGGGAGTCCAAGTGACGCCTAGACTGAGAGAAGACCTGAGAGAGGCAGAGATTACCCCTGTACATTCTCCCAGGGACTTGAGGCTACGTGTAAGCCTGCATACACGCTTGGACATGCTCGCCACGTAGTCTGGCGAACCACAATAAAATGTAATGACATGGACTGTCGAGGAGGCCGAGCACCCCGCTGTGATTGAAATGGAGAAACAAAGCCGTGGGAAATTGGAAGAAAGGCTAGCCCTCAGTCTCATTCCGCCGCATGCAGCAAGGTTGTTTCACTCATTCCTGCTATGTAAGCTGCCACCCTTGCAGTGCGTTAAGTCAATACCACAAACTGGTTTTAAGAAGGGCCGTTAAAAAATTAGTACATTATTTTTGCTTTTCCCCACCTGTTTTAGTACAGCTATCTGCAAAAAGCATATTGTCCCCGGGACAGATTGGCAGAGCCACTGATCCGCCACCTTTAGGTAATTATTACTCCAGTTGTTTTCTGATCGTACCTGTCTTTAGTCTCCGCGGGGGCCGAGTCGGTGACGTGTGACTCCCGAGGATAAAAGTACATTTGCCGTGAGTCGTAAGGTGTCTATCAGTTGGGGGGCTGAGCTTCCAAATGGAGTCTGCCCTCAAAAGATCTGCTGCTAATTAACACAGCAAATGACTGACACTCCCTCTCCGGTTCTCTCTGTCTGGGAGGGATAAGACTATTTAGCCGTATTAGAACTCAGATAAGGACAAGTTGCTAATGTAGTGTGAGAAAGCTTGACAGCTGGGGCTCATCGCATTGATATTTTGTCCCTGCTGTCGGTTTGTTTTATTGAGTTATGTCTCTATCACAGTGATGCACACATTTTTAGAAAAGTTGGCAAAAGAAAATGCAAATCAGTAGTTTTTCCCCCCCATTAACTGTGAATATTCAGAAAAAGGCACAAAAAGATTCTGTATTCTGAATAGTGCCTGTCACATTTCTGTAAAATCTGGGTACACTGTGGCAGTTTGTGCAGTTTCCCACCTGTTGTGTCATTTATTTTACTTTCACAAGTTAAACTAGCTTCCCATGGTCACACACACTGTACCAATGTTGTTTCAGCTATCCATCCATCGTCAGACCGAAAAAACAGCATTGCAGCAAAAGTTGAAACAACTTTTTTTTAGCCTAGCCCCCCTGCATAAGCACCCCTGCTGCAAACACCAGAGTGGTTTCAGTCAAAAGGAATGACAGGGCGTCGTTGTTCCACACGGGGATGAAGTTAGTCTGAACGTGAAAGAAATTAGATGAAATAGAATTCCAGTTTGAAAAATACATTCATGGGTTTGGGCCCAGTCACACTACCATTTGTAACAGTAAAATCAAACCAAAACCAGATATTTTAAATGTACTCGCCATGGTCAGTAGATTCACTGACAGAAGCAAAGTATGTCTGCATGGAGTTTTCGTGTAGAGTTTGACTTTGTTGACACAAATTCTCACCATTGAGCAATTAAGTAAACTGTCTTGACAGTGTTCACTTTGAGGGGACAGAGACTGGGAATCTTAAACGGAGGAAAGTATCACTGCACAAAACACAATGAGACTCTCTGGTTTGAAGGTATATTAGATGCTGGAACACTGCAGAGCAGTTTACAAAAGACTTTTTTCACAGCAGGCACTTTGACATGAAATAGTTGGGTAAACATAGGTCTTACAATGCTAGTTAAGGTTTCATTCAGGTTAAACAGAGTCAGGGTGCTGCTATTGTGCATGTTGGCTCACTGGAAAGACTCTGTCACACTAAATGGAATTGAACCTTAATTTCTATCATTGGGAGTCACCAATGCTACTAATTAAGGTTGTGTTTATACTATTTCATGTCAAAGTATCTGTTGTGAAAAAGGTCTATACTGTGGACATTTGTCATGGTCAACGTCAGCTTAGCCTGTCACTGCTGTCACAAGGAAATTATTAGAAATAAATACGCAATCCAACTGGAACATGCTATTGCACACGTTTGATTGGTCAATGCAGTGCTTTCCTGGATGACTTTGCATTCAGCATTTTGCTTGATGACCTTGATCTCACTGAGTTGGGGCCTCTGCTCTTATAATGCTGAGTTCTGAAATGAATTAGAAGGCTGGACATTTTTGAAGTATTGTTAATGTTGGTCTGGAAACTGACTAAAGGCATCAGTGTGCAGCAGACAAAGTGCTTGTCATGTCATCTTACAATGTCTGAAAGCCCCATTCAGGAGTGGTTCGTTCAACAGTCCGACAATCAAGCCCACTTTTTGCAGCGACTGGTAAAGTGTGTGGGAGTGTGAAAGAAGGCAGGGTTTGAATTCCTCTTTGAAGCTCTCTTTCTTTTATTTTTAACAACTAATCCGTCGTTACAACCGAGTGCAACACCACGAAAGGTTTAGAGTTTCAACCGCTCAAAAAGTGCGCTCCATTATCCCCATTTGGGCAATTCATACTTGGACAATGATGCACATAAGACACAGCGGTGTCATCCGACAAGTTCATCTGAAGCATACTGAACCCTTTACACACATAGAAAAACACCTTTACAAATTTCCACTTTTCAGCTAACATGCATGTCTTAAGACTGCTGGAGGAAACCGGAGCATCCAGAGGAAACCCACACAGACATTGTGAGAACATTAAACCATTTGAAAGACCACAAGTTTCAAACCCAGGACTTCTTCCAACCACTGAGACACGTTGGCGCCCCTGTCTGCCCTTGGAGGACTCACTCATTGGGAAGTGTGTCGAGACACCCTCGTGTTTAACCACCTACTGGAAACACCTCCCATCCACTCCCTATACCCCATGATGCCTCTGCCTACCAAACACCTGAGTCAGAAGAAAAATACCCTCCCCTCTTCCCCCTCCAGAGTAGTGCCCCACTTCCTCCTCCTCCATCACTACCCCGCCACATCCAACCCACCCCACCTCAAGGGACGCTGTATTTGTTATTCCACCCCTGAGAGCGAAGGCCTCTGCTGGCCGCCAGCTTGTATATCCCTGACCATTAGCAACATGACAGGAGGAGTTAGGTTGACTGGCATGTTTATTGTTCTGTTGACTGGGCAGTGCTAATGAGGCCTTCGCGCTGTGCTGGGCCAGCAGGATTACCCCAGCATCACAGGACAAGCACAAACAAGCCCCACTGTCACTGACCATTTCCCTGAGAGTGCCCAGACACCCAACACAGGCGCCGCTGCACACACGAACACACACATTGAACTCCTTCCGCCTTCAGGTGCTCACACTACACTCCTAAGTTCAAGAGTTGCAAATGCAATTTCTTAAAGCATTTGGCCATAACAAATGCAAAGCGGTACAAAGTAATTTTGCAGTGGGTTCCATATCACAGGTCAAGCAGCGGTACTTTGTGCTGCAGCTAGAAAATGAAGAAGAGAAAATGAACATTAGGTATATAATTGATGTTTTAATAATGAATTAACTTGAAAAGGCATGAGCACACTGCAGCATTGGAAAGGCACTGACTTCCCCACAGCAGGTCAACAATGAGAAAGGAAAATGCACAATGTACTCTCAGTCTCAGCTTCTGTACTTTGACCTATCTCAAAGTGAATTGTAACTTAGGTGTAATGTTGATCAAGTTGCTATGGAATTTGATTTGATTCCTAAAAAATGGCCATGACTTAGCAAACCTGAGGACTGTGACTGAGGACCTGAGAGGACTCCATGCACGCCTTACCCATTAGAGGGGCGGAATTGAATTAAACTGTGCTCATGTTTTGTTTTGTTTTTCAATTATGAACAGACATCCAACCACACACATTCAACCTATGGTGCCCCTCTGCTAGCCACTGTGAACCACAAGCTAACTCAGTCAATAATTGGATACATTCATGTATCAAAGCTTTATTTTACTGGTCCAAATGTCCCAGATATAGTTTACTAATAAACCTTCGTAACAATAAGGGGAAATGGAGACAGTCAAAACAGCATTCATCGCATAAACTGCACCTGCCACAAAGCTGAAATTTAGTGGAAACTCACAAAAATGTACATATTTTTATTACATAATTAGTATTGCATTAATAAATGTAAGGGAATATATTTTGAAGTAGTGTCATTGGGTTTTTAAAGAAATCTTGAGAAGAGGGGGGCCTCTGCCAAAAGCTTGGCTTGGAAAAAAGTGGGAACATCTTTGCTAGCTAACTGTCCCAACATCCCATTGAGCTTTAGCAAAATATGACACCATGTATAACACACCACCCTTTTATTTTGAACTATCCTCTTTAATTTTCTCAAAGATCCGATCTGAAGGCAGCAGCAGGACAGAGCCTAAAAAAAACGAGTGAAAACGCAAACATTTTTCTAAAAACTCAATATAATGTCCTGGAGACTGGAGAATTAGCCCCACCTACTTATCTCCATGAATCAAC
Organism: Dicentrarchus labrax; assembly: GCF_905237075.1. Taxonomy (NCBI): domain Eukaryota; kingdom Metazoa; phylum Chordata; class Actinopteri; family Moronidae; genus Dicentrarchus; species Dicentrarchus labrax. Next base: position 3,351,180 of record NW_026136712.1, read on the forward strand.
AATACTCACATAACATTAGTGGATGGAATTAATTTGCATTTTCGGTTGGCAGTTTTCTGACAATTTGGTTAAAATGTGCACAATATTTGGATGAAAACCTGGCTTCAGGCTGTAGTCCTTAATTAATACAGACACTTGTATTTCCTACTGGTCTCTCTCTCTCTCTCTCTCTCTCTCACACACACACACACACACACACACACACACACACACACACACACACAGTCCAGTGCATTCACTCAACATCACTCAATACGTGTGCATCTTGAAAGACGTTCAAGTACCTGCGGCAGCCTGCCTCTAATAGCAGCCTGGTGATTTACGGTCTGTTTCTCCTAATCGTCAGCAGCGCCAGTGTTAGCCCCATTAGCGTTAATGCTATGGCTGATAAAAAGCGGCTATTGATGAACTGCGGTAATGAGACAACTGTGGACCAGGTGATAAAAGTCTGCTCTACGACCTGATGGTGCCTCATCTGCAGCACCAACTGTTTGTGCGAGTGTTTTTTTTTGTTGCTGTTGTTTTCGTATACTTATTAGAAGCAAATATCCTTTTTCAAGGGATGTTAATTTCTTAGATCATACGTGTAGTGAGGTCAAGAGAATGCAGGGCTGAAGAGTACCCCATCGGGTCACAATCATCAAAATAAATGGACATGGCTGGATTCTTGTACTCTGTAGTGATCTGGTTCCCAACCTCGGGGTCACAGAGGGTCATGAGGGCTTCTTGATTTTAAGAGGCGTAAGAAAACTTAAAAAAATATACACAGTAGGCCTGTATTTCAGCATTTCATTCATTTCTCTACATCTATCAGTTGCTGTACTGTTATTGTTATGCACTTAATGTCATAGGAAATATCCATAAAATATCTTACTCAGTCAGGGGTCGTCAGAAAAAGGGTCTCTTAAAAATGTATTAAGACATACAGTATATAGTCTCCTTAGAATAATAATGTGTGTCTGTGTTCTTTCCACATAAAAAGTATTATTTCCACATTGAAACCCTTAAAAGGTCATCTACTCCTTCTACCCTATAAAAACTACAGACTCTCTGAATATGTAAATGTTCCTTTCTAAAGTTTTCAAGATGTCTCCTCCTTCACTGTAAAGTCCATTCTCAGTGGATATGCACTGGTGGCTTCAAGTTTCTACATCACACTGTACAAGTTGCATACTGGACCAGGACTGACTATTTGTGATGTCACAAATCTTTTATATTTTTATAAAAGTTACCTACTGCAGCTTATAGAAAAAAGGTTGGGAACCATTACTATAGTGCAAGAATTTTACTCTGGGAAAATGTAGATACTAAAATATTAATAATAATAATAAAACAGTTGGAACTACACACAGAGCACCAGGTAGCACACAGGAAGTCATGTCACACACAGCATCTCTTGTAGCTGGAGCTGTCCAGGGTCCTGATCTCTCTGTTAGTCTCTATAAGAGAGTGAAACTGCTCTGATTGTTGTGTGGCCCAGTTACTGACGGTTAAACAGTAATTATAGAGGCACTGCTTGTGCCTGTAAGCTTGTCTAATGAATATAATCATTATTATGAACTGTTTGTGGCACTTCTTCTAGTAGCCTCCCTCTCTTTGTATTAGCTCTGTTTATCTAAGCCTGGCTGCTCCTGTTAGTTGTTTTTGCAGGGCAGCCCTGGGAGTTAAACGGTGAGCTAACTTACTGTTTGCCTCCTCCTTATTCCTGAGCCATGTTTATCTGGATGCCATTAAATTCCTAAATATGTGTCTGCCTTTGTTACAAAAATATACCTTCTAAACACCGATCATACGAGCCAAAAACTGCATGCAGAGCTATGCAAGGGATGTGTGTTACATACTAGCCCCCGTGCATTTTATTTTTACCCAGAAGCCTCTCGGTTTTACAGTCTCCAAGTTCCCTCCGCCTCACACAACAATGACAACTTTTTCATAAATGTGCTGCACCTGGTCCCTGTCCAGAGCTTTTATATAAAGCATAATTTCTTCTGTTCACACACGCACCAAAATGTCTGTTAAAATGCCCCCCCCCAACCAGTGAGTAAACAAGATGGAGCCCACAGCGCCAGAGCACTGTTTCAAATTGAGAGCTAGCAGAATATGACAGCTCCTTTAATGCTGCTCTTAGACATTCATTATCATTAAGATGTTGGTTTCCATACCTGCTTAAGTAAGCATTTATCCCCAAGCTGTTAGGTCTCCTTCAGCTCTCTCTCTCTCTTTCTCTCTGTCTCTCTCCCCATCTCCCATTGCGGGAGAATTTGCAACCCGGCTTTGCATCAGCAGTTACAAAAGGAAGGCACTTTTTTATACTTTTCTTGATGCTCGTCCAAGAAATTGATGTACAGGATGCATCTGGGTCTTTGGGAGAGGGAGGGAGTGGGAGAAAGAGGGAGAAAGGCTGTGTGTTTTTGTGTGTGTGTGTGTGTGTGTGTGTGTGTGTGTTCACTTTACATTTCTCCAATTCCCTCCTGTTTCCCAAAGACTATTACTCTAACTTTTCATCCATATCCAGTTGACAGAATAAAGACGTTTCATTAAGGCTATCTCTGCGCCTGGGTCTGTTTAATGAAATGCATACCTCTGCAGCCAGCAACACTGCTCTTTGTGTGTGAGAGTGCATGCATATGTGTTCTTAGATGTGTGTATGTGTATCTCATTTAGTGTAATTTGGAAATATACAGGAGGTTGCCTTTTAAATTTTGTAGCTGTAGCAGTCTCCAGTATGGATTACTGTATATTTTCCCAGGTGTATGTCCATATAATGCCAACATTCTCCAAGTTGCTCGCTATAATGAGAAACTATGTCTCTCCAGGCTTTGTGTTTATAACTACGCGGCTATCTATAAGATACTCGGCCGTGGAAGTAATTAATGTAGGGCTTAATTGTCCGGTGAGTGTCTCCCCAGACCTCGGATCCCACCTTCGCCGCAACCCCGAACTCTAATAAGCCCACAGGGACGACCCAGCTTGCACCTCACTCCAAGCCGAGGCAGCCGCATAATTAGTCTGCAAACATGGCCCCGCATGCCCACGCAGAGGAGCCTATAGCTGCAGTGAAGGGAAATTTTTATGTGGGAAACACACATTCTATCAGACTGACATGTGACAGTAATGGACTGTCATCTTTATGGATGTAGATTCTCACTGTTTACCCAAATGTAGCTCTGGTGTCAGGAACAGTCAGAGGAAACTAGACATTAGGACTCATTTAAATTTAGTAGCAAAGTCTCACATTTTTTCTAAATATCAGCAGTGGGAGTGGGAAAGCTATGGAAGCCAATTTCCGGCAATGTGATGGAAAAAGGAAAGTTATTCAAAGTACTGACTTAGCATCTCAAAATAATGACTTAGTAGATAGCATAGCTGACGATAGACAGGAAACAAGGTAGAGAGAGAGGGGATTACACGCAGCAAAGGGGCCACAGGTTAGATTCCAACCCTGGCCGCTGCAGCAAGCCTTGGTACATGGGGCACCAGCTCTACCAACCTGAGCTATCTGGGACCCCCTAAATCTTTCTCTTTATCGCTCAATGCTGAAACATTTAAAACAGCCTGCTGCTATTTGAGGATGTAAATATGTGAATCTACAGTCCCGCAGCTTTACTGCACCATACCAGTGGTTTTACACATCCCAGCACATGGACTACAAATCACATCCACTTGACACACAACTACTCATTAATGGATAACAGCCCCAGGGGCTAGGAATGAATAGGGTTAACGTTAGTTGATTCCAGAAATGCAGGGGAATGAATAGATTGGTGACATACTTTTTCATTTTAAGGTTTTAAAGAATTTTCAAGACAAAAAGGCTAATTTATAGCTCAACAAGATCTTTGCACATGTGCATAGGAGATTAGTCAAAGTAAGAAAAGTCCTCTCGCACACGACACATTAGTCTATACGTATGGTAAACTCAGTTACATTTTAAACCAGTGACCTTTGTTCAGCATTTTACCTAACATTTATCTATACGGGTAAAATTCTCCCAGAGGACAACGGTACACACCAAGCAGTCAACCATTCAAACCACAACAAGGCTTAACTCTCCATTATAAACCACTGAGAAATGAAAGAGAAGAATACCTTCAAGAATCTAATATATACTTGAAAGTTGTCAGCAGAAATGTGCAGTAGGTTTAGGGTGGTTTATATCGCAGATGATAAAAGCTTAAATGTCAGGGATTGTCTTATGCATTCTAGACTGAGGTAGCAACCTCTTTAATAGCTATTACTGGCCACTGTAGATCGCGGATCAAGGCTGGCAGTGGTCGATACACTGCATAGGATTTTTGTATCAATATGATGAAGTACCTTGATGTTTTTCTGGTATTTAAGTCCCTGGGTTAGCCTCAAACATCATTACATATTGATGTCATGATATTAACTTACATATACCGTGATAAAAGATCTTATCCATATCTCTTACCTCTAATGTACAGTAAGCATGATTTGGAATTAAGGAGAGAAACCCTTCAAAGACGCTGTTGTTCCCTTCCATACACACACAGAGAGATGACAAATGGATGCAGTGTACTGTTAGTAGCTGGAAAGATTGTAATTATTGTTTGAAGTTGGCTGCTGTGAATGCTGCTCATTGTCCCAAACCACATTCCACCATTTGAAATCCTAATTGCAGAGGCCTGTTGATAAAAAAGTGTGATGAAGACCGGCTGTGACACCGAGACCTCCCACCCTCAGTTGCCCTTTTCACTTGTACATTACACATCCACTCTGTCCGACATCTGCAAAAGGCCACACCATATATCCCCGTCCACTTTTACAGCTTGCCAATAAGGAATGAAAGTGGCTCTAACGCTCGCGAGCAAGCCCCCAAGTGAAATATAGGAGTATCAGTGCTATAGGAGGGTGTGTGTAGATTATTGACAGAGCTGCTTGTGCCTATGTCAGCAGTGAGTGATGTCCCTTGCCGCCGTAGTTGCGTTCAAGAATCTATCAACGGCTAATAATTATGTGTACATTTACGACAAGGGGCCCGGGTTTAATGGATCGATTCGCTCACACTCCAATTCCCATTCTGCACATGGATTTCCTGTCATTTTCATGAAGGATTTTGCATCAGAAGAGGTCTCTCTTTCTCTCTCTCTCCCCTAAACCTCCCTCCCTGATGAAATATGTTACTTCCTAATTCAATGCTACCTTTAACAAATGATGACTTAACCAGTCTTTAATGTGTTTTCATTGTCTTGCTGTTTTCTCCTCCTACAGACAGATAGTGATAGAGTACATTTCCACTAACAGCAGGAGTCTAGGGATTGAACTGTTGGGCACTTGTTAGGTAGTTTAAAAATCTGTGATTACATGTGCTCTAGTATCCTGGGTATGATCAGGTTTTTGGAGTGTCCTGGTTGTAAAAATCATATCTTGGCTTCAGAAACCTGGATATGCTATGTGGAGTACTCCGATAGAAACCCGAATGATACTGTGACATGCAATCATCCTCATTTCTGAACATTCTATTAAATATTTGTCAATATGGACAAGCTGCACATTGTTAGATCAGTTAGAATCTCCACAGTTCACCCTTCAAGCATCAAAGTATCAAATGATCAAATGAGTGACTCACAATTGATATATTATTGAATAGTCTATTTTTCATACTGGTTTAAATAAGCAATTTGATAGTATTTCTCATCTTTGCAGAGCATTTTTTGGGGAAATGGAATTAAAGGACACTTGTGTGCATGTAAATGCACTCTCTGATGTGCAAACACAGTAGCTCATGAGTGGCTTGTTCCCATTGGCCTGTGTTGCCAACTCTTGCAGTTATAGTTATAAGGAGTAGGAAGAAGGGATTGCACGTCCCATGGTACAAATGGTTTGTTTTGCTCATTACCAGTACTGTTATACATACTCAAAATTGCATATGATTTAAGATTCAAAATTCAAAGGTTTTACTTTTCATATGTTCTTACAATATGTGCAGTGAAATGCAAGCTGGAATCCTCTTGAGGCTGTGATAAAAGGCTAGTGAGCAATAAAGAATTATAATTAAGAGAAGAGTCAAACATAAGAATTAGCAAAAGAAATACAAAGGTTGCAATTTCAAAGACTAAAAAAAGATTGACTGTATATGTGTTGTATTTATTAAAAGGCCACCAGTGCAATTTTTCTAGTATATGAAAATGTAAAACATACATACATGCATCGTAAATGGACTGCATTCATAAAGTGCTTTTCTAGTATGCCGACCACTCAAAGCTCTGTACAACACATGCCAACATCTATCCATTCACACACACATTCACACACTGACGGCAGAGGCCATGCAAGGTGCCAACCTGCTCATCAGGAGCGATACAACGCTTCCTATCCAAACATGGCAGACTTCCTGCCCTCTCTGATGAGTAGTTGTGAAGTAGACACAGTAAGTTTTCAACTACAAATTAATACATTATAATAATGAAACTACGGTGGCCACTAAACTTGCAAAAAAGGCTGTCTAACACAAAGTCTCCCTTAGTGTTGAGTTGGGTTGAGATCTTGTGATTGTGAAGGCCATTGCTGTCACGTTCCCTCCAGCTACATTCCCACTTCCTCAAACCACTGACATTCTCTCCCTGGCCACCAGATGCCCTTGGACTGTCCTGCCTTTCCCCATCACCAGACTGCCCCACACATCTACTCACCTGACCTTCCTGTAAACTATTCTAATCGATAAACAACTGAAGTCACTGCTGCCTGCTTCGTCTGCATTTGGGTCCAACCCTACGTTCATCAGGTTTCTGCACTGTGGTGATTGGAGGGACTGTCCTGTTACTACTCTTGTAGCAAACCCATGAGCTCCCTTAAGAAACCTGGCCTTTTCACACTATGAAGTAGCTTTAGCTGTAGCTGCCATTGATATGTTACACAGAGCTCACCAGAACCACCAGGGACTCCTTCTGCATCTCGGTCAAACATTGCAGTTGACTGGTCAGGGCATTCTTCAGTATCTGAGCTAGAGAGGCCAGCATGCCACAGTTTATCAAGCTCTTGTATAAATGGCAGAAACAGAGAAAGGCTCTTGTTAGTGACCACACATCTAGTCCCATGCTGCCACTGCTGCTGGACTGGCAGACAAAGCCTCCGCCACACTCTGCTGACATAAATAAAGGCAGTGACTCGCCTCGTGGTGTGTGAGGACTGAAAGTCAGCATAATGTCCAACATTGTACTTGAGGTCAAGTTTAGAGGCATGTCTCATAAAGCTACAGTATTTACTATTTCACTATTTTTTTTTACTTGTGATAAAGTCAAAGTATTGACAGCTTACAAAAAGCAAAGCTTTTTACTGCAGCGTGACTCAGTGTTGTGTGACTAAGGTCTTACAGTATGCCATAACTTATGTCTATAGCACAGTCACCACTCGGTATCTATAGTGGACTTTCAGCCAGTGAGGGAGTGAAGTCTAGATGGTCATTTCAAAGTGTTCTGAAAAATAACTGCAGCTGCAGCGACCATAAAGTGGCATTATTTTGATTTTAACATTGTATCAAGGTACTGCTTTAACTCTGCTACACTTGAGTTGGATATACAATAGATGAGCTTCATAAGCAATGAAAGAACAGAAGAAGAAAAAAAACTGAAAGAAAACAGCTTTTCCTATAGCTATTCCTATACCACATTTAAAACTAGCCTATGATATGTAGAATTCTATTATATATTCTATATTACTTTAAAGGGGACCTATTGTGCCCATTTCCAGCTCTATATTTTTATTCTGGGACTCCACTGGAGTAGCTTTGTATGAATCAATGTTAAAAAAAAAATTCCTCACTTACCTCATATTGGCCTTTTATACAGCCCTGCAGTTCACTCTTCACTCTTTTAGCTCCTGTCTGTTTAAGGGCCACCTTCCTAAAAGACTACTGTCTTCTGATTGACCAACTTCCGGAGGCCTGCTGAGGGCCAGCACCCAGTGCTTGTGAGCAGCACCTCTTGTCCTCTTGCTGGTGCTTGAGGGCATACGGAAGCTACAGTAACTTAGCTGGGACAATAGTGATATAGGGCACTGAACTTGATGAATTTATTGTTTATTGAACCACAAATGAGACAAGAATCAGGTTGGGAAAATGAGCTGGTGGAGCAGAGTGTTTCTGGGGGACAGGCCTCAGTGTCAACTGTACGGAAACACAACTTTAGAACTTTGGTCACTTAGTTCACTTTTGGTGAAACCGGATCTGATCTGCCTCATACCTCTGTGATTTCTGGAGTAACTGATGAACAGATAGCTCTACTTGTTGCTAAAATAACTGCAGCCATTCTTAGCTAGTTAGCTCAGTTAGCCTATCAGCTCATATCGGCTGACTGACTCCTAGCTCCCAGGCCAGGCAGAGTCTGGTAACCTGAAAGCTGCACGGCTAACTGAGCTAACTAGCTAAGGGGCAGCTATAGTTAGCAGTAGTGTTTCTGATGAATGTCCAGTATTCACTTTCTTTTAGCTCTGTTTGTCTCCACCAGTACCTCTTTAGCTGCTAAGTCCCCCACTATGCTCACCAGCTAGCCGCTAACTGTATCTCTCTGCTGAGAAGAGGGGAACTGCAGAGATGAGTCATCATTTTCTGTTGATTTATTATGACAAGCGACACCTTTCACAATACACATAATCACTTTACCCTTTGTTAATATAGAAATATTTATTAGTGCAGCTTTAAGGTAATTTAAGACCATAATTCTTAGCTCAGACAGCTTAATCACTTGTGTTAGCCTGATTGCTTTAGCCAAGTGCTTTCTCATGATATGTATGCATTGTGCGAAACACCATCAGATCTGCACATACCAGCTAACACCATGTTCATCCTCTGGTTTTATCTGAGCTGCAATGTAGTGCTCTCTCTGTAGAACACGTCTATAAGCACCGCAAACAACTCTGTGGCTGCAAGTCTTGTAGGACTTGCCGAGGCTCTGAATTCACGCTGTGTCGTGTCTGCTTGCCTCTGATTCATCGAGAATTTGCATAGTTTCAAATTATCTCAGCTTTTGTTGGAAATCTCAGCGGAATTTGCCTAGCACAATTCCAGTGACTCATCTCTGTGTAATGCTGTGTTCCTAAATGGAAAATGCTGCTTTAGGCTCCAGCAGATATTGTAGCAAAAAAAAACCAACAAACTGCCTCTTGCTAGAGTTGACGACGATAAGCCTCTGCTTCCCTCCCTGTTGAAGGAATTGAATTTTTGGTTCCGGTGGCCAAGTCTTGCGTAATAAAATGACTGGCTGAGATGCCTATCACGCCCACAGTGCTGACATTCTCTCACTGTGCCATCCTGTCCTCTCAGGCTTATAGTACATGTGTTAGCTGATTATAGGCTGATTCCACTTCCCTCACTTCAGTAATGTCTCCTTTATTCAGAATGAGGGTTTGACCAAATTGCTAAAAGTCGGTGCAGATTGGTTTCGCCCACGAGCTTCGTGATTCTCACCTTGGCACTGCCTGCTGCAGTCTGTAATGTTGAAAATTAAATGACTTGTAGTGTGAGGTAGCTCCTTAAAATAGGCCAGGAATGAATGCTAGAATGCATTCAGGTGACCAAATCTTTTCACAGGATTATTAAAGAGTCACATTCATTCTTTTGACACTTCCTGAATGATTTTACACTTCAAATTTAATGGATTCTGACACACGCAATAAACAGGGTGTTGTCTTAATATAGCTAATACTAATGCTTTGGAACAGACAGGCTTGTCCGCGTGGCGATGTTTTTGTCCTTTTAAAAATAAAATATTTCAATTTGTTGTCCATTAATCAAACTTTGATAAAATTGATATAATGTAGTTTGATTAGCTGTATGGGTTTAGTGTGATTTAAGGAGTCCCTTAAAGGGGAACTCCACATATTACAGAGTGAATAAGTGTATTCGTCATGGGGAGTGATAACAGTGTTATGTCTTTGTGGCTCTGGAGAAGCTTTGTCAAGTCTGAGAAATAAGTATCTCAAAATAATAAATAACCTTAATATTGTGACTTAGTATCACAAAATAATGAGAAACGTTCTCAAAATAATGTCTTAGTATCTTAGTTCTGATTATTTTAAGATAAAGTAAATATATTGAGAAAGTTCCTCATTATTCTGTCTTAATATTTTGAGAAGGTTTCTTATTATAATGACTTACAGAATCCATTTTTTCCGTCACATTGGCGGAAATGGGCTTCCGTAGAAAGTGTTCAGGTCTATAAAAGTGCACGTTGCACACCTGCAGGCAGTCTCTCATTATAGCCTGCGGTGAAGTGTGCGCGCACGTACTCCTCCCAGTGTCTTCCCACAATCACCCATAAACGGTCAATGCTGAAAAGATAATCAATATGTCGACATGTTTAAAGAGCCTTTGTTTGAACTATCAATGAGGGAAAGATGGAGCAGCCAGTATTAAATATCCTCGGAAGCTAGGTGCGCTCTCTAAGCACCAAACAACAACCAGTGTATCGTGTAGTTACTTTGGTAACGATCGAAAAAACTTCTAAAATATCTTTGCACAAACATGACAGACAGTGGATTAACAGTGTTATGAGTCGGTGTTTAATCAGCGGATATCGGTCCACCAAAAACCATCATTTTAATGAGAAATGTATTGTTATTATAAAACTGCTTGCTTCTCATTCAAACGGCCTTCCCCCACTAAAACAACACAGCTAACCAACTGACTGATGAAAATGTACAGTTCAAAATGTGTCTTCATAGATTATATTGATACCGAATTGACAAGAAGACTGTCGACATATGAAGCCCTTTATCTTGTGTTTCTAGGATTATGTGTTCTTATGGACACAATAAGAATTCTTAAAATGTCGTATTTCTTAAAGGGAGTTTGGCATGATATTTTCCCTGGGTGGAAAGTGTGCCAGGACCCAGTTTCAGTATTTTTTTAGTATACTTGTTTAGCCTGTACTTGTAGTGGTGATGATAATGAATATATCCACAATTATAAGCATATACATGTCTGTGTACGTTTATATCTCACATGTGTTTGCAACTGTTTTGTAAATGAGGCCCAGAACACATCTGCCACCAATAATTTAAAGCTACAGTAGGTACATTTTATGAAAGTAAATTATTTATTTATTTATTTTACTATATGCTGACAGTAGTACGTGTGCATGGGGAGCTTTGTTTACTGTATATATACCATTTATGTGTGTTGTAGATACAGCATGTATGTGCATGTGTGTCTGCATTAGGTTCTTACTCCCCTAAACAGGGTACATACACATGTACTAAAGCAGACCAGTGCAAGGTATTCTACTGACCCATGTTTCAAGTCTGCTTGAACTTTCAACACAGTAAAAACTCTAAGGTATGACAGTGATGTTAATGGTGATACAACAAGAATATAGAATACAGCAAGAATAAAATCCTGTGAGAAATTCTTGTATATTTCAGAATTTGACAATCATTAAAAGCAATATAATTGAGGAGCTATTCAATCCCACAGTATTGCTACAGGCTATCAGAAGCCCACATCAGTTGAACCCTGCTAATTACATTTCTCCCACTGAGAGTCTGGCAGGCCTGGATTGAAAAAAAAATGCTGAAGCACAAACTGTGTGTGACCTCTCCTATCTCGTCGCCGCAGATGCTCGCCCTTTTGAACACCCTGCTCTTGTCCTTTGTCCTGCAGTGCCGTCCTTCTGGGGGCTGGTAAACTCGGCCTGGAACCTGTGCTCGGTGGGGAAGAGGCAGTCGCCAGTCAACATCGAGACCAGCCACATGATCTTTGACCCTTTCCTTACGCCCATAAAGCTGAACACAGGCGGACGCAAGGTAAGGACACGCACACACGCAAACACTCCCGTCCACTGTTGGCTTGATGGATGCTGGGGCTTTGTCGACCCTCTTTTTGTTGCATCTCTTAAGACGGCGCAGTACACCGCTCTGGTGCTGGTTGCTGTTCCAGTGCTATTGTAGTTTGATAAGGTGTGTTTCCCTGATCGATGATCCTGACTGCTGTTTGTGTCGGCAGACAATGTGAGCTATTTGTACAAGGAACCCTCTCCTGGAGATAAAATACAGAACAACCACCTATTCAGAGATGCACAATGCTAGTGTTCTGGTTCAAGGAAGGCCTTAACATTATCTTAAGGGCTTTACAGATGAAATCCCGCAGCCTAACAGCAGATTAGTCGAGCATATTGTTTATTATTTTCTCCTGTACAGTGGTGCACCAAGGACAGTGTGTATCAGAAATCTGTTCCATCCTGGGCCATATGACAGCAGCTAATTGGGAAGCCGTCACAGATGGGCTGCTTTCAAAAGTGCACAGTTGCATGGTGAGATTAATGTTATGATTAGTTTATGTTTACATGCCAGCAGTGAGCACAGGGTTGGCCTTGGGCAGTGAGAGGGCATATAGGACGCATTGCAGTTTACCACCTATGGCACATCTAACAGATCCAAAAATAGACCCTTGTTATGTCCTTGGACCCCCTATCTGATCCGATCTGGTCCTTGGGCCTCTTATTGGAGGAGCTGAGAATCAGATTGCAAATCTGTCCGCACTCAGAGAATGTAATAGAATTGGTGAGGAAACTTGTGATTAGAATAGTCACTCATACATTTTCTCGCTGGTGTAATTTCTACTTGAAATGGAAATTAAATTTAACAATTCCTCTTTTTGCAAGGGCTCCCCCGCTGCTCCCTCAAGGACTCCACTTTGAGAGAAGCCACCCTGCAGTGTGTCCGGAGTGAGGACATCACTCACAATGGCACAATTTTACTGCCATTAGGATGAATCAGAAGGAAGCAGGGGGAGTTGAGAGGGAAGTAGAGACTGCACTGTGTTACTTAGGGCTACGTCTCAAATATTAAGAGACAATGTCATCGCTCTTGAGAAATGCTTCTGGACAAACAGTAAGAGATATGCCACATTGAGACTGTCCTTATACAGCATAAATTGATGTTTTCTTGACAAGTGACCTCTTGCAGTCGCGATGGTAATCACTGTTCTCTGAATAGCCAAAGCAGAAGCAGTGTGATGTTGTTGTACTGTTGGGGTAGATAGTCGACGCAACAAATGAGTGATACCTCGATACCAGAGACTACCGGTTACATCCTGTCCTTTTTAATGAACAATGGCATCACAAGCAAAGCTCTTCTGGTCTCAGTGATGAATACCCTGCTTTTCCTTCCTTTTATTGCTACACAATAAAAGCTTTCCACTGGTGAACCACTGTGAGGCTTGAACAACAGCATGTTATCCCTTTTCTCTCCTTGCATTTTCTGTCCATTTTTTTCCTAAACATAAACACGAATGAATAAACGCGAAAATCCCCCCAAAATAACTTAAATTTTAGCATTTAGTAGCTTTGTTTGTGGTAGGAGACTGTTTAAAGCTGGCCCCAGTAGACCCTGCCACCAGATAGGCACACAGCTAAAGTGGACTATATTAAATGGTAAATGGACCTGTACTTGTATAGCGCCTTCCTAGTCTTCCGACCACTCAAAGTGATTTAACACTACATACACACAGTGATGGCAAAGCCGACTGAACAGCAACTAACGCACATTCATACACATTCAAACAACAATGCATAGCATCGGGAGCAATTTGGGGTTCAGTATCTTGCTCAAAGATACTTTGACACGTGGCGGGAGGAGCCTTCCGATTAGTGGACGACCCGCTCTGCCTCGAGCCACCCATTAGGCTTGCTATTAGTTGGCTAAACTTAACCAAACTTTTAAAACACTCATTGGGTCATATGGGTTGTTTTGGACAGTGACAACTGAACTATTTTAGGTGTGAGGACTTGCTGGGTACTTTGTAGTTGAGGTATATACATGAAATTCTATGTTGTTTTATAGGTTGTTTGCCCCCAAATTACCTGTATAAGCCTTTTGTGACCGATGCCCAATCAGCAGGATCACAACTTTTACAGCCCAGTCTCACACCAGAGTGTGTATTGTTTTGCCTCACCTAGATGTTAAAGATGAAGTATAAAAAGCGAAAAAGTCTGTGTCGTTAGGGTTGATGGATGGATGGATCCATCAAACAAATAGGACTTTCACCCAGGCAATCGCTGTTTGGGTCCTGTGTGAAACCAAAAAACAATTTTGACTTATTTTAAGTCATGTACCCAAGTTAAACATGTTAAACTAACAATTTAAAGCCAAGAAAGATGGAAAGACACATCAAGATAGTTGATTATTGAGATTTATTCTCAGCATCACTATTTAATAATCTGGAAATGAGACTCAACAATTAACTATCTTACTAACTTACTGCTCTGATTGGTTGTTTTTGTTTCTACGCGGTGGATCCTTGCAAATGCCATTAGTAGCGCTAGGAGGAGCCAGAAGAACCTGATTTTTTTCTTAGATTATCTGTTTCATGTACTACTGTCAGGATGTAGTGAAAGTTTTAGCAAAAATAAAAATTTTACACTACCGCTTTTGTCCACTGGGGCCGCCAGAATTAACGACAATTAATGACAATTCATTGTTGAGCCTTTAACTGAAGTAACATACTTAGGTCAACTAACTCACGTCAGGTATATAACTAAACTTTAGATCTTTTCCTAAACATAAAAAAGGTGTGACCTCCACAAGTTTACTTTGAAAGTCTAAGCGTCTGTTGCATATTTATTGTCGTTAACTTGAATGATAACATGTTGAAAACGTGACTACCACCCAGGAGGAGCATTACACGCTTTGGTGTGATACTGGTTAATTACTGTTAAGAAATGATTGGTTGAGGATATATGCAGAGAGGTGTATCTCTTAGTATCTACACATTTATCCACCACTGATTTGTATACAGACGCGCGCACACACCAAAGCATGCATATTATTCTACACATGTACTTGCACACACATACTGTACATCTATGTATTTGCAATGTTGGCAGACAACGCTAGAGAAACTGATGCATAATTCCTCCACACTTTATACACTAGAAGCCTCAAATAGTATTGTTCTTTTTTATTTATTGCTTCTCTTAGGCATCACATTTGTTGCCAGCTTTAAGGACCACCACATATTGAAAGCTCACATTATCACCCACACGAACCAATCCAACTTTCTCCTTTATCTCTGAGAAAAGTTTCCGGAGTCCAAAAGCCATTTTGGACTCTCTTCTTTCTTTCTCGCTTTATCTGCCCCTCTCTCTTCCTTCCTCTCTCTCTCTGCAGTGGCCTAAATGTAATCTGTTGTGTCTCCATCTCTCTGAGCACCTGAGCTGTCAGCCGGCGAACACGAAGCTGGCTTCACCTTGTCAGTGCTGATTCATCCACGCTCTGTCTCTGGCTGTTTGGCAGCCAGTCAGCCTTGGCCAAACACGCTACAGAGACCGGTAAAGAGCTTCTGCTTTGGCTCGCCACGGCTCAGCTTGCCACCTCGACACAGAGAGAGCTTAAGCCCACTTTCTGTCCAGGAGGAAGGCAAAGGAGAGGATTAACCCCTCCTAACCCCCCACCACCCCTTTTTTCACACATGGAAACTGCATATGAGCTCCCCTTTTTAATTGTGCTGCCCTGTATTGTGACTAATGAATAGTTAAAGGAAATTTAATTGACCTCCAAACAGAAATTTTAATTAATGACGAGGAGACATGCAAGGCTATGTGCAGTGGGTTGAAGGAATCACAGTTATCAAAAAAGCACCATTAATTGAATATTTACTCTACCATAGATGAGCTGCAATTACTTGAAGAGATTTTAATGAATTTAATCACTCAGGGAGGTGAAAAAAAAATAGTGATTTCTCTCCCTGTGAAGTGTTTCCTGTACATTTTATGAATAGTGCTAATGAAACAGGATTGGATTATTTAGTTGTGTTTTTTGCTCCCTGCTTTATTTTAGAAAACAGGGAATCTATTAGCGCTGTGAAATTGATGGCGCTCTTCACATTTGGGGACGCGGGGCTTCTCTTCTTCTTTTGTTCTCGCTCTTTGAAGTCAGGTGTGTACAGCACAGTACCAGGTGGTGCATTCCATTTTTTTTTTTGAAAAAGGGCTATTTAGTAATTACATCTCATTAAATGGAATTCCGAGTTCAGCTAAAGTTGTGCTATTAAAGCTCTTTAATTTAGCCAAAAACCAAAATATGGTTTTTGCCCCACCAGGGCCGTTTTCTACTGTCTTTTTTGTTCTTCTACTGTTCATGACAAACATCTTCCTGTAGTCCTGCTCAACCAGATGAGGAGGTCTGATAAGCATGCAGGTTGGGGTGTGCCACTGGCAGCCCTGAATCTGCCTAATTACAGAGAGTGTTAGGTAGAACAACAAACAGCAGGCTCTTGGATGGCAGTACTGTACTTTCACTCTGGAGAGAAACAACCAACATTCTCAGGTTTGCCCAGCTGGCCAGCCAGCCGACCAATCAGATATCAGTCAGAGAGCCAGCCAACCAGTCACTAAAGCTCTTTCTGCACATGGCTTTAATATCCTGTGTGTCTGATAACAGGTGTGTACCTGTGTGTGTGTGTGTGTGTGTGTGTGTGTGTGTGTGTGTGTGTGTGTGTGTGTGTGTGTGTGTGTGTGTGTGTGTGTGTGTGAAGCTGTCTGCAGGCCGGTGTGGGTTCTGCTGCTAGTGTTGGGTCCTTTCCAGGTCGGGCTCGCTGCAGATGTTTGCAGGGGGCTGAGGGGATCCATACATGTGCTCCTGGACCCATAGATAATATTCTTGGCTATAGCTCACTGAAACAGATGTACTATAAGCTGTGGCCACTGGGGTTTCCAGCCCACTCACTTTTACTAGTTGCAAGGTTTTGCAAAGTGGTGGCTAGTCAGGGGCTGGGGAGTCCTGTAACAGTGTTTCTTTATTTCTATCTATGTAATATTTGACTCTTATGGATTGTAGGGCAGCCATTATGTCTAACTTGTTTCCCTTGTAGGATTATTGTGAACAGATATTTTACATTTTGGGCACGTGAAGGAAAAGGTTAGGGAAACATGAATGTATTCTGCTTGTACTTTTAAAAACAATCTTAATCCTAACACACTAACCTAAGAAATAATCACTTTTAGGTTTAATTCATCATTTTCCCACAGCTGTCATTTTCCAGAACACAGGAACAGAGGTTGTAAACATTCGGGGCTTAGGCTAAATTCCGGCAGCATTCTCCCCCAGGAAGATTTTTTCCCCATTTAGGACAGCTAGGAACTATTTTCAAAACCAGTTAAGATAATAGAATGCCAAAATTTTGAACATAATTTGCCCAGGAAAAGTGTCTAAGTGTTCTGAATACTGGAACATCAAATGTTGAGGATGACTCTTGAAAAGCGTAATGTCCATTGTAGTCCATAATATATTTAGCTAGCTGTGGCTGAAAAGAAAATGGAGAGTGACAATCCGGAAGGACATCGGGCCATATCTTAAGGTCGAACAACATACCTGATAACCCATTAGCTTCTGTTGGGCAGCAAGCAAGTTCAGTTGCTGATCAGTCAGGAAGCAGTGAAATGATAACCATTTGTCAGATTTCTTACGTTGCAACCTGCACGTTTTCTAATCTTCTCTCCAATATCAGGTTTTGTCATTGATGTAATGATCATCTATTTCATCCATGCAGCGTTACAAAATGCTCTCTCAACAACAAAAAATGTTTAAAATTCCTTTAGATACTACTTAACTAAGTGATGAGTTAAGCGTTCATTAGCTGGCCTCCTAAGCAGATAAGCCCGCTAGCGTTACAAAAAAATATATTTTCTCCAAAATAGACCAGACATGAGATATATGCCAGATGTGTGTCATGTTAGTGCAGAAACTCATTAGATGACTGCAGTGTACACAGGCAAAGCTTCACTCATAAGAAACTATGTCAGTGCAGAATTTAGTGTTTAGTGTTATTGGTAACCCACAGAGGATGAAAAAAGACTCTGCACCTGTTTGTGATTTCTTTTCTCTCTGACAAAAATGAAGCGTTGTGACGTGATGCATTTTCACACGTAAGTCTGGAGCTCTGTCAGCTGTCGCAGTCACACACTCAAGCTCTCAACGCATGTCGAAATGATCGCTTATTGATTGTAGCACCTGACACACTTTGGTATTATTACACATGTGCACGCATAAACGCACACAAATAGTCTGAGCTGTCTTACCTCATAACAGGCAGTACTTCCTGCAGTTTCAGTGCAAAACCATCCACCTGACAATCTGACTAAATTGCGAAATAGCTAACAGAGAGGTTTACTTTTCAGATACTGACCACTATTTTTGCAATTTGTGCAGTTTAAAGGTCTGGTGTGTAAGATTTGGGGGGATCTATTAGAAGAATATGGCAGAAATATAATGTAATTATGTTTTTATGATGTTTTAACTGCTGAGAATCTGGTGAATTATAAATAATGAAATATAAATCTTAATCTAATCTAAGATTATATTATCTAGTCAACAACTGCCACAATATCAACTTGTGGCTTTAGTGGTTAACTGATCAAACATGTCTATATTTGGCTTTGGGTCGGGCCCAAAACTTCTTCCATGGTTTGGGGTTACACAGAATTTTGTCCGGGGCTCAGGTCGTGCTGGGCCTGATTTTTTTGGGCCCGATCAAAGCTCTATTTACTACTAATATTATACAGGATCAAAAATACCATATATCAGCCTTCTATAAACCACATTTATTGTGAAACTTCTTTGCATTTTATTCGTACAAACTTGAGTCTTCAATCTAGAGCACCTTTGGCTTGTGTACGTGTGGCAGGGTCACATTCACACTCCCATCATGTACCGATGTTTGCTGCTGTACACATAGGAGTCAATGGCCTGACAAGTATGAGTCTGCAAACACGAGCTGCTGTCAGTTGCAAAAGGTGGGGAACGCATTACAATAACGTAAATATTCAATTATGCAAATTGACGTCTCAAATTAATTAGACACAAGTTTGGGTTGGCTGAACCTGCGAGGCTGTCGCAGTATTACAAAAGGGAGCGGGCCCCGTGCATGAAAACTGCAATTACCATCATCTGACTGAGGCCCTGTTCTCACTTCTCAAAGCGGGAGATTGCTCTAATTGCCTCGGCAATGCAGGGGCCTTGAAGCTGAGGGATTCTTCTCATGTCTGCGACTCCGCAGATAGCTGGACGTGTAACAGCGATGTCGGAGCCAGCATCCATGGCATATCCATCTGTGGGCCTGAATCTCAATTACAACCTGTTCACCAGAGGGACAGAAGAAAGAATAGAGGACCGAAAAGGCAGGATCATGGTATGGCCTCAAGGCCTTGCTGTCTTGATGCTGGATGCAAGTGAAGACTGCAACTGTAGAATTGTTAAATCCTGGGAAAAATCTTGAATTTACTAATTATTTTTGCCATTGTTCATTTCAATCAAGATATGTTGATCCCATACAATGCACCAACAAGCAGCTGGTTCAAGACAGATGGTTGATTTCATGCAGCATCTTCCTGCGGTCAATACACACGACGAAAAAGGTAATTACTCAGATTGGTTATACTCTAAAAATCAACTATGGATGTCCAGCATCTGCTAAAAGGCGCCAAGGGAACTATACCTCTTCTGAAAATTTACTCTCTGGAAAGTGTTCCATCACAACTTTTGGAATCAAATTGATTTTTTTGACCTCAAAGCCAGTGTAGAGTCATTTTACTCATGAATGTTATAGAGAAAAAAACCCTCACATATAGGGATGGATGGGTCAAACAAACACACAACTTTTACCAAGGAGACTGTTAAGTCAATTTTGACTTATTCAAATTTTTTCATGCATTATTGTGTAACTTAACACACGTAACTTAAGTGATGTAAGTTACTTACTTTTTAACTCAGTCCATGATGTTTTCCTAAACCTAACCAAGTAGTTTTGTTGCTTAAACTAAACTGCGACCGTTTCACGTCACCTGACTACTGACGATGAAGGTCACCTGCTTCGTCTTTTCCTCCACATCCCAAACTCATAAAATGTGCCATCTCTCTCTAATGGCCCACAAAAAGCATAAAATGGGTAGCATCTCATTTAACTTTAAAATGCAGAGCCTTGACATGCAAAATGTCCTTTAAAAGTTACATACTGTTTATACGCTGTCCCATGGAAGTTACTACTACTACTACTACTATACTACACAATCCAAACAATAATAATATTATAGCAGCCCTGAGAGGAAAACCCACACAAATCTACTGATGTTACAATTCATATGAGCGTTTCCTCTCAACATACGGTTTATTTCTGACTCACCAAGCTCGGAACCCATCGTCTGATGATGATCTAGCCTCTGGTGGCAACGACCAATGTTTTGGGGCTTCTGGTGTAGCCAGCGGATATCCGTCTCACATATATTCGGGCCAAGATTTCCTTTTTCCATTGGCAGTCCAATTAGCAACTTCTGACGTGAGTATGACCAGAGTGCATTTTGGCTAATCTCAATAAGACAAAGCCTGCTCAAACATGATTGGTCAATACTACTCTGACTACAAATGCAAACCAGAACTCTTCCAATGCCAAAATCTCGGTCCCTTGCCTACAGATTTTGCCTCATATGCAGATATACTTTTTACATATTACTAACGTACAAACTGAACTAACACAGTCTATTTAGTGTGCCTTTGATTTTAGAGAATATATCCTGCTGCCTTCATTACACAGTTATAAAATGTCTTTAAAAAAGTCATTCTTACTTAAGTTCATGAGAAAACAGAACTCATTAAATAGGCCACTTTACAAATGATTTGTCGACCAAAACCAAGTTTGTTAGTCAGCCTTTTTGATGTGTTTTAGTTTTTGGAGGTCTGAGGCTCAGAGGAATAGGATATATCAGGCTTTGATACACACACAATACTTGTTGATTTCAGATCTGAAATAACGTCTAGCACTGAAGGTTATCTACAGGGTGTAGTTCATATGGCTGGTACATGGACAACCCACACACCTCATTATTTGCAATGCCAATCACATCCAAACACCATAACAACATGTATAACTGTCTAAATTTGCATCAGCTGTTTGATCTCTGTTAAACGGCCACATGGACAGCATTGTACCTAAGGGGAATCAGTCGACTTGGACGAAGTTGATCTTACAACAAAATGAAACTTTTGCTTGTGTGTTCTCTACATCTATCCGTCCTGTATATCCTCCCAGACAAACTTCAATCAGCTGCATGTGCTTGCGCAGCATGTGGTCTGTATTTCCTCTGGGTTGCTTACAGCCTCAACACGCCATAAGCCTTTGTGTTCTCTCTGCCTGGTCAGAGGTATTAGATTAGAGGAGCGTGTGCTCATATATTGTGTTTTGGGGTATTTGGGTGGAGGAGAGAGATGACTGGTGTGTGCACAGGGTGTGTGCACAGGGTGTGTGCAGCAGGATAATTCACAGGGAAGTGGGTCAGAGTTAGTTTCTGGTGCTATCTTGCAGCACAGACTCTGACACTGCACAACATGATACACAGGACTGCCTCCATCTTTCTCATGGCATTGATTAAAGAAATAAACACTAAGGCATCAAAGGCCATCACAATGCTTTCCTTTGATTGCAACATGGGAAAATGTCTTATTAATCTATATGAGATGTGTAAATTTCCACCGTTGAAAAATCAAAATCAGTCAGGAAATCTCATGTGATCTTGGTTGGATTCTGTCCAAGTCTGTGTGCAGCCCTTACAACTTGTTTGAAAAACTTCTCCCTCTCTTTCTCCCATTGATGGATCCTCTCTCAAAGAGCTGGTAATGACATCCCGAGGGAGGAAGCTCTGTAGTCTTGTGTCTCGCGGGAGTTTAGGGCTCAGCTGACAGAGGGGCTTTCAGGGTCTATGCTGACACTGATGTTCCTTAAAGGAAAAGGGCCATTACAAAAGCACATGCACATATTCCATATCATTATTCGTGTTTAATCACACTCCAGGTAATTCCAGGTTTTGATGGTTTTTTTTGTCATTCAGTCACTTGCTACTAAATCAGCTGTAAACAGTAACAAGAAATACACATTCCTTGATGAAAGAAGCCGGGAGAAGAGAAATGTTGAAATTATTACCCAAAGAATTCCACAGTTTGACTTCACATACTGTCATACACATCTGCAACATCATCAACTGACCTTAGCACAAGCACCCTCTGCTAAGGTTCACAGACAGTAACAATGTTCAGAATTCAACTTCGGAATTTTAACAGAATTGTTAGGTTGTTTTTTTTTTACTCTTTTGACTTGATAAGCAGTCTGTTTAACTGGATTTATTTTAGTTGTAAAATCAATATGGTATAATGCCAAAGCGTGTACTGTAATAGACCCTATTATCTCATTCCGCGGTCAAGTTAACAATTATAAATATGCAGCGTCTGGTTACCCCTTCAGAACAAAGCTTGCTGAGGTCTCAGTTTCATTAGGTTTAGGCAAAGATCAGAAATTACGTTGCGTACCTGACATAAGTTAAGTATATTAAGTATAGTTAATAGTACATTGTTTCAGGTGCCTTACAGCCCAACATGTACTTTGATTTGTCCTAATACTTGGATCAAATGACTTTTTATCATATGAAAGAAGTTGCCTGTCACTGCTCCCATTACAGTTGTTTAACAACAGACAGGCAGTTAGCAACAAGCAAGTGAACATAGTGGAGCATTTAGCAGCTTAAGAACTAGTAGCTTTTCTCTGAAGATGGGTCTGACCAAAACAGAGCTAAAAGAGAGCTTACATTTGTCTGGTAGCCACAAACCCGACTCCAAATGAATGTTAATATTGCTACGTAAGTAAGTGCTATTTTTTTTACTAGTGAGCTAAGTCTCAGATGTATGTCCATAGCTACAGAGGACTCCCTTATACCACTCTAACTGCGTCACCAGCTCAGTGATCAGTCCTCCAAATGCTACCTGTGTGAGATACATAACCAAATCAGGCTGGTTTAATTGATGAAGTCAACCCAGAGCCCATTGGGACTCTCTGTGAGTCTTTGTTGCTGATGAAGACTTATTTAACCTAACAAGGTTACTAGACTTCCCGGAACTTGGGCACGCACAAGTCAGTAATTAGAGTGCAGTTACTGGCAGGCTTGTCACACCAACAATCCCCCACCAACACACACACGGTTGTGCACAGTGGGTGCAGCACAAACATTATTTTGGAAAGGAGGGGGGTAGCAGGGTGGCTGACAGCTGGGAAAGAGCAGACAGCTTCCTGACAGACTGGCAGATGAGACCAAAGAAGAAACAGGGGCATATATTCCTGCGCTGTAGATATCAATCCATCTACTGAGCTCTGCAGGTTTAGAACGGAGCCAAAGCTCTAGGAGAACAGACGGCAGGAGAGGAGGGTGATGGAAACAAGCACAACTGCAGCTGCAGATGAAAAAACATTTCAGCCTACTGCTAGTAATACCCATTATATTGAAGTACAATCTTTCAGTGAAGGATTTTGCACTTATTGACATGCTGAACAATTCATTTATCCCACTGTGTTCCAGGGTGTGGCTTAAAAACCATGACACTAGCAATATTTTGGGCAAAATACAGCTAACTAATCTGATATGGAACCCATCAAAATAATCTTAAAGCATTAAACATGCTCTTGGACGGAATCAAAGTACAGATTCATTTACATAGCACAACAATGGCTAAAAAAAATTGTAAATGACAGTTCAGTTGGAATTTTGGGTTATGCTAGTAGCAAGCTACACAGGTCTGGTAAGCTGTCTAACTCCACACCCCCAGATTTGTGATGTCACTGACACTGACTCAGTAACAGTGATGTAACTCAATTTAATTGATCAAATTTAATTCATCACATTTTGCACACAAAAGGCTTTATACAACTTTTTTTAAATGTGGTATTACTCTAAATTTACAGCTTCAACTTTACAAACGTAGGTGTGTATGTAGATTAAAAGACGGTTGTGATCACCAGGCATGGATGAATAAATATATGCCAATGGTTGCATTATAGGATATGTGGGATCCAGTGTCTTTGGAGCTTGACCCAAATTAGGGACTGAAAGTCAAGGTATCTTGCCTCTGTTGCATCACTGTTGAGCACTCTTTTTAAAATTTGTCTCTTGTGGGTCTCCCAACCTTATGAAAACACCATACTAAATTCATGGATTCCCCCTTTAAACCAAATAGACTGCTTGCATATGTTTTATTTTATCTAGAAATTTCAGCTTGTAAGTTTTAGAGATAATTAAACACTGCCTGCAGGAACTTCAGAAGCTGCTTTCCGATTGTTTTGGCGTGAATGTTAGGACAAAAGCACAATGACGATTGACATAAGTGAATCATTTAACCTCTGAATGCTTATTAATTGTATGTTTCACTGGATTTGACCTAAATGTGGCACTCAGCATCAGGCTTTTCTAAGCTGCGTCCAATCACGCTGTGACACCTTTGCGTGCAGCTTGCATTGCTGTCATTTGAATGTACATGTTTTTCACTACTTATCTCTCATCCATCACAGCGGCTGACGGCCGGCCAGGGGCCCCAACTCATATATCCGTCAGCAGGGACAAGATGGATGAGAGTCCACCTGCTCCATCACTCCTCTCTTCCACTCACACACTCTACACACCTATTTTTCTCTCTCCCTCTTTCTCCCATAATCCCATATTCTCATCAGTCATTTCACTCAGGGTCTCTAGAGCCTCCTTGGACCCTGATGGTGGAGTAATGATAGTCCTGTTTGTATGGGCTTGGTGTTTCAGTAGGGAGAGATGCATAATAGGGAGTCATTTTCCCCAATGGCACCTGTTTTTGTTTGAATCCTGCTCTAGGAATTTCTAAGATAGTGGACAACCCAAAGCAGATATAAGCCAGCACTTGGTCTCAGTCCCCAGATGCATTACTGTCTGTTCTAGGGTAGGTAAAATGCTTTAAAGAGAGAAAGCTCTACTATCTTCTGGCAGCACGTCTTTTCTTCCTCCCACAGCTGTGCACAAGCAACAAGTTAATCTCCTGCTCAAATCCACACATTAATACACTGAATTAATTCAAATGCTGTTTGCCAAAGCCATTTTGACATTTCACTAACGGCAGCCTCTGCAGTTGAACATGTGTATGAGGAATCAATCAGAATCAGCAGCGGTGTCTTCACAGTAGAAACTTTATGTATGGCTGTTGGCTTTTGTTGTAGCTTCGCTTGCTTTCAATGTCTCAACTAAAACTATACTACTGTCTAATTAAAAACGAAATGCTAATAATTATTTTGGAACACTTCAAAGATCCTTCAGAACCTGCTGCTTTCCGTTATTATCAAATAAACAATATGGCAATGATGCCCTAAGCCAGTCTTCAGTATCAGGGTTGTTCAGTTTAAATAAATCCTTACCTATTACCCATTTCTCAGTGAACTTACTTGGAAAAAAACTTAATATAATATAATATTTATTATTGAACAACAGTCAAAACTTAGCAAAGTGCCTTCATGCTAGATATGCAACCACATGAGGACAGACATTTCTGAATGTTTCAGAGTAGCAGAAGACCTCAAGCAAGGTCACTTTCCTCCTACCCAGAATCCTTACGAACTTATCCCGTCCTACAGTTGCATTTAGTGATACTGATGACATAATGATGCATTTGGCAACGCTATCGGAGCTGTAGGGATGCACTTAAGGGACTGACACAGTGCCGGAAGGGTATTAAATATGAACGCTGCTGTATTGCTAAAAATGACATTCCCATTTACAATATAAAATATCGACATGGGTTCAGATCTGAGGACAAGCAGAGCTTTTACAGGCATCACCAGTACTGTATATGCTGTAATTGCTGTATTCAAGTCACTTATAGGTTTCAAGGAATATTTAATAGAACATTTTGTTCAGGAAGTCAAAGCCTGAGGCTTACTGAGGCTTGCTCTTTGTGTGAGAATATAATTGGTAAAGACAAATGAAGGTTGTTTGCTTTGCTCTCCTGAACACCTCCACTCTACCCTTTTTTTCACACTCTATTCCTCTTTGCCACTCTTAAGTTTCAGTTTTTCAGGATATTTACAGAATTATACTCCCTGTGTTTCTGTATCAGTCCCGGCTCTTGTGCTGTCTTAGTGGATGGGTGTTTCTTCTCCCCATCCTCTCTATCAGTTCAATACTCTTCAGTTTTATAAGGTTAAGCACTGACGTAGATTGAAACATATTGCGGCAGCTCTCAAAATCCAATTGCGCGTGTCCATCTTTTTCAACCCTTATGCACAAGCAGAACGGGATTCATAATGCCTGATGCTTTTATCTCCGCCGGAGTTTTACAATAACTGAAATGCTACGTGTTACGCCTCTCTAAATGCACATCCACTCTGGTGTTATCTACCTTCCCTTTCTCTTTATCCAGCGCACCTGACTTTGCCTGCTCCCTCTCGGCGCTCTCGGCTTAGTGAGGAACAAAATATGTAAAAATTGGAGGCCCTGCTTTTTACGGTTCTGGTTTTTGACATTTTGTACTGGCCCTAACAAGCTCTTCTCACTAACAAAATGACTTTACTTTGCATGTCAACTTTAATATTTATTAAGCAAGACATCACAGACAATAAACTCCAGCTGCAGCTCCGATAGACTTTTCTAGTGGATAGACTGTTATGCTAAATGGTGCTGTGTTTTGTCATTGTGTGGCCTTTTAAGGGCAAGAGAGCAATACTCGTCTTGATTAAGATGTAGATAACGGCTGCACTAATCAGCACTCTTTCCTACCCTCCCTCCTGACTCTATTCCTCCTATTCTCTCACTCCATCTTTGTTCATTCTAATGATGCCAACCTGAACTTCTCCTCTTCCCTCCCCTTTCATTTGAGCCCAGGCCATTATGGCAGACAGTGAGTTAATGAACAGCAAATGGGAGACGAGAATGGTATTAATCATCTCTGGGCCAGCCGTGTGCTCTATTATCATTCAGCTTCTTTCATCTAGGAGTAACCTTTCTGCTCCCACCACCTCGTCTCCAGCTCATTGCCTGATACCTGTGAGTGCTTTAAGGTTCCCACTGGTCATAGAATATTTCTGGAACATTAAGGAACTTTTAACAGGAAAGCCGGGAATACGTTGTCTTGCGAAGTCTGGAAGTATCAAGGAATGTTACAATTAGTTTCTTTACAGGAATATACCAGAATGTAGTATTTTTAGCCCAGCTGTAGATGAAACCAGACTTTTCATCCCCATGGAAGTTTTTACATTAAAGCGGAACTATACACGGGTTCCTATCTAAAAATACACCCATCATGGAGCCAAAGGAACAAGCAGGCTTGCAAAAGAGAATGTCTCTTGCTCTTTTTTTCTACATTCAATTCTGTTGGGTTTTCTCTTCCACATGCAGGATGTGACAAATTGAAAGTGAGAAGAGAAATATAAACTGTTTCCTCTTTTCACACCCTCCATTATCCAAAATTTAGACTTGAAATTCCGCACCCATTTGTAGTTGAGCCTGACAGCATGTACGAGTATTCAGTGATTGACCAATACTAGTTACTGTTGCTCTATCAGTCAACTTTCTGCTACTATGCAGTGACCTAGATTGTTTGTGAGACAGCGTATTGTCCATTAGCCAACAGCAAGAGCTTCAGTACATCATTAAAGGATTTAACCAAAATAAAGAATCACACCTATTAAACTGAAAAAACACCACTTTTGTGGTCACTTGGGGGCAGAACTCCACCACAACTTGAACACACACCCACTTGACTTATTATGCCCATATGAAGGTGTTCTGGCTACCATCTTAGCAAGCATCTGCTGCAGTGAAAATAAATAAAAATCAAGCTGAAAATAACAGTTTTACTGACCTTTCTGACCACACTGTGGTGTCAGAGTGTACTGACTGAGTACACTTCCACATCACTGCAGTTTAGAGAGAACTTTATTAAGTAGCAAGTATCAAGTAAAAGCAGTTTAATCAAATGTAAAGAATCATCACAGCATGATGTGAGTTAGAACAGAGGTGTAGCTTGGCTTTGGAGATGTGAGTTTTTTATTCCACACTGAGAGTCGAGCAGACTTACAATCGATAGCCAAGGATCTTGCCTGTCTAGGAGGGCCGCTCTCACTCCCATCACCAAGGTCCTTCAGAGCTGAATTTAATACTTACTCCTCAGTGTATGTCTCTGCATGTACGGGTGTGAATGAAACCTGCACACCCTTATGTGTGTCTGAATGTAGCCCGCCAGCTCTCCATCTCCAGGTCGGGGAGGTGAAGGACGGGGTCGGGGAAAGAGCAAGGGGCCTCAGGATGGACGTGATCCCGCTGCTAATGACGGCCGGGTAGACTCATACCAGTCTGAAATCTATAGTCCTGTCCTGTTCCAGCTCCTGTCCTTGGCTGGCATACACACCAACATCCCACAACTCCATTTCTTTGGCATAATGACCTCCTCTGTGTCTTTCTGTCATATGGTTCTAATGTTTCTGTCTCTTTTCTCTTTCTGCATCTGGCTTAGGCTGCATTTTAGGGGCTAAAAGTCAGGATATTGCAGTTTGCTGCACCAGTTTGTATTCTTCTAAACTGTGTCCCCAAACTTTATCAAAGTGCAATACTAAATAACATCCTTTGGTTTGAGCAGGGTTCCAAATAGTGAGAAATTCTTTGATTGTGTCAAATTTAAAAACCTCTGTATACTTAAATGTTTTTTGAATGTCTCATGTTATGTTTTGATGTAATTATCTTGGGTGTAGTGGAGATTAACTATAATATTCACTTTATTTGAATATTACATGAACAGTTGACCTTTCTTAAGTTCCGCTCCATTTGGAACCTTGGTCAGCTTCCTCCTTTCCTGTACTTAAATATTCTGCTAGACTCGTCTATGTTGAAAAGACAACCAAATCCTTGAAGATGGTTAAAAGATAAAAGCTGGATATAGTCACACCTCAAGTTAGCTAATGTTATCAAAACACTACTCACTAGCTAATCATTGATGAAGCTCGCTAGTCAGCTATAGAGTTTTGGTAACATTACCTAACTTAAGATGTGCCAAAATAAGGTTACCTTTATCTTTTAATCTTCAAGATTTGGTTGTCTTTTCAACATAGACGAGTCTAGCAGAATGTTTAAGTACAGGAAAGGGGAGCATTCAGGCCTGTTTAACTGTTACTGGACCCTGGACCACAGAGCAAAAAGACGTACAGGTTCCTGTGGCTCCACCTAGTGCTTCTAATGGCATTTGTAACTATTCCACCATGGCTGAATGAAAACAACCAATCAGAACGGTTTTTGAGCCTCACTTCAACTATCTTCAAGCTTCCAACCCAACCCAACAATCTCAACAATCAAATATCTTTCTTGGCTCTGATTGGTTGTTTTCATTCAGCCATGGTGGATTCTTACAGATCCTATTAGGAGGAAACACCTAAAATGGGGAGGTGATAGGGATCCAGACAAACAATAATCCATGTTGTGGCTTTTAAGCATGATGAAATTATTATATACTTATTTTCTTTTTTTATGCAGAGCACTGGCACATACACCCAGTAAACACATGTCAAAATCAAAGGTGAAACATATCGTGGTGTTACCTTGAGTCGGAGGTTTATTGCTTTTTCCTACCACCTGCTGACATCAGAAACAATCTGGGATTGTTCCGCTGTCATCTCCTCCTGCGGGGAGACACTCAGAATGTGTGAATGCCATAGTGCAGATGTGTATCACTAATGACAAATGAAGGACAGGAAGCTGTTCACTCCTCCTGTTCCTACCCCTCCATCAAACCTTGTATCTCGCTCAACAAAATTGAGGTTATTTTCCTTAAAGTTTCGACTGTCACTGCCAGATTCCTCCCTTCTTTTCTGTCTTCTGCATTTTTAGCACGGCGATACAAAGTGGATTACTACTCTTTTGGGAGGTAAACAGCTCGAAGAAGCTTTCATTATATTCTAGTGACAGGAATTCATTTCACATGTAAGCAGAAATCTGGCTAAAAGGAAAGCTGTCATGGGCAAAATGCCGACATTAGCCAAAAACAAGCGCTCCCTCACTCTGTTTTGCTTTCTGTGCTGTACTTTATGTGCAGGGAACTTCTCTCTGTGCAGTATACAGTGCATGTGAAGTGTCAGCAGTTTGCAGAATATACAGTCCCCTTCTATAAAGGAAGGCTTGAAGATCACAGGGATGTTCCCTGCTCCTTGATGTTTGCTTAGTTCTGCCTTTTTCTTCTACTTTTCCTCAGTAATAGCTCTGCGTCGCACAGTTCACCGCAGTCTTATCCCTCTTCAGTAGTTTAGGATACTTAGCTCTGAAATACCACTATATAGGTTGCAGTTCTGTCATAAAATACAGCCTTTAATATGTGAATAAAAGCTATAGACCTTTACTGGCTGTAATTATTCTCATATTACATGAAGTGCATGATTTTCTTGCTTATTATAGAAGATCATTAATAAGCTTATATTGTTTGATGTAAGTCATATGATCTGGGTTGACTAATGGTCGTGAGATTTGATTTACTGTATTGTTTGCTGTAGGCTGCTGTGCGCAGTATGTGGTGTCTGCAGTCTATCCCAGAATAACACAGCCTGGATGTCAAATGGAAAAGCCATATGTGCACTATTTCTGAACAGTGCATCAACCCACACTCTTTTTTTGAACTATGTTTAGCTGCACAATATCCATGTGCGTTCTTTGACACATTAAGCAGGATGGATGATGGAGCTGCAGCTAGAAAGAGAAAATAATAGGCAGCTATCTGTTCTGTTGTTACCTGCAGTGTTTTCATTTATCCTGGTTTCAGTTTTTTCACATTCAGTCATTTGTGATCATCATTTAGTCCCAGGTAGTTATTCTTCCAGGGGCTGACTGAGAGATTATAGTTAACAAACATTTAATGTAGTGAGCCCTTGTGCTACTTGGAGAAAACACGTGTAGAAACTTGCAACTCGCTGAGCTTACATTGACTGCATAACCTCAGAAGATGTTTGGTGCAAGGGTGTCATTTTCATCTACCCCTCATTTTCCAAAATCCTATATTTGTCCCTAAATTTATTACTGAAGTCCCTCTGAACGTAGTCCTCTCCAAATGAGTTATTCAGTTATTACTGCTTCTACAGCCATGCTAGCTGCTCTGTGAAGCTGTACTTGGGCTTATCATTCAGTGTTGTTTGCAGGTAAAAGTACTCTTTCCTCTCTAATCAGTTCCATTCTTTTACTGCAAAACTGCAAAACATTTTCATGTTAAGGCAACAAATTCACAGCTGGGGAGGTCCTTGAGGGACCCTAGAGGGCACGTTGTCGGGTTTTATCTACCATAGCCATCCGAAAAGAGGCAGCGTCTGATTGCCCCTGAGTCCACCAGTGAGTACAATGACCAATAAATGATGGCTAAATCTGCAAAAAGAAATAAACAGGCATTTACCATGCATCATACTTCTAGCACTGGACGCTGACATTCAATGTAGACTGTGCTCAAATGTGGACAGAAACTTGTCTTTGATGTTACAACAATGAGATTGAGACCAGCCAAATTGTCAGGTGTGAACACATAACACATTTTCGCTTACATTAGCTCTCAGCGACACCGATGGGAGGATCCAGCCACTCTGTACACTCAATCCCACTCAGTGGGAGTTTAGCACAGCATATACAAAATATTTACAAAAGGAAGGGAAAGAGCATGACATGCAGGATTATCAGCAGTGAGGCAGGTTGATAAGAATAATGGTGTCTGTCCATACTGTAGAGCCCCGTGGCTTGCATTGAAGCCAGTGTCAGCTGTGAAGCATTCTGTTCCATCCCTAATTGGATCAAACTGAAGGCATGAAGCGTGTGTGTGTGTGTGTGTGTGTGTGTGTGTGTGTGTGTGTGTGTGTGTGTGTGTGTGTGTGTGTGTGTGTGTGTGTGTGTGTGTGTGTGTGTGTGTGTGTATAAAATAAGAGAGAGAAAGCACAGGCAAAGGTTTCTGACTTCCAGATGGTGTAACAGAGTATATGCTACTGTTTCGCTTTTTTTTCCTCCACATTCAACTCTTCCTCTGTCCGTTTCTCATCAGTCCGCTAGTCTTGGCAGTTTTAGCTAGCCAGCTGTGTTACTCAGGCATCACAGATGTCTTTGCACTGTGGCCAGTGTCAGTATGGGCGTCTGTTATTGAGTTTTCTGTGTGGAAATGATGTACAAAGGAAAATACATGGATGAGTAGAGCCTGTCAGCAGTTTATCTGTCTTGGCTTGTCAAGGTCCAGGATGTCTCAGTGTTTTAAGTTCCAAATTCTCATGGAGCCAGCATTTAGACACCTGTCAAGCTGTCTTATTAATTTAAGCATGTATTTGTACTTTAATTTTTAATCTATCTAAATATATCAATCTAAGCAATCTATTGCCACTCTTCATCTTAAAGCTGCACTAGTCAATATTTTCATATCAATAATGGGTCAAACTGACTATTTGTAATGTGAAAGGGTCATTCAGAGTGACAAACCCACAGACTATTATCACAGGAATGCAGATCCTGTCAGCAATACAGAGCTTTATAGCATCTTTAAGCTAGCTTATTGCTTGTGTTTTGGTTCAGTCTCAACTTACTTGTCAAACTCGTTTCCAGACACAACAGCATCCTAATAAACATAAATGTACACTACATGCCCAGCACCAAATAAGACGGACAAAGTATCTGGTGAACATAGAGCTTTTAGTGGCTAAAAAGTAAAACATTTTTCTCAGGAGTTGATAGAATTCAAAAGGAGAGTATACGTTTGGAAATTGCTCACGAGTAAAGGGAACTGATTAAAATGCAAATACTACTGGTTCCAACCTAACCTAGTGGACACATTATGTGCATTGCCTGTATAATCCCACAGGCTGTTCAAGCTATTTAATTCACTAATGTTTCCCTGGACACCCCAGGCCCAGCCAGCGTGGCAGGTCTGCTGTGAAACCACCTGCTTAAGCTCTCAGACTCATATTAATTAGTTCTTCATACACTTTCTATGCTGCTCTAATGAAAACGTTACAGTGGGATGTAGGGCATCGCTGATTTTACACATTAAGATCAGGGCAGTTGTCATAAGGAGTACTGCTCAGCCTGTGGAAAAAAGTTGTAACATGTCTTCTGTGGCTCTGGAGGAAGCTTTTTAAACCAGTTAAAGTGGGTGCCATTGCACCCCAGGGTACCTTAAGGACATGCCAAGGGTGCTGCAGTATTTCTTCATTTGCATTTTTTTGTGGGTTGTCAGTCGTCATGGTCACAGTTTCTGGCTTAGTTTTCCAGGTTTACAGCAATCAGAAATAGCAACTGTGTCAGCAAGCCATTTACAGTTTGTCACTGTAAAGTGAGCTTATACAAATGCTAATTAAATGATGACACCTGGATTAGGTCATTGGGGTTACCTCGGTTTAGGTTTAAAGCCACCTGCCAGTCAAAGTCAGTCCTGGTCCAGTATCAACTTGTACAGTGTGATGTAGAAACTTGAAGCCACCAGTTCACATCCACTGAGAATGGACTTTACAGTGAAGGAGGAGACATCTTGTGAAAACTTTAGAAAGGAACAACATTTGCATATTCGGAGATTCTGAAGTTTTAATGAGGTAGAAGGAGTGGATGAGTTTTTAAGGATTTTAATGTAGAAATTTTTAAGGAAAAAACACATCAGACACACATTTTCATTCCAAGAAGTCTATGTCTGAATACAAGTCTGAAGGATCTTTAAAAAGTCCCTGTTCATAAGAAACATAGCATAAGTCTGTTTTACAACGTAAATGTATAGGATCCTACTAATGGTTTTATAGGCTCTACCCCTGAATGTGAAGAGGACTCCCATTGTAAACTCGAATAATTTTAATCATAATAATAATAAAAAGTCTGATAATATCCCAACATATCCAAAAAATACATATACATTAGTGATACTTTGGTTCCTGATGCCACAGCCATTCGGCCTACTCTGCTGTTGCTGCAGATTTCCTACAGTATCAACGCAGCAGACTGTAGCCGTCGTCAAAATTCACAAGATTTTGCTAATTTAGCATGTAAACAACATATGCTGCTCTGTCAGACTGAGGCAAGGCATAAAGAGCCTCCGTCGGATTGTTTGGTTAGAGGCTCAGTGTATTCTTTAAGGCAAGTTGTTTACCTTTCCCTCCCTCTGCTCTGCGGCGTGCAGTACTAATGAGAGACGCAGGGGGGGGTTGAGACGCAGCGGGGGTGCAGGCAAATGCGACCTTTACCAGCATCCCACCTTCTCGCTATCTCACTCGCTCTCCATGTTTGGCTCCATCCGTCTCTGTGTATCTCTGTAACCTCTCCTTGCAGGGTGTGCTCTTAGGGGGGGTTGGGCTCTACAGGTTGGGGGTTAAAGATGTGGGCGGGGAGAGGTGTAGGGAGAGGTTGCACAAAAGGTTACAGACACCTCCACAGCCTGCTGCATAGACAGGAGAGTTACATAAATGGTGCGTTTAGTGCATATTATCAAGTACTAAGAGAAAATGTAGTTTGGATTTAGTACCAGTGAGTGAAAGAGGCACAGAAAACACCAATCGATCCGTGTGCGTTTCAGCCCAAACTGAGAATCCCATTAGTGCTCTGACTTCCTAGGGTTTGACTTAAGCTTTTGACTTCCAACCCCTTCCTGACCGCTCCTCATTCTCCTGTTAACCCTTAGCTGCTGACCCCAGTGCTAACAAGCTCACTCACTGGCGGTAATGACAGTTCCTGACATGTGCTCTTCAGCAGAGGGCAGATGCAGTAGTAGCCACGGGCAACTCCGAGCCAACTCCTAGCACTTCACTTTTTAATTACTTCGACAGCACTGGGAAACGGAGTACTGTACTGTCAAGTGCAGTTTGACAAGGGTGAAATCTTTATATTTTTAGTTCAGAAAATTAAAGATATCATGGACTCTTTTCATGCCAATATAATCACCTGATCATGGAGATTCTATGTTTCCCTCTGATCTTAATTCTTGTCAGGGAGGAAAAGCTTCTTAAGATTCACTTAGACCATCCATCACTAAAGCTCTCTGCTGAATCCCAAATGTTTTTATTGGTCGAGCAGCTCCTTCAGGCGGGCTGAGACAGGTTTTGTTGTAGGTTTTACTGATCGACCCCCCTGGAGCTGTGGAGTAAACACACACCACACTGGAATGACTTATTGGAGTCAATGATGAACTCTTTGACAGCCAGATTTTCTTTTTTTATTAAAAGGCAGATTGTTCATACCTGAAATCTGTATTCAATCCAACAGGAGTCATTACTGTATCCCCAACCCTATCAACACAGGGCACTAATATTGGACAATTCTGCCTGTAAACCTCAGATAAGATTAACAACTTGTAACTATGGTATGGTTAAGGTTAAAGAAAGTGTGGCTGTGGTTATAGAAAATAAATATGATTAAGGACACTAAAACACTTGATTAAGGTTAGGAAAAGATTGTGGTTATTATTAATGGAAAGGAACATCAACTAGGATTAGGGTTATGATGGGACGCAATCTCTAGTCTCCCATTACATTAATGCACTCCTGTTTTCTGTACAGTTTTCTTTTCCTATCTTTCTTATCTTTATTTATTTATATTTCAAAAGAACTTTATTCTTGTGTGTTTTTTGTGTAATTTGTATATTTTTGTGTGATTTGTATATTTTATGCACCAATGCACCAAGACAAATTCCTCATGTGTGTTAAAACCTACCTGGCAATAACCCAAATTCTGATACTGATTAAGGTCAGTTGCACTACTTGCCTCTCCACCACTCAGTCTCCGTGGATAAAGGACACGCTACGTGGCACTGGACTTGTGTGTATTCACATCCTCAAGCCTACCCTTAAGCTGAGCTAGGGAAATGATTGAACCTGGTTCAACTTTTGCTCCAATGCAATGTGGTGTCATCATGTAAGTTGCTGTAATGGCGAATCAAATCTAAGCACACTTGTAGGAGATAAGGTTGTAGAGAGACAGGGAGAAAATGACTCAGTGTTATAAACCACTGTGCAGTGTATGATAGGGGTTCAAGATCATGAATTGGGCTGGTTTCATCAAAGCAATTTTTTGTGACTACTTGTTATATGTAAACTGCAAATGGTGGCAGCATCACAACTTCACAAATGCTTGTCACTTGGTGACTCCAAATTGCAGACCAGTTGCAGAGGTTTGAACAGCTCTGCAAGGTTTGCGTATGTTGTTCTCCACCTTGAAGATGCAATGAGGAGTCATTGTTCCAAAATGAATATCAATACAAAGTATGTCATGGATAACATAAAATGAGAATTAGCTCTACTACTCTGTGTTTAAAATCAAGCTTAAAGCAGGAAACCTTTTTCTTTCCAGGAAAAGAGGAAGTGATCATTTTTAAACCGCAGAAAAGCATTCAACCCCTGCTATTTACCATTCACCCATTTGTTGTCACTATAAGTGTTTGTAAGTTCAGTTTGCAAGGTGGCATGTGCAGCCCTCTCCCACTCTTCATTTGTCACACTTAGGAGTAAAACCTTGAGAGTGCGGTGTGCTTTAGGAGCCGGGCAGAAACCACCCTGACTGCACTTCACCGCAGATTAAAAGATTGATGACTGGAGTCAGCAGAAAATGAGCAAAACATAAGATTTCCATTTGACTCCATAAGACTCCATTTGACTTTGGCACAGGGCCTGGACACCTGCCTAAAAGGAAGCAAGGTGGGATAACCACAGCCCTTTCTGGGTGATGACAAAACCCTCCTGAGGGCTGGAGAATAATCTGGTGAGTAATTAATTTGGAGTGTAGTGCTTAATTCTCAGTTTGACCAGAGGCTACATGTCTTGGTAAGCCCCGTTGGACCAATGTGGCCCTTTGAGGGTGTGAGTAAACAAGGTCACATTCCCTTAACAGGAGAAAATAGCACTAATCCTCTTTCCTACGGCTTTAAACACTTTCCATAATTTCAGTACCATCAAATACTCTGTGTGCATCCAACCTTAAATCACTGCCCAGAGAATGAAAAGTTGATCTAAAGCCCTTTTTTCACTCGCTAATGAAAGCCAAAATGACCAAGAACTTTTCTTTCCACCTCTTCCATCTCTTTCTTCCTCTTCTTCCCACTGTCACTGTTAATTGCTTCCCCTCCACCTGCCCATACTTGATTTCCACCTGTCTTATTGTGTGATGTGATTAAAATGTAAAACGCTGCAGTGGATGGGGCTGCTTGTAAGCTCGGCTCCTCCATCATCCCTTATTGCGCTGGGCCTTGGCTGTTTGCAGGCAGCACTCGGGGAGTGCGCAGGGAAGATTGAATGATTCTGTGGCTTAGCGCGCTATTTCCTCTAATGCACGGCGGGCATGAAGGCTATCGGGGAGATTAATACTGGTTTGGGCTGTTTGTAACACTGGCATTTATTCTCTCCAAAGTCCCAACCACCGGAGGGCACTTTTTCATTCCAGCCCGTGCCAGGCCTGTTTACCCATCAGCTATCTGCTGCTTGCCTCGCCGCCTTATTCCTTCCTCTCCTCCTCTTTCTGTCTTCCTTGCTCCTTTGCACCATATGTCCATGTTTACAGTCCTCAGATCTGATCCTGCCTCTCTTATATCTTTCACTCCCTCTCTTAAAATCTTGTTATTTGTCTTCGCCTTCAGCACCCCATGCAGCCTGATCTTTGGGAGAATGCATGAAATAGCGAGAATAAGTTAAGGAAATCCAATAAGGATTAAATTATGCAGGCTGGTCATCCTCTGTGTATCTAGCAGGCCCTGGATAAACACCAGTAAACTGAAAACGTCTATTTTTATGATTTAGAATTATAGGGTGACTGAGGACTTGAGCACGCACACCTCTCTGTCAGCCCCCTGAGTCATGAGAGGTGGAATACACCTCATCAAAAACACTCTCCCATGCCTCCTTCATCTGCTCATTGGATTGCCCACGTTAAGAATGGCAGCCTCCTCTGAATAGGTAAACAGCACAGAGAGGCCCAGCTGAGTTTTAATTCAGACTGCTGAGCTAAATAAACTTGTCTGTAGAGGTGTCAGCCACATCACAGCGTGCCGGTGGGGCCAGAAGCTGTGGAATCAGTTCCACACACAAACCCCCAGACTCCAAAACGGTCCGTTCATTTTCATTTTGCACCCCCTACCAAGCCCTGTTTCTTTCTGCAGCGCAAGCATCCTGCAAATTGTATTTCCCCCCCGAAAATGAATTTGGGGAAAGTTCAAGGGTACCATATATATATTTTGTTCCCCCCATGGTTTCAATTTGTGGTCATATTTTCCTGGGTGCTGACACGCGGGGTAGTTTTGGCATCAGGGCGCAGTAGAAGAGGCATTAAATCCCCTGCCGTTTTCTCATCAATCAAGTGTTTGGGCCCTGCCAAGGAGGCACATGTTAACGGATTTCACAGTAAACCTCACTCAATATTGCCTCACGCCCAGAGGGGTGCACTCACACTCACTCTGGAATTTTAAAAAGCATCCTTTTATATTTTGGTAATGGAAAAAACATTAAATAAATAAACATACACAAATGTCTAAAAACATTGTACATTTGGTGTCATAGGTGCTGCTGTACAGTGGGTGGTAATAATCTGTGCAACTTCGGGCACAGAAGGATTCTGTTGGCTTGGCAGACCAATGCTTTAAAGGAAAATTGGGTTCATTACAACCTTGTGTCTTATTTACCATAGTTTGGACCATCATTTTTTATCACTTATGAAACACTGTAATTGCCAAATTGCCATACTATCATAAGTGATAGATTGTTGAGACCTGAGAATGGAGTCACATCCAACTTGGCAATAAACATGAGATGTCAGATGATCAGACAGGTTGTAAACAAGCCAAAAGTTTAGTCAGATTACTACTTTATTGAAATGTCTGTAATAATCCATTGTACATGTGTGCACACACATTATGTCAAGATCGGTGGGTCAGTGTCTGAAGTTCATCTTCTTGCCCGGTCTGACTTCTGTTTAAGTTTGGACATTTTCAGATGTCAGCAATTACTTTGAGTACAATCTTACCTATGAGAATGATGGTCAGAACTATGAATGCAAGGATGCAATCCATGGATGTAATAAACCGGAATTAAACTACATTACTCAAGGTAAAGAAGGATTCCAGTTGACCTGGTCAGTGTGTCTTTAAAAGAAGGATTAGGGCCTCAGTAATTGCTAATAAATGCTCAACTCGTAAAAACTATCTAATCCAGAATTCCTTACTGTCTTCAGAAATGCTTGAAGACCTACTGCTTACAAGACTACATACTCATCTAATATGCATTTTCTCTCAAGTGTCGTCATTTGCTTGCTACTTATGTTACGTCATGCATCTGTCTTGTGGCGCTTGTATCAGGTGGAACATGGAACTGAATGTTGGGGCTCTTATTCTTGAAGGTTTCTCCTTGATCAACTGTAAATTACTGTGGACAAAAGCATCTGCTAAATTTACAAATGTAAACCCTAATGTGAATCTAAATCCTCTCCAAAACACCTACTACTACTACCATGTCAGCAGGAATGCCTTTGAGAAGAGACTACTACTATTACAACCTTCCTGTGTAGCTGTGTTTTTTTTGCCTTTAGACATGTTTCGACGACACTTTGTAGAAGTTTAAAGCGTAATGAACCCTTACTCATGTTAAATAGTTTCCCCTCTTCCAATGACAATAGCAACAGAGGCCCAGAATGATCTCAAATACTCCGACCAAAAATGTCAGTGGACTGACATGATTAGAGCTGAATTCCTCTGACAGCCTGAGAGAGAACACAGAGGTATACAGTGAAGGAGATGGGGTGATTAGCAGTGAAAAGAGGCTTATGAAAAGAAGCACAGAAGATACTAGCTAGGTTAATCATAGCGGCATAGAGAAATTCTCAACATCCGTCCAACTGTGCTCTTTCTGGCTTTCTGTCTTCCTCTTACGTATACCTCCCACTTCTGCAATTGAGTCCGGTTAATTGTGTGGATGTTTACATGAGGAGAATGTAGTGCTACAAGGATGTCTTCCATTCTTTCTCATAGAGTAGACCATCTGAGTCATGTCTCTTCAGTTTTGCCCTAACCGAGACCCTGTGGTTGTCGTATCTGAGTCTTTCTGTTTCTTTCCCCACAAGGCCACTCTGCTTCTGTCTGAACGTCCTGTATTTAAATGTTGATTTCATGTCTTTCTCTCATTTATGTCTTCCTGTGTCACAGAAGCCAGGGTTTTATCATGAAGACACTAATTAATTCAGACAAGTGACTTCAGTTTTGTTGGGAACTCTCGGGAGAGTGCACATCTCTTCAGAGATAATACACAATAATAATAATTAATACAACCCTGGTTGAGTTTTCAAGTATTTGTATTTACACTTTACACTACCTAAAGTGACACTCTGATCCAGTGAGTGGAAAAGGTCTTCCAATTAGGGAAGACTACGTAACATTGCTGCCTAACTGGGAGGAGAGACATCCCAGGTTTCATCCAAACATAATTGTTTGTGGCCCCTACTTAGCATGAAAAACATTTTCACTACAGGCATCACAGGCTTTGTTTTAGTCTAAATCTTCAATTTGTATCTACTTAGTTATTAGAGGCAATTATTTTTATACTCCTAACACTTTTGACAAATTTC
The DNA here is from genome assembly GCF_905237075.1 of Dicentrarchus labrax. Lineage (NCBI taxonomy): Eukaryota > Metazoa > Chordata > Actinopteri > Moronidae > Dicentrarchus > Dicentrarchus labrax. The sequence continues at coordinate 3,391,529 of NW_026136712.1, forward strand.
TTGTGACAGAAATTTCAGGGTTTTTTTAGATTAGTGTGTGGCCTCAGTAATGCCTTTTATTTTATTTATTTTCACTATGAACAAAACTAACAAACAACTAAGAGGAGAATGGGCTTGCTGAAAACGTGAATGAACCGAAATAAGGGTAAGAGATGCAGTGGTTACAAATAGGCCCTCAATATCCAGAACTGCAAGCTGAAATAACCACATAATTTGTCCCCTTGTGTACAAGTGGAAAACCCAACAGACTACACAATACACCATCTAAAATAATGTCCTGGATTAACATACTTTAACCATAACCCCAATCTTTTGCCAAACCCAACCCAAGTAGTTTTGGTGCCTAAACCTTTGCAACTTGTTGCGCTCTAATTCATTTTTTGCCCACCTTGGGATAGGAGAAAAAACATCCAGTAGAGAGCAACAACTTCAAATCTTGCAAAAATATTTGTTCTTTAGCTGCAAAATAATGTGAACATTTTTTCACCAGTTTAAGTAGCTAACTTTGTCAGCTGTTTGGTGCTGGGCATAGTTGCAAACTGCATGCTACTGAATGAATACTGTTAATGTGCCGTAAAACCAAAACAGTGACCCAGAAGAAGCCTAAAGAAGCTAAAAAGTTTTGTAGAGCAACACAGTTGGATGTTCTGTGCACATTATTGGAATGACCTCTTTTGGCTCATTGTTGATATAATAAACATTTGAATACTGGAACTTTAATCATCATCTTATTATCTTGAGGTATGAAGCTGTTATCTCATCCCAGTTAATTATAATGCTATTAAGTTAGCTTTTTAAGAAAACATAGACATGTCCCACTATAGAAAATGCAAGTAGATAAAGTCTGCTGTAGGTACATTATGATCACCATGAGCCATTATAAGATGATCATCAGGCAAACACATTTCTCAAGATAATGAGGATGTGATAAAGACAGATCTTAAAGATTATTAGCAACCACAGGTTCCCTTTCCCATCTGTAAAAAAACTAACAAGAAGAGCTAAGGAGAGTAAATCTCCTTCCCTTTTTAAAAAGCAGTGTGCTTTCTCTCTTTTTCTCATATTTATTGTGTGTGGAAAAAGTGTTTAGGGGGTCAAGGGAGTTTTGCATTTGCCTGGTTGAAATATGTTTCCCATTTATGAAGCTCAATGATGTTTTGCTACTGCTCCTCACAGGACACTCACTAGCAGTTTAGCTGCTTTTTGATTACCGTTAATGTCCACGCACAATGATACCCCACGACTAGCGCTGCTTGTTAACACTCCTTATCAAAGCAATGTATGGCAAATATAGTGATGGACACTATATTTCGGTGACATCATATGGCTGCCAGTTGCCACAGAAGCAGACAGCAGCAAAGAAAAAGGGCAGAAGGAGGTAAATGGAAAACATGTCTGTGGTTAAAAAAGTGACTGTGACAAGTGAAATTAGGACATGAAGTTTGCAGCCTGCTTCAAAGCACAAGGTGAACAAAGCCCAGGTTGGGTTGAAAGTAAGCAATAGGAGGAGAAATGAGCAGGAGGAGGAGGAGGGAGCTCTGAGAGACTTTGTCCTTCACCTCCATGCCAGGGCGAGTCTCCACCGCCAGAGGCCATCGCTCTACTCGCCTTTGATCTTCCCTCTCTCTTCAGACTTGCTGCTCAGTGACAGTGACAATGATGTCCAGTAAAAATGTTTTTTTTATTCCAAATACCATCTCTGTCATGTGATCAGGGTGCAGCCTAAAGTGCAACACACACTTGTACAAAGACAGCAGTGCAGAATAAACTGTATCATCTCCCCCTGCTGTAATAGCAAAAGGATGACGCATGTGTGGCGTGTTCAGTGTGTGTCAGTGTGTATGTGTGTGTGTGTGTGTGTGTGTGTGTGTGTGTGTGTGTGTGTGTGTGTGTGTGTGTGTGAGGCCTCACGTCCTCTCTGGGTCATTATTATTTTCACTGTCATCTAGGGATTGCTGAAAGACCAGCGCAGCCACTTTGGTCTGTCTCTGTCTACCCCGCCAATTGAATTTGTTTTGTTATCTTTGTGAATTGGCCGGCGGTCTTTAGTCAGGTATGAGTGATGACAGTGTGCAGCGTGTGCTCCCTCTCTAGCCGCAGTGATGTGTCGGGGTGGGACAGGCCCAAGGTAAGGTAGCACTTAACGCCACAGTGAAAATGGAAATGTCAGGCTGCCTTATGAAACACAATCCAGCTTGTTATTCAGCACACGGTAGCTGGGGACACAAACGTGAATACTGCAGAGGAACTTACTTCTCATGTCTTAATGGGTTTGTAGTGTATGTGTCACGGCTAACACGCAGGAGAACAGGAACACAGTGGACAGGACCCAAATGCAGACGACAGATGCAGAGCGGATGCAGTTCAATGATTTAATGATCAAAACCAAGTGGTACAAAGGCTTACTGAATACTGAGACAGGCAAGGGTCAAAACCAGGAAAGCATTCCAACATTAGACTCACAAACCAGTCTCTAAAGGCTTTGCTCAATAGAGACTGAAGACTAAACAACTAGAGTTTACACATTTTTTTATTGCAGAATCAATCCAAAGTCTGGCAGTGACATGCTGGTAACATGCAGAAATCATCTGCTTGTAAATACTGTACCATATAATGTTGTTCAGGACCAGTGGCAGGGGTGACAAAATAAAAAGGGTGCCAGTGCACAGAAAGTTGTGATGCATTTATGGTTAAACAGCTTAGACAGTGTTTCACTTTAGCACATTTTGTCCACTGGAAGGGCATCCTAGGGGGCAATCTGTCATGTTTTCTCCACTAGAAGTGCACTCTAGAGGGCACTTAATCATGTTTAATCTACTGTAGAGCATTGTAAGGTGTGTCCTTGAAAAAAGGGGTGTAAATTGGTAGACGCTGAGGTCTCTGATCGTATGGTATCATGAGAGTAGCCTAACACAGGCAAAGTAATCCCAGGGGACAGGCAGAAAATCCCCCCAAAAATAGAGCAATGTCCGAAACACACAAGGTAGCAGATCAGTAGCATACAGCTACAAAAAGAAAGACACTATATCTGGCAGGGAAGTGGACTGGTATATGGGTGGCCGTGGCTCAGTAGGTAGAGCAGGTCGTCCACTAACCATTGGACATTTAATCCACCAGCTCTGCCTGTCCATGTGTCAAAGTGTACTTGAGCAAGACACTGAACCCCAAGTGTTTAGGTGGGGTTGAATGAGAAGGACAAATTTTGTTTCCATGTATGCAAATGCTGTGAATGACAAAGGCAAAAGGCTATAGCCCCTGGTTCTACTTCTTCTATATATGGTGAGAGACTGACAAGTGGGATCAGGTGTGTAGACGGACAAAGGAGGGAAAGTCTGAGGGCATCTAGTGGTCAGCTGGAGAATGGCAGGTCTGTTGAGCAGAGTAAAGCCTGGGGATGAGGGAAAATGTGGCTGGAGAAGAGAGACAGAGGCAGATTGTGACAGTGTGTATGTGTGAAGCAAGGGAGTAGCCATAATGAAGCAATCTTAGTAATTAGTATCGAACTTAAATGAGCCACTGTATGGGAAAATGGGGCCTTCAAGGGAGAACATTGGTTTTCATAATTCTCGTAGGTCTCAGGTGTCTCTTTGCAATGAGGACGGCTCAGAATTAGCTTCTAGGAAAAGACAGGAAAGAGAAAATTTGCAAATGACAAAATGATTTGTGTCGATTTTTTTTAAATGTGAGAGAAAGTAATGGAGTTTACTGACAATGCAACGTTTCAGTCAGACTGAAACGCATGTACGTGGCTAATGCCTGGCTAACAGTGTGTGCATTTGATAACACTCACTTTGATGTTTTAATGAAAATTGTTGAAATTATTTTTAAAGGTATTCCAGGGATTGCAAGTCAAACAAGACTTTATTTCAAGGTGAGGCATGTTGAAATATTACATTATTAAAATGCTGTAGGAACAACAGCACTTTCAAACGTTATTGGCCAACACAGTGTGTTGCTGGACATTGTTTCTTTTTTTTTTTCCAACTGTGCCAGTGCATGTCTGGCCTGTCTGACTGAAAACGACCTCAGGAACAAGTATTGAATGTGCTCTAGAAGGTCATACCTTGTAGAGCTAAGACCAGCATGTGTGTGTTTCACATCAGCCGCTCTCTGTGACCTTGCCGCGGCGAAAGACAAAAATACAACACTTTCCACCGTGCATCAAATCATATGACAGTGCTTGCAGCCGCCCTGATGAGTAACATATTGAATGTAACAGATATTTTATGGACCCACTACAATCCACTTCCCCACCCAGACTTTTCAAACAAACCTTTGAAATGTGAGAGCGCCCTGCTGTTGGTCCTCAACGCTGCCCTCCCTTTGTGTATCTATTGTGTTTGCTATTTATCGTTCCTTGTAAAGTGGCTTTCTCCGGTGGAGCGGTAACACAAGCTATGGCAGCTCTCCGGTGCAGCACGCAAGCATCACAGAATGATAGATTGGAGTAATACGAGCTGGCAAATGCCTCCTTGGTGTTCCTTTTTAAGGCTTTTATCTCAGATTTGGCATGAGTGCGCGCTCAATAATCAAGTGGACCATGAAAACATGTTTCTCATCAGGCGCATGACTGATACCTGCTCGACGGCTCACTGAGCAACAGGGCGAGGAAATTTATGGAGCTCTTGGGAGCGTGTATAAAAGATAGCCTCAAATGAAATGCAGTCAAATGGAGGTTTTTGTTATCAGGCCGGTTTAATTTGGTGATGGATTTCTGCCAGCAAATTCTGAAATGCTGCCTCTCACTTTGAAAGAAAAAATATTGTGCTCACCTTGGATCTGGCTTTTTTCTGGTTAGATAACTTGGGGTGGGGTGCAGGAAGAAAGGTGGAGAGATGTGTGTGTGTGTGTGTGTGTGTGGTAGACAGATAAATGGATGGTCTTTCTGGCGGTCAGCCTGGGCAGGGAAGGCTCAGGCTATGGATGACATTTTGAGCTCTGATTGCCTGTCGGGTCGGCTGACACTTGGATAGGCTGCAGTCCCACAGGGAATGTGACAAAGATGGAGTGAGCTCACTGTGTCACACACGCACACACCCACACCTCAACTACTATCACCTGTGTGCGAGAGTGAGTCTGTGTGTGCGCACCGGGTGACCTATAGGTGCTGTAGGCATCCATTACCAATCTTGGGTGTGATTCAGGGAAGATCCAGCCAGTGAGCATGTCTAGGCTGTTTTATCCCCGCTGCCTAACCACCTGCCTGACCTCCTGAACCTACAATCCTCCCACAGCTTTGAGGGAATTGCAACTCCTCGCCACACAAATCTAAGTGATACAATATACTGCAGCCATGGGGTCAAGACAGCACTGAGATCAGCTATGGTAGAAACACTACTGAACTTAAAATTCTTATTAGAATTACAGCTGTACAGTTATGGCCCTGTAGCTCACATGCAATGTATAAGAGGACATTGGATGTGAGCTAAAGGTTTTCAACTTAAACGAACAAAGAAAGCATGAATAAACAATATCAGCAAGCGAGGCGTCAGTGGCGGTTTCTGAGCTGCAAATCCAAACCAGCCAGGGCTAAAGGCTGATTTGGATTTTATGACTTTCATTGACTTCCCATCACTTTGTTTCCTCCTTCATTGCTCGTAAATTGGCCTGCATTTGGAGAAACGCTAATGGAAAGGCTGCAAAATTTGAATTGGATATAAAATGCAGAAAACTGTATGTCAGTCAAAGCGTGCTGAAAGCCGCAAGATGGAATTTGTTAGGTGACCTCATGAACTGCATATAAATTGTCCATGTCCTCCGGTCCAACTGAGACTTTTTATACCAAGCAGATGTCTTTATTTAACACTTGACAGTTGTTTTTATTATTATTGTTATTATTATTCATAAAGATGTTATCTTTGGATTTAATGTTAATTTGGGGCTCTCATTTTGAAATTAACATGCCAGTACAAGGCGTAGGTGTGCAGAAAAACAGCACCAGAGTATTAAGCATGGTGGAAAATGAAAAATGTGTCTTGGCTGGGACTTGAGGTTGTTTTTTTTCATACTGAATTATGTTTGACATTGATAGACAAAATAACTAATAACATAGTTTCAATAGGTTTGAAAATGTATTTTCAAAGCGAGCATGGCTGGGGACCAAATGTTCATTGCTTATATTTTTATATATTTTATATGAACATTATTTGGTAAAAGAATATAGCTGGCATGCCGTTTTCTATAACTTTTTAAAAAATCGTATAAAATGGCTGTTTGTCCATCTCCCACTTCTTTCTAACTTCCTTTGACTCTGGCTGTAGACCATAGGTTCATACTGAGGACAATAAAAATCCCTCCAGAATCTCTGAATATGCAAATGTTGTTCATTTCTAAAGTTTTCCTGCTGGACACAAGATGTCTCCTACTTCACTGTAAAGTCCATTTTCATTGGATGTGCACTGGTGTTTTAAGTTTTCACAGATTATCTGTCATATAAGTTATTTTCATAAGTTACCCACTGCAACTTTAAGCCTAGAGTAAAAACAAAGGAAAAATTACTGACTTCAAAAGTACTCAAAAAGTACACCTACACAAAAACCTGCTTATGTAACTGTAACTCCTCACTTATGTCCTCAAGAGTACCACATACTCCTAATTATCATACACGACTCTGTGGAACATGAAATGTACTTTTTCATCCTACGCTGAAGCTCCCCTCCTCCTGCTGGAGAGTGAAAGCACAGTGCATGTTGAATATATGAGGACGCTGTACATTTCCAGCTCATCATCCTCCCTCCCCCTCGCAGAAGGTGTGAACAGGAACAAAACTGTCTACAGGAGGCGATGTGTTTACACACGGCCATAAAACTCCTTACACCAAAGAATGAAACTTTTATTGACTAGCAGGTGTTGAGCAATGATGCCTCGCTTTATTCCAAACGTGGGTTTTTAAATGCCGCGCCTGAGAGTGTATATACAGTCAGGAGGGAGTGCAGCTGTTAATAATTCACATTGATTCTCATTGACGAAAAGGATGAGCTGTACCTGGGCCGCCGGATCCCTCGATCTACAGAGCTACAGTACCTGTAGTTGGATCTCCCTCTCTTCTTTCTTTGTTTGGATATCCTATTCTCTTTAAGCACACCTTTGGCTTTCCATCAGCTCTTAGCTCTTTAAAACTAACATGTTTATCATCCCTTTTCCCAACTGGCCTTTAAATTAAAGCCTACATTATGCATTATTTTGTCACGTTCTGCACACTCTGAAACCTTACATGTTCCTTCTTCCTCTCTGTTGGGATGTTTATAGACCTTTTTAGTCCCACTTTTCAGGTTTTATGGGCCCACTGGGGAATCTCCGCAGCAGACTGTGATCAGGTTAAGCAGAAGGCGGTTAGAGTCGCTGGAAAAGGTTAGGAATGTAGAGAACAAAACATCTGAATTTGCCTTCCTTTTTATTTTGTCTTGAAGAAATATTTCTTTGTTAGTGCCTTTTATAAAACAAGTCAATTATTTTTGTATTTAACTATTTTAATGTTATTTCCACCTGGTTGTTTGCTCCATTTAAAAAGAATTGTAAAGGCCACTGCTGCTGGCAAGGACAACTCAGGAAAGATAATTCAAATATTTTCTTATTTTATTTGTATAGCGCCAATTCATAACAAATGGTAAAGACAAAAGTACAGAGACAGAGAAAATGGTGCACAACAACAATAGCAACAACTACACTATTAGAAATGACTGACGATGACAATGACAACAATGATGAGGAAGCTGGTTATGCTGCATATAAACCAGTAAACCCATGAAACTGCACAATGGTTGCACCAAAACTGGCATTTTTGGAATCCACCTTTAACATATAGTTTCTCTTGTTTTTGTTTTCTTTTTTTCACCAATAGTTTTTATAATATCTTCATAGACCATTTTTATCTTTAATACCGCATATGTTTTTGTATGTACGTGGACTGTATGTAATGTAATGCACATGGCCTTCATGATTTTAAGGGGTATACTAAAATAGAAAGTATAGACAGTAGGCCTGTATCTCAGCCTTTTTTTTTTTTTTTTTGAAGAAAAGTAAATTATTTTTAAAGTTCAGATTATTATTTAAATCTAAACTTTGAAGACCTGAACACAAGCTATATTCACAGAGCCTTCACTCTCTCATAAACAGCCTCGTCCTGCATTAGAAAAGTTTAAAAAAAAGAAGCCTATTAGTTCTGTATGATTGGTAAAAGGATAAAAAAAAATCATAATACAGACAGTATTGTATAAAATGTTCCCTAAACAGGAAATAATCTGCTCAAAAATTCTTCCAAATCACAAAACTTGCAGTTACTGAGTTCACTTTATTTAGATTGTCCAGTTTTGAATATAATATGAAATATCCATGAAATATGTCACTTTAATATGTCATCAGTTTACTAAATGATAGAAGACGGGTTCCTTAGGAAAAAAGTTATTGTATGCATTTAGCCCAATATGACAGAATGTTTCTCAATTACATAAATGTCCTTAAAGTCCTTTAATAGGCAGTTCAGGCTGTAACTACTTTCTTGTTATAGGAGCCTTGCTGCCAAGATTATTTCAAACTACTTATTAAAGTCATGTTTGCAGGTAATTGGACTAGGTAAAGTACATCGAACCTAAACAGGATCATGCAATCAAGTAGCAATCATCTTATGTATGTCCTGCCAATGTCCTGTCCTTTTTGGTTTACAATAAAATAATAGTCCTAACTATGTAGTATGAGGTAAATTGTTAGTAAAATGCCAGTTTTTAGTGCAAAAAAAACCCAGCCAGATAATGGGTGTAATGTACAGTCATTATTTTTAACTGCCTTACAGCAACTTCATGTCACTTTCAACATCTCTGTCAGTGTTTTTAGTTATATTTTGCGTGCATTCATTTTATCTCGAATTTTCACCTCACGTTCAGTGTGATCACGGCAGCAACAGCGTGGGAGAACCAGTATATTTTAAGGTGGAACTGCTTTATTCAGTGTTTTTTAGTAATTTAATCAGCGGGTCTGTTTGTTTTAGAGAGGAGGAGACCTCTGTGGATAATTGGTCTCCCGGTAGAAACCTCCTGAACCATGAACACTGAAGGAATCCTAACTGGGAAAAGCTGTCTGCAATGACGGCAATGGTGGTGAAGACAACAACTCCCATGATCCTGATCCATGATGAAATTACACATTGTATGTTTAAAGTCCACATGAAATGGAAATCAGAAAGCTGTTTGCTTCTGCATATTTCCGTATTTCCTGTACAAACAGGCAGTTATGGAGGGATCGCAGTAGCTAATAGCGCTGTGTTACGTCCCCCAGTCAAGCAGCTGTAGTGGAACCATTAGCTGACTCTGCTGGACTGGGAGCTCCCAGTTAACAGCACATCCAGACCAAGACGGAAGGCAGCGTGCAATGCCATCAGTGGACAGTTTGACAATAGGGAATAAAGTACCCAGTTGGGGTTTTTTGCTGCTTAACATGAGCTGCACAAGATAACTAACAACATCTAACATTAGTATGGGTGCCAGTTAGCTTCTTTTAGCAACAAGTTCATCTGGAAACTCCATAAATCACCTCGGTACCGCTGTCGTGAAACTGTCCTCTGTGTCTCTGAGGTGTTGAGGCCCCGTTCGGTTGCACACTAACAGCAGCTACATTAGCAGTTAGCAGAGTTGAGGCCAAGCAGTCAGAGGTTGTCATAGGGAAAACCAATACTCTCCATAAAATCTGATCCAGTTTCACCCAAATCGCTGATAAAGTTGTGTTTTTGTACAGTAATCAGTGAGGCCCCCAGGAACTCTCCACTCCAGTAGCTAGCCCTCCTGTTAACTAGCTTGCTAACTAATGAATTAGTTGAAAATTGTCTGACAAGTGAATTTCATGCCATTATTGGTTGAAATCGGTTAGTTCATGCTAACGTAAGTCACATTTTGGTTTACACAAAGACAGAATGGTTGGATTTCAATGTTTCAGTTTCATAACCTTTACGTGGGTGGCTGTGGCTCAGAGGCAGAGCGGGTCGTTCTTTAATCGGAAGGTTGTGGGTTCGATCCCCGGCTCCTGGTGCCACAAGACGAAGTATCCTTGAGCAAGATACTGAACCCCAAATGCCGTGCATCGGTGTGTGAATGTGTATGACTGTTAGTTTCTGTTCAATGGACTTTGCCATCACTGAGTGAATGTGTGTGAAAGGGTGAATGTGGCACGTAGTGTAAAAGCGCTTTGAGTGGTCGGAAGACTAGAAAGGCGCTATACAAGTACAGGTCCATTTACCATACCAGAGTTAATTTGCTATACCATGACCTATTGATACTGTACTGCAAGACATTTAGAAACAATGGCATTGTTGTGAATGAACACAACACTGGCTTTTTCAGAATCCTCTAATATCTACGTTCTTGTCTGGTGACAGGGTTGAGTATGTCGAGCAGGTATTATATGACCGCTTACTTTTAGAGTGGAGCATGAATGTATAAAGATAGACCTTCATTAGCTGAAAGTCACAGTCTCCTTTCCTTTGACTTTAGTACATCCCTGATAACTATAGCCTGCTGCATATTATTGTATTAATTTCATTATCATCATGAAAATGCAGTAGGTTGTGCAATTCTAACAAGGGACCTGACATAACAACCATTAATACATATTCATCTCTGCCTTGCAAAAAGACCCATTTAAAGAAAAATCTCTATACATGCACACTCGAGGCTCAAGGCTCACATCAATACTGAAATTATTATTAAATTATTGCAGAGGAAGCGGGAGAGGATGCGTGTTTGTCGGCTATGAAATTCACTGCAGCTCTGAAAGGAGCCTTGCGGCATTAGGTATAAATGGGAAAGTAATTAGCAGAGCATATGCACTTGGACCTGCAAGAGCAGGACGAGGTCTTTGTGCTACTGTCTGCACACCCACATGGGTCCTTGTGTGCGTGTGCGGATGCGCGTGTGTGTATGCTCGCTGCACAAGGCCACCCACAACAGGAGTGCCTGATTGAAGAATCCGGAGAGAAGCAAACAGTCGGGCAAACAAATGCACACTCGTACAATCAGAACTCCGAGTGTTGACACAGCTCTGCCAGAAGCTCTGCTCTGGGAGACGACTCCCTCTTGGCTCTCCGACTACCACCGGGACTGAAAAGTAACAAATATACTGATGTTTAACAGCATTTTTTCAGATTTCTGACTTCATTCCATGTTCCACATTTTCCTCATACGTGCTCTAATAAACCTGCCTCATTGGAGAACTAACGTTATTGTCTACAACCCCAGAGAAAGTGCACTGATTGCTGTTTCCTCACATCCTTTCTGCCTGTCTGTTCCAACCATACAAACCCACCACTCCCCTCCTCGCCGATCTCCCCATGCATTCAAGTCAGCGCACATTCGCAGCATGATGCAACGCTGCAGACTGCACCGGCAAGGCAAAAGGTTGCACAGCGAGTAGAGCTGGGTCAAATAGTGTCAGCAAATAATTCCTACTGGAGGATTTGTGTGAACCCTTTGAACCCCAAGCTTTTTTTAATTGCTCTGTTTGCACTCCTTTTCTTATTTACAGGCTTAATCATGACATAAATTGACATTTTCAGGATAAACTGAGCTGCATGTGTCACTATACTTGTTACAAAGGCAGCTCTTATAGAAAAATAAATTCTAGGAACCTTTAAATTGAAGCTTGCAGGTAAATCATTTCAGCATTTGATGACTAATGTTCGAAGTGTTCATGAGATATTTAGCCTGTGCCTGCCAAGTGAAGCTCAGCTCAACTTACCAGATCTGAACATGTAACCTAGAACAAGAAGTAGCTTTGTCTTCAAGACTGAAAGACAGTAGACATTGGACCCCCATCCTCTGTCACAATTTGTGTGATGTTCATCTGTAACCATGTGTTCATGTGATGTGGTGTCTAGCATTGTGTGCCTTGTGTTTTGCTTGAGATGCCCAGACCAGAGTATCTTTGCAGTTGATCGCTGTTTATTCTGACAAGAGGTTAATGATGAAATCCTGTCAATTGGGATCATGCAACTACTCCTCTCCCTTGGAGTACAATAGCGAAAGTGGACAAATTATGTTCAATACATTAAAACACAGACAACATATCTGACAAAAGAGGTAAATAACAAAATCCTCCCGCCAATTGTGATCATGTAATTTGAACTAATTAAACAACACAGGATTAAGATAAGTGAGCAAGTAAACTTTTTAAAGTAAATGAACACGCAAAACATGGAAATGTATCCAAGCATAACGTTGCTTACCTCTCCCATGAAGTAGCCTACAATAGCAAAAGGAGAAGGGTAAAGGCAGGAAACATCATTTATAGGGGATCCCCTGAAAGTGAACATCAGAGTACAGACTCAAATGTTCCACGTATTCTCTCTATTAATGATATCATTATTTAAAGGCAGATTTTGTGTTATTATAATCTTTCATAATAATATGTCTCCATTACACATATTACTGCTGTATAATTGAATCTTGTTACACATAGGTGAGTGTGAGACTGACCTTACACTCCTACAATGAACCGTACTAACAACAAATTATGCATATGTAATCGAGTTTTATGAATGAAAGTGAAGCTGGAACCTTCCGTGGTCACTTTTCCTCCCAGATGGTAGACACGGGGTGAGTGTGTGGGTAAGCAGAGGATGACATCACACCCACAGGTGAGATTAATGTGCTGTAATGCTCCTGAGTGAAAGTGATACTGTAGTTGACTGAAATGAAATGAATGCCCCAGGGAATTGGACTTGACGGACGCAGCTGAATAGTCTTACATCTGGACACTCTAATGGTCCAGTTGTTAGCTCTTTTGTTTGCCTCTTTATATATAAATTATTTATATAAATTCAAGAAAACTATTGTTTGTTTTCTGCAACAATTTTCTGAACTTAGATACACCCAATATGTTTGCTACCATTTAGAAACTCTCCTGCGCTTTGTAGTGGTTGCCTAGGTCTACCTTTGGCAGCTGTGATGGAAAACATGAACAACCTATATGAAAATGACATGCTTTACATGTAGAGTGTTATGTGTACACAGGCTGTGAATAGGATTTTTATAATTTCTCTTCTACTTGTATGTATTAATTTGGTGGCAGTGGGGAAGTAATGGGAAACCGGGGAAATGTTTCTCATTTTTATTTGACATTTTGTATAAAGTAGACACCCTAAAGGATACTGCTAGTATGGTTGCTCATGGTGGGAACTGTTGGGTCTCTGTTAATAATGTTATAAGGAGTACAGTCTAGACCTGCTCTATTTGAAAGGTATCCTGAGATAACTTCTGTTATAAATTGGTGCTATACAAATAAAATGTAATTTAATTTAATAGCACCACACTTTTTAATTTTTACTTGAACCGTGCAGCCGTTGCCATAGTCAGAATCTCTTGATCCTGTCGCTTTGAACAATTTTGGCTTAGCCCTTAAAAATCAAATCCAAATAGACATTATTTAATGATGTCTTCAGCCATACAGTTAAAACAAAATACAAATTACAACAAAAATGTAACACGTTTGAAGGCGCTACTGGCCGCTGCATTTACATGCCCATCCATTGCCATGGTAACAAAGGCAAAAACTTTATCAGATGGGGGGACCCTGGGACAAAATCTCATAAAATGGGAGTCCATGGTCCAAATGTGTGTCAGTTTAGGGGTCCTTATTATTCTCTGCAGTGTTGCAGTCTCGCCAAGCACAGGGTTGTGCAGCGCCCTCAACGCCACCCTTCTTGTGCCTGTTGTAGGGTCTAATAGGACAGAAAGCAAATTCATTCAATGTACCCTAAATAAATAAACTTCACATAAAAAAAAAATAGGAGAAGCCAGAAAACAAACAGAATTGACGGATGTTTCGTTTTCCTCATTTTTCCAATGCCACTCTCTCAATGTCGCCATCACTCACTATGTAGCCCTAATACTGTATATTGTCTGAAGTGCCGAGTGCTGGCACGGTGTTATTGCACGCCACTGGGACCTCTCACCGCTGATTGATGGGTAAATGCTACTCATACATCTCAGCTTCCATCTTGTACAGGACAGTACAGAGCAGCTGACTGCTAGTGTCACTTTACAATAATGGTGAGTGCCAAAGAGAAGGCTGGGATGTGAGAACAGATCAAAGAGAGAGGAATTGAAGGGTATCAGACTGGACTGATGGATGGATGGATTGATTGATGAAAGGATAGCTGTCCAGGTCTAAATTGTGACAGCAGGTTAATCCTCCACTTTTTCTTCATTTGAGACGTTTCACGACGTGTTTCTCAGATTCTGAAGGCGTCTCAAGGACAGCTAATTGTGCTGTTGCTTCTCTTCCCTGCGTCTTGAGTCTTTTTCTCATTCCTTCCTCCGCTGTCTCCCTTTCTTTATCTTTCCTCCTTTTCGATTTTTTACACTGCACTTAATCCCACATAGCCTTTCCACCTAGCCGACGTCTGATAATGAGGTCATTTATCACCACTATGTAGAGAAGGCCTCTTTTTTAATGCATTTGTTTTCACCTTCCTAGAAAAGACATGTTTTCGAACAAAATTGCTTTTTTGAGTCCCGATAGCGTTAATCCCCCAGAACAGTCAGTTTAAAGCACCAGACGCCTCTCCATCCCCTTTCGAAGAGTGCAAAAGCCATTAAAAGTTGTGAGTTTCCTCGTAATGGCATTATGAGAGAATTGTGTGGCCTGTGTCTGCCTGAGCCTCCCTCGGGCCATCTCCCACTCTCTCATGTTTTCTGTGGCATATTCACTCACATGCACGCATACTGCACATATAAACGTTTGTCCAATCTGCTTGTACTCTTACTAATTTAAAAAAAAAAAAGTCTAACTTAATTAGCTTTAAAAGTATTTGCCTAACTTGTCATTATATTATTGTAGCCTATTTGTCATGCCCTCACGTAAAACGAAAACTTCCTCCTTTTGCAACAAGTTAAAGTGAACCAAACAGTCCCCGGTGGCCAGTGCTCTTGGTATCCTCTTTCTGAATAAAACATTTTCCTATCTAGGATAGATGAGTTGACTTCTTGCTAAGCCCAGATGCTAATGTTGCTAAGCTTTCCAAAGCAGCACTTTGCATATATGCAGTTTACAATGATAGTGGCACATTTAGCACTCAGACATTTTTGGAATAATGTGATCTTGATTCCAAACAGAGGGAGACAGCAGTCTTCTCATTTTTAGTTCATTTTAGTGTTGCTTGCTGAAAGGACATGTGTCGCCATCAGCTGTAGCTGGCTAGCTACTTAGTAACTTGTGAATTGACCCTTCCTTAGTACTGCCCCTCTTCTCTCTATGCTTCGTCTCTAGTTCAGTTTTTAATTTATGCAAATGTAATTATTATAGAATAAGCAATTCAATATTCACTTGCATACTTAAATATGCTTAAAGACTGAGCCTAAAGCTATCATATGCCAGGCTAAAAGTCAGCATTATTACTATGTAGAAGACATGGACACAGGACTTTCTTGCTAAATTTGGCAACATTTAAGAACTTTTTTTCAGAAGAGCGACAAATCTAGAGACCTTAACCCCTCCCTCCAAGAAAGTCATCAGTATTTTTCAATGAATGTGCTTTCTTGTGGCTGTGGCTGAAAAATGTCCTATCAGACTGTTGTTTCTTTCTAATATAGAAATTCCACTTGGATGCTTACTCCAGAAAAATGTCCTTGGCAACACTAAGATCAAGTCAAGTCAATTTTTTATAGGCCCAGAATCACAAATCACCATTTGCCTCAAGGAGCTTTACACTCTGTACAGCACCCTCAGTTCTCAGACCCTTGATTCGGATAGGAAAACCTCCCAAAAAGATCAGATTTATGCTTTTGGTACTAACAGAAGAATTTGGCAAATTATATCAGTAACAAATATGGTGAGGGTTTCTGGAGAATAAACTTCCCCATATCCAATAAATAGCTGGTGAGAGCCACTATGGCTTAAACTCTGATATAGTGTTGAAACATTTGGGAACAGTTCCCATTAGGTCTGAGCCTGGGTACAAATGGCTGATGTTCAGAACCTTTTGGTACCTTGAGAGTAACTATCCATTGTACCCAATGCAACAACACTAATTATATACTCACAATAATACATTGGATTTAAGCATCAGGTTTCAGGTATTCAGTTAAGGACTGAAAATGTACACTGTCTGTGAAATGTTCCCATGATAAGGTAGGATATAGGTGGAAAGTGCCCAACACACTCATGAGACTCAAATTCAAACGATTTCTACATTACCTGTGCATAGCAACTACAGTATGGTTAAAGTTAAGCAGAGATCGTAGTTATGCCAAATATGAAATGGTTATGTCATGGTTAAAGTTGAATCTAACACCATTGTCTCCCTTGCAGCAGTGCTGACATTGCAGTAGGAAGAGTGACAGATTCTGATTTGGATAATGATCAGTTTTCATCACATATTAATCAAACCATTTTGACTCCTCATGAATTTCGTTCACCTCTCTCAAGAGGCCAGAATGTAATTTTCACAGAACAGTGAATGATCTGCACAAATAACAAGGTAATCTAGCATTATACTTCCTGAATCATTGTGAACATAACTGCACTGGCTGGAATTTACCGAACAACCCCTGACATCAACATACAAAAAAAATGAGAGAAATTAGTTTCTCCATATGGTTCCATTATGGAAGTGCATTTATAGCCAGCAAGTGCTCCTTATTTCTGAGCAAGTGGTTTGATATTTCAAATTTGCACAAAGGGCAACGTTGAAATGCATTGTTATTATTATCATTCACATGTTTTTGTGTTGCAAAAAACTGCAACTCTGAAAAAAAACAACCCTTCTTTCAGCACAATCACAAGACTAAACTTAACCAAACTGTGTTGATTTTATAGTGTTAGGTTGGCTCCGTGTTAGTGAAGTCCCACCCATACGCCTGGCCGACTCAATCACGAGCAGGGCACAGCTGTAAATCGTGAAGTGAAACCCCCTTTTTATAGCCTCAAATAACAAATTAAAGCCGAACTTATCAGAAAATTTAACACTTGAACATACCTCAGCGAAATAAGAACTACCTAAAATGCCAGAAACCATCTTTGGGAAATAAAAACATTTGATGTGTAATTAGATATTTTTAGTTTGGCCTGTTTCCCCTCTGCTAACATGGAGGCAGCGGCCTTTATGATCTATTCTGCAGTCTGCCACCAGAGGGCATGGATGCAATCGATCCATTCAGTTGTTTAGCTTTTGCTTTTGTATTATGGGACATGTAGGATCCAGTGTATTTCTTGGCCTCTGTCGCAGCAATTCTGACAATGTTTGTGTCTGTCTGCAAGTTGGGGGACTGGTAAAAGCCCAATAAAATGGATTATGGCAGCACTATATAGCAGGAAGACTCCACAATATAAGAATCATTGTGTTTTCATCACCTTAAAATGAACCGTTTTTATCTACAGATGCTGTGGGTCACCTTCCATGGAATCCAGCATGTTGAACCTCCATGTTTCTACAGTAGCCCAGAAGGGATAAAAAACCAAACGCTGGCATTTGCATTTTGTGTGCAATTTGTGGCCACCTTAGTTTCTCCTTTGCTCTTTCAAGGGGAGGGTGAAGCGAGGGTAGTTGAGATCTGTACTTACACCTCTAGATGGCACTAAATCCTAAATCCTAGACGCTGGTCCTTTAGATACTTACCTTCTACATTCATGTGTACTGCCTTCCTTTCTTCCTTTCCTCCCTGGCAAGAATACAATTTTGGGTCAAATTAAATGTGGTGAATTGAATCAAATCAAAAGTTGGGTCAAAACATAAAGGTTCCTTTCAAAACTATGATTTGATTTTTTTCTTCCCTTTCTAACACACTAGCACACACCCACACACCCCTAATGTTCTCTGTAACATTATCCACACACACAAGTGCTCTCCGACTGACCGGAGATCAACAAAGAAGGGGCGAGACGCAAAGAGTTTCACAACTCACTTACAGCCCGGGCTGAGTGATGGCCAGCAGGGAGGAAATCAATAGCGGGAGGGGAGACACCATCAAAGCTGTCCATGGACCAACATCCCGTTACTGTCGACAGGTTTTAATCCATAAAGCTGGTGTCTCCCCCGAACAAAGAAAGGCAGGAGGCTCTTCTCTTATCTCTATCAGGGCTCTGAATTACAAAGGCCTATCACTGCGGAGTTAGAGGGGAACTACGTGGAATTAGACTGACGCTCGGTCTCTTGTGGGAAAAGCGGAGATTTTCATGTTGACTGGTTGTTGTATATTGTTTGTTGAAAATGTATATGAATTTACAAACTAATGTCCAATATTGTCATGAAATTTCAATCGATATCAAACCAATAATCAGTTCATGTAAGTGATGCGTTTCACACTGTGTGATGTTTGCAGTAACAAGAAGAGGTGCACAGTGATAGCAATGAAATAAAGAGAACAGCACTGTCTGTATAGAAACTCAAACTTCATTAACAGCTTCAAGAACGTCACCGTACCACCCACTCTTTTTGATTGACAGCTGGTCTCTGACAGTGAAGTTGGAGACTAACACACAGGAATGAACCTGCTGCTGAGGTTTTTTAAATTATACAATGGATAGTGAGAGTTCAGAGCGAGCCTTCATATCAGCCAACTGAAAGTAAATGACTTTAAAGGGTCAGTTCACACAATCCACAAAAAAACACAACTTACCTCGAGAGAAATCAAGCCACACAGTTAGTTTTGCTATCCTTTTACTTCAGGTTTTTAGGTCTGTGACTTCTGCCCCCTTCCAAATACAGTTTCAGGAAATATTGTCTATAATGAGCAGCTTCCATCGGATCTACTTCCAAATGAAGAAATAGTCCCTGAAATCTGTTGTGTTCTGTGTTGAGAGTAGTAAATCAAGCAGTTATTGATGTGAAACTGACTCCACTCCCTCTCCACCTCAACTGAGAGCAGCAATAGTAATGGCAGTCCATAGTGACTGGCTTGGGAACTGGAGGGTCACCGCTTCAGCACGGACTACAGTACAGAGTCTGGAGTGTGTGTAGCTGGAGAGCAGGAGCCAGTTCTGCTGGGCTCTGCAGAGGTTTCATTGAGCAAGGCACTGTACACAACTAACTGCTCCCAGAGCGCCGCTACGTGGCAGTCCATCACTCCATCTTCTCTGCACATTTGCATGTCTATAAGCCCTGTGTGTGATTGTGTTTTGGGCCTATGTGTGTGCCGAAGCTGCACTGCCTGCTGTGTGTAGCTCAGCACACCCTCGGTCAAACAGACACACAGGCTGCAGCTCTTTATAGAGTTCACTAACCCAACATCTGAACCTGCACGCTGGCCAAAGGTTGACGCTCAGAAACGTCGAAAATACAGGCGTGATGTTAGTGAGGATTGGGAGGAATTATGTTTTTTTACGTGTCATAATGATAATAATAATAGTAATATTAATATTCATGAAAAAGAAGACAACAAAAAGGGGAAAGAGAAATAAAAAAACAATTTGTGGATAGAAATCATACAAGCACAGAATAGTAGACTATATCCAGACATAAATTCAAATTCGAGTTCGAGGGGGGAGGTGGAAACTATGGATGATGCATGGATTATTTACATTTTTCCAATTTCCACAAACTTCCATCCACCCCCTGTGTGTTGTGGTGGAGGCAGATTTCTCAAAATCTCAACAAGCAACAGTAAATTTACCTGCAAGCGTAGATACAACTAGCAGAGAAAATATATATTTTGGTATCATTTTTAATCTTTTATTTTGGGTGGACTGACCCTTTAATCTGGCAGCAAGTGCAAGGCAAGAACATAGAGGCCGAGTAAAAGAATAGATTAATGCACATCTGGTAGATTTGAAGAAGCTCTTCATTTTCAACCGCCATCATGGTGACCGCCACATATGTGCATGCATTATGAATGAATTTTCAGTCGAGTCAGCGAAGAGGAAAGTGCATTGATCTGGTAAAGATTTGACCTGACACTCGCAAACACTCTCCCAACCTCCCGAGTCTGATCCCTCTGCCTCTTTCTGTGGGATTTAAGTCTCTTTTGATCCACTGGCCTCATTGGCTTTATCCACCCACTTCCACTCCCTTCAGTGTGTGTGTGTGTGTGTGTGTGTGTGTGTGTGTGTGTGTGTCTGAATGTATGCATAGGCTCACATGTTCATCTTTAGACGTGTGTACGCGTGTGAGAGAGTTCATAGACGGACAGGCTCATGTAATATTCAGAAGACCGCGGAGCCCCCGGGTGCCACTGGTCTGCCCTGTGCTGGAATAGAGGTGTCTGCCCTCATCTCACCTGGTGACTGCCAAAGGAAAGACTAGCACCATAACTGCTTTACTGCCTCCTCCTACGTCCTCCTCCTCCCCTTCTTCCTCTCTCTCTGCCTCCGCCTCCTCATTCTTCTCCCGGCTCTCTCTATCATCCTGTCCTGTCCTCTCTCCTCTCCCTTCCCTCATCTACTCTGTCATCTCGCCTATATTTGTATCCCACCGCCACTTTGGCGGTCACCCCACCGTCACACCCTTCTCTCTTTCTTCCATCTCTTCTCTCCTTCTTTGTGGCTCAGACTGCACCCTTTCCCGTATCTCTTCCTCTTCCTCCTCCTCCTCACCGTGGAACCTTTCCTGGCCTTGCTTCTGCCTGTTTGCTCTGAGAGAGGCAGAATTAGCTTGTCTTTCTCAATTCCTTCGCCTGTTCCTGCGGGAAATGACAATGTTGCAGTCTGCTGCCATTATTTCACAGATCAAAGCGCTGAAATTGAACCTGGCTCGGCTGAAAAAATAACCGAGGCCCCTATCGCGTCATTCACCTTTGCATCAGTCTCACTCCTCGCTGCCAAAAGGGGTGTGGGACTGTGTGCTCTGTGTATGAAGGTGTGTATGTGTGTGTGCCTCCATGCTTGCGTCCATAAATTGTCGGAGTGTTTCGTCTTGAGTTTTTCAGTCTAAACACTCCCCCTGGTGGCAGAGAGTGAAAGGGTGGAGCACATGTATCTGCAGCAGCTACAGCAGGAAGCAACAAGTGTTTTACAGGGTTCAGAAATCTCTGACAATCTGAATCAGGAAAATCTGT